>NC_141703.1:43366645-43716352 GCF_971803275.1 Cyanistes caeruleus
TTTTTTAATCCTTTATTTCCTTTCATGTGCTGCCAGATGTAATTATATTTATTTTATAATTTTATCATTGGTTTTTTTGCTGACACTTTGTCAGCTCTCCCTTGTTTCAGGATACAAATGAAAATTTTGTCTTAGTAAGTGCAAAAATGTTCTCCTTTATAAAGGGGAAAGTTAGATGTACAATTGTTTGCAGTTGTTCCAAAGGACATAACATTGCATGCCAAATTGATCCAAGTTGAAGAAAAATCACAATTATAGCTGGTGTTTGCATGTCCTTTTTGACTGCTTTCCACCAACAGATCATTCATCCCTTGACCTAAGACTGGAGACAATTTAAGCAGACACATGAATAAAAGTACCAACAAGTTTGAGAACTTTTCAGTAGAAATAGCAACATTTTGGCAGAATATCTTGTATCTGACAAAGATGATCAACATTGCCTTTTTAATGGAAGGTATTTCTCTTTTTCTCACTGATCATTATAAGTTTACAGTTTTCACACATTTGTATGACAGCACTACGTGCTATTGAAAATTACACATCTCATTCTGCATAGAGGGTAAAATTATTTTCTGATATTCCTCAAGTCTTTGATTTTCTGCCAAGTAGGATTTGCTTTCAAGATTTTTCTTCAAACCAATAAGGACTAAGAAACTATGACTCAGTTTTACAGTGCTTAAGACATAAATGACAGCAAAATGGAGATGGGATTTGCACATACAATAGATGTTTTGTCTGTCTATCTATTATCTACCTGTCTATCTATTGATCCATCTGAAAACAAGAAGAAAACAGATGCACTAGTACAGGCTTCAGCTTACATTAAAAATCAGAGTGTAAATTCAAGGCATGTAGAGACCTTGACTTCTGTAGCTTCCATCTGCCAGACTCCTTCTCTATACACAGGGTGCCAGCCCATCCTCTAGTAATCCTCCAGTGAAGAAAGGTTGAGAAAATTTGGCTTACTAAAGCTGAAGAAGAGAGGGCTCCAGGGAGACCTTAGAGCAGCCTTCTAGTGCCTAAAATGGGTTTATAAGAATGATGGGGAAAGATTTTAGAGGGGCCAATAGTGGTAGGATAAAGGACAATGGATTGAAACTCAAAGAGGGTTGATTGAGACTAGACATAAGAAATTTTACCATGAGTATGATGAAACACTGGAACAGCTATCCAGAGAAGTTGTGGATGTCCTATTATTGGAAGTTTCCAAGGCCAGGGTGGATGGAGCTTTGAGCAACCTGGTCTAGTTGAAGATTTTCCTGGCCATTGTAGGGGAGGGTGGACTAGATTGAGTTCTTCAATGATTTTATATTTATTTGTTCTTTCAGTATATTTTTTTTTTTTTGTGACATATGAAAAATCATAGTTATGGTCTGAGAAAAAAAATATTCTAAGGGGGTTAAATTGTCCACATGGTAAACAGGAAAACCATAGAACCTACAATGGTTCCTTATCTTAGATACGTCATCTAAGTGAATTCATTCTTCATCTAATAACAATACTAATGATAATAATAATAATGACAATGATGATGGTTACCATTACTGCTACTACTACTACTGCTTCTAATAATAATAATAATCCCCTACCTTCTATTAATTTTATTTGGCATTTTACTGGGCATTAGGATACGTGGAAGTATTGACCCATTGTAAGAGAATTGATTCTTCAGTAGTAATATATAAGAAAAATTTGACAATACTTTTAAGTTAAGAACAACATTCTGGACACTTAATTCAGTCCTTTATTAGACAGGACCTCTAACTCCCATAAAAAATCTGTAAGAAAAAAATGTATTGGAATGGAGTTATGCAGTTTATCCTATTCTAATTCTAATTCTAATTCTAATTCTAATTCTAATTCTAATTCTAATTCTAATTCTAATTCTAATAAAGTTAGTGCAATTACATTACTTTCTACCTCAGAAATAATACCAATTACAATTATTTTCTTCTCTAGAAGGCAATGTATTTATTTAACAGTGAGGAAATTTGAGCTTCCAACTGCAAACACTTGTGTCACGTTTCCTTTCTTGTGAAATTATATATTGCAAAGAATCAGGCTGCCAGATCTGATATTTAAGGAAGTGCAATGAGTCAATGTTATTGTTATATGCATGGTTATTAGATTCATATCACTAATGGAGAAACTTGAAAAAAACAAGTTTTATATGTCAGAAAGTATGCTTTACTCAGCAGTAGAACAAAAATGTCCATTCTATTTGCTAGGTGACTGAAATGAAAAGAGCAATGAATTAAAGGTTAAACATCAGTGAGTTTCTACTTATGTTCAAATAAAGATTTTACATTTATAAAGGAAATTGTAGCACTGTAAAGACTAAGAATCCATGACCTGTGATAGATACAGGTGAAGAGAGCACATCACAGAAAATATAGAAAATATTATATATAAAATTTTTTGTTATTTCTTTGATCTTATTTGCATAGTTATCTAAGTTGCATATTTTTCACATTAACTTATTAAATGACATCTCTGGGTGCTCTCACAAGGAAATTATTATTGATGTCATACAATGTACAGTGTTCTCATAAATATGCCTGAATCTATCAGATGTGTTCAAAAAAAAAAGTTGTTTTTTTTTTTTTTGTCTAATGAATTAGACAAATTTATTTAGCCTTATTATTTTAAGAATAACCTTTGAATTTCATTAAGTCAAAGCTTATCTTCCTTCTGTACATGCCTGAAAGTTCTGTGTCACCTGCATCTGTATTACTTGGTTTTCTTTCTCCTCATTAGAAGTGCACAGTTTTCAGAGGTTTTATAGGACCAACATTCTGGGTTACCTTCTTTTTCTCTTCAGTGGTCTTTAGTGGCCATGAGGTTGGGGTAAGGCTTGTGGAGTGTGGTCAATACTGAAAGCTAAAATTAGTTTTTCCAAATACATTATTTGGTAGCACTGAACACTGTTCCAATACAGGTTTGCAATTATATAGAGAGCATTTTCTTGTGTGATAAAAAATTGTCAATATTTTGATGTATTTGGTTTACTTTATGTTGCAAGGTTTTAGTAACTGGGGAGAGCTGCAGGAGTGGGTGTTTTGAGAAGAGGTCAGGATGTGCCCAGTACAGAACACAGGTGGTTCCGGAGGGCTCCAATGCATGGCACAACTTAATGCCACAGTCAAGGTGGTACATCTTATCATAAGGCAACAAAAAAAAAAAAAGAAAAAATGCTCTCCAGCAGTAAGAGAAAGAACCCTATGAACAGCAAGGTAAGAGAGAAAGGAGGGGGAGGAGGGGCTCCAAGAAATGTAGACATTCTCCAGCAGCCCATGGAGAGGACCAAAGTGAAGCAGGTATTTCCTTCCATTGGATGGAGAGTACCACACTGAAATCAATAACCACACTGCAGTCCATGAAGGGCCCATTCTGGTGCAAATTTCTGACAGTAACTGCAGTCCATGCTGACAATCCATGATGGAGTGGACGCATCCAAAGGACTGCAATCTGTGGGAAGGACCCACCCCAGAGCAAGGGGAAAATATGAGGAGGAAGGAAAGACAGAGAGGAAGTGTTACAAACTCAGCATAATCCATCATCTCTCATCTTTCATTTGCTGCCTGGGAAGCAGCAAAAACAGGGAAGGAGATGGAGGATATGGGAATGAATGAGTGAAGTTCCGTCTGTGTAAAAAGATTGACAGTGAAAGGAAGGTGTTTTAGCTTTTTGTCTTTTTTTTCTCACCATCCAACTTTATGTTAATTGGCAATAAATCTTTTTTTTTTTTTCCTCAAGTCAAATCTGTCTTGCCTGTGATGGAAATTGGTAAGTGATCTTTCTACTTTTATGTCACTCCATGAACATTTTCATTTACTTCTCTCATCCTGTTGAAAAGGTGTAGACCTGTGGTTGGATTTGAGGATCTGTCAGCTGATTAATGTTAACCTACTGCATTGGTGAAAGAAACTGCAACAGAGAACACATAAAATGTTAGTTAGGTCTTGGGTGTGTATGGTGTGAAACAGGTTAAAAAACAAACAAACAAATAAATGAACAAAAAACCAAGCTGATCAGAATCCTTACCCTTATATTTAGCCTGTTTAAGTAAATGGGGGGGGAATATTTGATAGGATTTTAACTATGCATTACCTGCAAGAAATGATATACAACAATTGGCATAGTGGTCTATGCCTGCCACTTCATATTTTCACTACCTTACATTGACAAGAGTATAATTTAGTTGTTTTTATTCACTTCTTTATCATCTCTTCATGTCTAGGTTCTGCTCCGAGTTTTTTACTACATTAATTCAACAGTGCCAAATACTAATGAAAATAAACCTGGCAAGATATTCAATATATTCCTGTCAAGGTAAAAAAGCTAAACAAATCAGAAGTATTTATTTTCACTATGAAGAAAAGAAGGATTCACATTTTAATACAGAGGGTAAATATTTAAAATAAATAATTTTATTGGTCTTAGAGAATTAAAAGTATCAAATATGGAAAAATGCCAAGGTTTATTAAGGAGAAGAATGAGATGCATGTGTCTAGTCTATTCACTGAAAAAATGTTGTGCTAGTCATTTGACTACATATTAAACTCAGTTGCATCAGGGGGAAGTAATGACATTCCCAGAAGCCATTAAGTGAAAAGCTACACTATGTATTAAGTTCATAGCACAGTACTTATTTTAAACTGCTTGCATAAATTGGTTCATTAAAATATGCTTCTGCTGGAGATGCCAAAATTTATGATAGGAACTGAGGGATGAAAAATCAAAGCATGAAGATTAGCAAATAAATCAGTAAGTGGTTTAGGGAGTCTCTACTCTTTATGATCTTTGAAAGAAATGTTGATAAATACTCTTCAGATATGAAAATAACTATATTTAATGTTTTGGATGGTGGAATGAAGAAGCACGGGTTGTTTCTTCTTAATGTATGTTCTCTGGTTTATTGAAGGAACACCTGACTATAAGAAAAATATCTGTGGCCTGTTCAGTTTCTCTTTTTTTTTTTTTTTTTTTTTTTTGTTATTTCTAGAGAGCAGAAGCAATCCATAACTTATTCTTATTTAAATTTTAATTAAGAGTAATGTTCATTCAGGGGAAAAAGAAAAAAAAAAAAAAAAAAAAAAAAGTTAGTTTTTGGCTAAAACATTTTCAAATACAATGATTGCAACAAATGCAATGTGCCCTGCCTCCTCATAGTTTCTCTTTGTCAGACTTCATCAGATGCTTGGGAATAATGTGTATATCTAGGTGTATGTAAAAACCAAGTCATCACAAAGAGATTTCTACACTAGGTATTTCAGGTGATTGGCTAAAAAACCCTGGAGGTACTTGTCTCTTCCCAGGAAGGAACTTACACAATGAGACAATCTGCATAACTCTAAGATAACTAAAATTAAAATAAATTAATAGTATTCTACTTGTGCATCACCTACAATAAATTATAACTTCCCCTGCTCCCTCTGGGGAGTCTGAAATAAACTGAACATTCCAGCTAATGCTTAAGAAGTTTGATTTTGACTCTTTAAGGAATATGTATAAACAAAAAAGATCCATATAGAAATTAAACCAGAATCCTGATCAATTATTCTGACAATAATTAATTATGTACTGCAAAAGGAATACACCACACATAACTCCCAAGGTACACTTAAGAATTATCAGCACCGTTTGTGGTTTTGTGTTATTGCCAAAACCAAAAAATCAATGAGGTTTCCTTTACAATGTTTTCCTTTACAGGAAAACAGAATATGGATGAATTTTGATTCAGAAATTTGGCTTTGTGTGCATAAATGTTTTCCTAAAAATTAATTTTTATTCCAGAAACACTGTTTAAGAAGTTATGTCTCACTTGGCTGACTCGAATGTTAAGCTTTAATCTCTGTACCACTGTATATGTCATGTGCAAAATACATAATAATTTGCAGAGGAGGACACCAAACACTGAGAATGAAGAAGCTGGGTATTCAGTAGTTTTTAAATGCATAGCTTTTTTGTGGTTCAGTACCAATTTTCAAATTTACCTGCATATATTACTTGGAGACCAATTACAAAGTTGTAAATGTAAGAAAGTTATTTGTGATTAATAAAAGATAAGAAATGTATACCCAGAAGAATTATTAATGAAACAGAGAAATGTTATGCTGTTCTGAAATTAAATTAGCTGAGAGCTTTAGTTATTTTCCACCTTAGAGTTACTAGGGGAAAAAAAAGGAAAGAAAAGGGGGAAAAAAGAAAAGAAACACAGTCAAATTTATCTGAGATTTATATTTGAAAAGAAAAAATACTGCAATTTAATTTTAGTGAATGAAGTGGCATCATTTAAGGAGAGCTGTGAAGCTCAGAGAAAAAACTTAAAGATTGCATTTTGAAAAGAGACCTCTTAATGGTACATAACTAAAAATGATGCACTCAAGAGTACATTCAGATATTCTGTTCCAATAGTAAATTTGCAATAAGAGGTGTATGTGTGGTCAGTAATGCATTTATTGCACATTATTCAACTCAATATCAAATGTTTCTCCCCAAAAATTCCTGTTGCTATTAATTATCGCCAACAGTGATCAAAATCCACAAAATAATACATATATTCTCTCAGATAAATTTTCTTATTCTAAGAGAAAAAAAAAAGAGCTCTGTAAAGAGGACATAATTTAATTTGAAGAAGATATTTTAACATAAGGGGAGAATGGATGAACTTATTTTATCCTAACAGTAGCCACCTGTTAAGGTGACTTTGGTAGAATTCTTGGATTGTTTATACCCTCAAATGGCTCTCTTAGGATTCAGTGGATCACCTGGAGAGCTGAAGCAGTTGAAATAAGAGGCCTGAAAATTTAATTACTCATGTTGGATCAATCTTACTTTATAGGTAATGGAAGTATAATGATACATTCCTACATATTTCTAATATTCAAGGATTTAAACACCCACACCTTGGTCTATGACTTCTCAGTAGTCAGCTAAAAAATAAAAGAGTTGGTGCAAACCATTTCCTGAAGGAGTTATGGGTTGGAAGCAAATATTGCTTCTGTGAGAGGACGCCAGGAACTTCCTCAGGCCAGACACAGTAGGCTTCAGGCAGCTCAACAATGAGCACAACATAGAACACTACTGAACACATTAGACAAGCTGGTGGTTCCCCAGAAAGAGAGAAAAAAAAATATTTAAGAAAGTGTTGTTACTGTATGGAGAGAGGAAGGGAAAAATGAGTGAGATGACAGTGAAAACAGACTGAGAAATTCTTGCATAGTGAAGACAATTTCAGTGGTCCTTTACCAAATCAATTTAAGTGAACTTAGTGTATGTGTTTTTATGGACCACGCTTAACTGAACCACTGAATTAATTCAGGTTAAAGGTAATTTTTTTTTTTTTTTTAAATAGGATATGCTCATATAATTTTAATATACAACTTTATGTTGCTATTAATATCTTTGTTTACAGTTAAGGGACAGCAAATTGTGTCAATGAAACAGAAAAGATTGCTGGAGGTGGGAGGAAGAGCAGAAATGAATCAGTTCTCATGCTGAAAAAATGCCTTACAACACCATAATCAGTAACTTCTCTTCCTTTTCCCTTCTCCTTTCCTCTTCCTTTTTTTTATTTCCCTTTTTTCTCTTTCTCTTTCTCTTTCTCTTTCTTTCTCTTTCTCTTTCTCTTTCTCTTTCTTTCTCTTTCTCTTTCTCTTTCTCTTTCTCTTTCTCTTTCTCTTTCTCTTTCTCTTTCTCTTTCTCTTTCTCTTTCTCTTTCTCTTTCTCTTTCTCTTTCTCTTTCTCTTTCTCTTTCCTTTTCCTTCTCTACTTTTCTTACTGGTTTATTTTCCATCTTTCTGCTTTCTTTATCTTTTCTATCTTTCTCTTTCTTCTTTTTTATATCTAACACCCTGAATTTAAAATAACATCTTTTGTGATTTGAGATAAAAATGAGATGAAGAGCACAGATATGGCTGTGGGAGATAATAGGGAAAAACATTTGCTTTTAAAATTTTTCTTCTGGCAAGTGCACAGCAGTGCATTAAATCTTGTCACAGATTTCTCAGTTTCAACCAGATGTGACAGGAGGAATACCATCTCATTGATAGATTTCTCCTATGGAAATGTAAATCTGCATTACAGGAAAACAATTGCATACTATCAACTGTGTGGGACTATCAGAAGTCTCTTGAACTGATTTCAAAACAGTATTGGACCCATTGGAAATCGCCTCCAAACTATCCTTCTGCAAAATAAACAAAAAAGTAGAGAAACAGAGATGCTTATCTATATATGCTTGTTCTTACTTTTCTGGGAAGAAAAAAAGGTCAAACATTTACTTACAAAATCATATCCAGTAGAAGCTTCAGCAAGTTCAGTATCTTATTAAAAACTTTCAATAGCAGAGAAACTAATTAAAGCCTAAGGGATACAGAAATCACTGTGTATAAATATGTAATTAGCAAAAGTGTTTTAAAATATCCCAGTAATGCATCATGTTTCTCTTGTAATTACAAAAATTTCACAAAAACAACAGCAAGATAGATAATATTCCTGTACTGTACATTTTATGTTACGAATGTTGATATCAAATGAAAATGTCAGTGTTTCCTCCATTCTATCTTTTGCAAGAGAAAGTTGGATATTAATATCATATCCTGTTGCTCTCCATGTCACTGATTTAAAAGCTAATACTATGGGAACCACAAATTATAAACTAAAAAGAATCATGATCATCATAAAATTATAGCTATTTTTTTTCTGGAAAAAAAATTATAATACATTTATAAATGAAAGGAGCAAAATGCAAATTTCTAGCATAATTCAGAACCTGCAATAAATATGCAGCAAGAAGAAACTCATGGTCTGTGTTCACCAGTGAAAATAGAAATGTAGAAATTATGTTGCACTTTGCCTGCTTAAATGCATGGCATGTTCAAAAGCCAGAATATATAAATTTAGGAGAAATAAAAAAAAACCTAAACCAAGCAGAAGAATCATTCATTAGTGCTTAAAAATTGATATTGTACAATTTAAATACATTTCTGTATTGAAGAAAAAGGTCTATTGACTGAAACAGTGCACAGTGATAAGGTACATAACTTTTTTGTGCCTTAGTGTCCAAATCAGAGACTTCTCACAGCTACTGTGGCTTCAGGTTGGCTCCAACAAGGGAATTTGATTCTGAAATCTGAAGTCTAGCCATTGCTGGAGCACATGCTGGACTCAGAAACTGATGGGGTTCCAATAATACAAACACCAGCTTCAGACACATTCTTAATGTTACAGAAGCTTTTATTGACTTGCATCATTCCTCTATAAGATTCTTACTCAGCTAACTCTGACAGCATTCTGAAGATTTAAGATTTGTTTTACTGATATTTCACAAATTGAAAGCTGGCAAAAGATGGCATGTTGCACCATCAGAGAATTGAAGCACCAGAACTTTGAAACCACGTATATTTTACAGATTACTGAATTCAGCCCAGGAGTACATCATCAAAGTCCATTGAAAGCAAAATATTTCTCTGTACAGATTTTTTTAAGCTGGTCCCAAGACAGGAAATTTAGTGACTACCAGAGATGTTGTATACAATAAACGTATTTTTGTGTGTTGGAAAATGGGACAACTAAATATACAGTACTGATAGAAATGAAATTAAAACTTACTTATTTTAACTTTTTCCTCCTTCACCAACAGATTATGGATTAAGGAGTTCCATAGGTTCACCTATCAAATTCTGGCATAATCTATCTCATCAACCCTGATGTAGGGTTTCCTTATGGAAGTTTTATTCCATTTAATTCACTGATGCTCATGATGCCTTAAAGTTTTTCATCTTCTGTAATTCATGAAATAAAAAAATAGGAAGGGAAAACCTTGGAACTGTCTACTGTACTTGAAGAGGAACAGTACAGAAGCTAAAGGCCTTAAAATCATGAAACAGTATTAAAAATATTGTCTACTTTCAGGCCACAATTCTTACACAACTTTTCCCTTTGTGGCATTTTGACCCACAGATGCAACCCTGAAAGAGTAGAATCTGAAGCTACAAACCACCTGGTCCCAAAGCTGAATCACCTCTCATTTTTTTTTACTTTTTTTTTTAATATCCACGCTGAAAATAATCTCTCCAAGAAATACAATAACATTGTGTCCATAGCCTTCAGCTGATTGTCAGTAGACAGAGTAACTCAGATAAAGACCCACTAGTTGGGTGTTCCCTGAAACAAACTTATTCTTTCACACTAGAATTTACCCCTTTGGATATTTTATGCCTGTAGATCTTTCTAAAGATCTAAAGGGGTCCCAGGGGCTTACACAAACCAAATTGCCCTGAAACATTACAGAAACAGAAACTACATTTAGGCCCTATACCTGCATTCTGAATTTGGCTACATTTGCAAGCAAATTTCTTCTCATAGTATCAATAGTTCAAATTATATATAAGGAGACTCAAACCCCATTCTAATTTATTGAAATAACAGACATCCCCAGTTTCAAATGAAGTGGGAATACAGGGACAGTAGAATTACTAAAAATAAAAAATTATTGTCTAATTCATAAAGAGTGAGACTCTGCAAAACAGAAGCCTACTTTTGAAACTATTAAGTCAGGAGACAATGAAAACAACTGTTTCATGAATTTTGATAGAAGTTCATGAATTGTGATTTTAGCCTGTGATTTCTAGTTCAAGTCTATTCCTAGGTAAAATTTATTAAGGAATATTGAATATTTCAATGACCTGAAAAAAGACAAAAGCTCTCAATAGAATTTACACTCAGCCTGGATGCCAGTTGCACATTATCATGTTTTGTCTTTTTGACATGAATGATAGGTTTCACAGGAACACAATACTCAGATGACTACAGTATTTCCATGTAACCTTAAGAAGGAGAAAGAAGAATTAAAATTTCATAGTACATTTACATGTCTTGTTGGATACTTTATTTTCTTTTTCTAAATAATATTTTAATAGAGCAAAGAATTATGTTCTTTTCTCAGGAAGCAGACCTGGTAATCTTCTCTTTCATATTTCATATTTATATTTTTAAAAGAAACACAGTAGAAAATATTTTCTCTCCTCTTCCATGCAATACCACAATATTTTGTTTTCTCTTTTTTTTTTCTTTTATTAAAATCTATGAAAAGAATAATAAAGGTATTTAATCTCTTATTGTGTTGTTGAAGTTTCTGGATATCAGTTTGAAACACACATTTTATGTCACACCAATTTTTTTATATTTTGTGGTTATTTCTGCTATATTTTGCAATTCAGATGTATAACATGAATCTAAGTAATAAATATGGCATGACCTTGGTAGAATAAAAGTTTTATGCCTCTTGCATTACTGTGCATAAAAAGGGCCTTGTCAGATACTTGTATCCAATTGCAAATCTCAGAACTGATTGAAAGAAAATATTTAAATCTATTATTTATAGGAATATGTGAAATTTTTGACTACAAAATAACTTCTTAAGGAAAAAAAAATCAAGATTTTGATGTGCAAAAAAATTGCAGTTCACAGTAAGTAACGCCAGTCTATTATCCCTCCTTTCATATAATATAGCTAGCGTACTATACCCAAGAAATAAAAAATGTTTCCTTCCTGAGTAAATGTAACTTGAAAATCTCTGACCTAAATCTTGGCCTAAATAATTGACACTGGGACATTTGCAGTGATAGAAACTCAGAACTAAATTTTTGTCTGTAAATAATTATCTGACTGATTTTCTCAAAGTACTGAGCACCTTCACTGTTAACATGTTTTTTTCCCTGCTAAAAAGATGGATGATTCATCTGCCTTAAACAAAATACCTTCAAGTTGGATCTCAGAGTCTGAGATAGTGACTCAAAATCTTTATTATGATCTCTGGAGAAAAATAAATACAATGAAAAGGAAATTCATTCCATCTTAAGCACAGCCCAGTCAATTAGATTATTTTATTATAAGAAGTGATTTTTGCCCTTAGAAATATCATTAAGTAACTTTATCAAATTTGGACATCAATCTTTTAGATACATAAATATCAGCTTAGTATTAAATCTAAATTTAGGGCTGATTCCCCCTGAAGACCACAAAATGGAAAATCACATGTTATAATTTTTTAAACTGCTTGGTGTTACAAACTTTCCCTAATTTAAGAATGCTCTTTTTAATGACACATTACCATGTTTATAATAATAGTATTCATCTGTTAATTTTGCTTCTCTGAAGCAGCTTAACACAAGCAGCACAAATCCATATTCATCTAAATCGATAAAAATCCCAAGCTACTGTTCTTTTTTACTCAGATTTTTACTGATGTAGAATTGTAGAAATTTTTTCCCTGATCATTAAAACCTACCATTAAAATAATTTTCATAAATAATTTTCATTTATGAACTTCAAAACATAAAGGAAAGGGAATCACAGAATCACCAGCCTAAACACCGGCAAAATCGCCCCTAAACCATATTCTCAAGTGCCATATTCGAACACCTCTTGAACCCTTCTGGAGAGAGTGAATGTTTGATTCTTCAGTACAGAAAAGTACTGAAGAAAATCAAATACTTATATAAAAGGGCCCGGCTGCAGAATAAGTTCAAACTTGGTTGGATGATTCAAGAGATTTCAAAAAATTGTTATAAAAGATATTATAAACATATGAAGAATGTATTTGTTTAAGCAGCTAGTACAGATCAACAGAATTACACATGAAACATTGACAGAACCTGTGTGACTGTGTAACCACTGTATTTCCACTCTTGGAAAACACTGTGAAAATGTCTTGACTTTTAAGGAGCATTTTCTTTTTTTTTCTTTTGTAAATAGAAAAGTAGCACTCTACAAGGATATATGTGAGAGTGACTGAAGATGTAAAAACAGTACTGATAACTGGAGGACAGCAAAACAATATACACAATGAAAAAGCTATATTGTTTTTTTTTGCATTCAAAGTATATCACTGCCCATCAATTAAATGGCATACCATGCTTTATATTTCAAAAGAGAATAAAAAATTCTATTTTTTTTTTTAAATAATGATTGGACAGCTGAACCAGATGTGCTCATGTAGTTCTCAATTTTTCAGCCAAGTAATACCTATATAAATATTTTTCATTATTTCTCAAAATTTCTAAAAATTATCTTAACCATTTTACTACTAGTGAACTGCCTCTCCTTTCTCTACAACTTTTTTTATCACACTTTTTTTAGTAATATGATGATCAGAATCAAATGAAGTCATAGGGATGTAGGACATTCTTCTGCATATGAAGACATCATTGAATTCAGTTATGTTCCTTGCAGTATAACATCCTCTGTGAACAGAAAAACAATCTTAGTACTTGGAGGTAATATTTGAAAATGGGTAATAAAAATGTACCTAAAACTACGGCACTTCATCACACACCTTCTAATTTCTTTTTATTTAATACGCTCTATATATTTTTTTTTCCCTTAATTTTGATTTTGCAATAGTAGCAATGCATATTTCTTTCGGAAATACAAAACTGCAATCTACATTGTGATGTGATACTTCCTGAATGGAGTAATAGAAGCAGTGGATCAAAATGAAACATGACTATTTTATAGGTATACTAGCTTCTATAGTTATAGACAAAGGTAATAGAAATTGCATCTTAATATTCAAGTTTTCTTAGAACTGAAAATGGGATGAATACTCTCACAAGCCAAAGTAAAATGAAGTTCTGTTAGAATGAAGAGTGTGGACTGAATATAGACTAGATTCCCAAGAAAACTATAGAACAGACCTATTATATGTTGCATTGATAGTAAAAACACACTTAGAAAGGAATGTAGGGACATAGTAATGAATTTTCCATTCAAATATAAGAATAAAATAATTCTGAAATGATTTTGAAACACTAAAATTCAGACAGTCCAAACCCACTGATTACCACTTTGTTCAGTAACCAGGAAAAAACTTAGTTTTCCTTGCTATAAACCCTGCAACAAAAGTAGAAGTCAGGGAATCAGAGCATGCTAACAACAGTTGGCGTCTTTAGTTTTTCATGGATTCCAAAAAATTTGCAGGTCCTAAGAAATTACTAGTTACAGTGGAAGTATTGCAGTCATTTTCATGGTACTTTGTTGCACAGAGTAGTTTCAAACTAAGAGAATAAAATATTAATTAATGTCTAAATAATATTAGGATGAAAACAATAAACAGATTCTGTATTATCTGTCATAAAACAGATGACAATATATTTGATAAAACTGGCCACTGAAATGCTATGTATCTTCTTCTTGCATATTTTCTATATTTTATTTCTTTGTCAAATTTTCTATTCTTTAAAGAAGTATAATTAATAATGGTTGTTATATAGTTATATATATAGTAATAGTTGTAATATTTTGTCATGTCTTTATATTACGTTATGCAATTTCCAACCAGCCACCTTTTAGATCAAATTCTTTAGATCAAATTTGGCTGTTCCAAATTCTTTTGTAATTAACTCTGGACAATTTAAGGGACATTACTTTTTCATGATATTTTATGTTTGTAGATTGCATTTGTGTATCATCAACAGTGCAAAAATATATTCAATTTCAAATAGAAAAAAAATAATTTGAAGATGATCTATCACATTTAACACTGGTATTTAGAAGTTTTCAAGATTTTCTGAAAATTTTATGAGAAATAGATGGGACAAGTTTTGTCACAGGAAAAATGTTCATCTTTCAGTTTACAGCATAGTATGGTGATATATTCTATTATTACAAAATAGATCACAATATATATTAAATTTGAAAAAAACACACCAAAACGCAAACATACTTCAAAATACTTGTACATGTATTGTAGTAACTTCTTTTGTTATTCTTTATGAAAGAAGGAAAAAAGAAGGGATGAAGTCATGCATGAAGATAAGTATTCATATGTGCCTATGTAAGAGGAATTCAGGCTGGTTTGGAGTCTTATGAAGTATTTTTTGTGCATGTGTAGAAAGAAGCTCTACAGTTAGAAAGAATTTATTTTTTGAGACATTTATATTTTCCTCCACTCTGTCTAAGTTGTTAAAATTCAAAATGGCAGAATTCAAAGCCCATGAAAACATGTGTGAAAAATAAAACCTAATGTCTTTAACATAATAGATTATTTTAAGGTATGAAAACCATAGTAGATGAATTTGAGGACAGAAGGAGGTGGACTTTGTAGATGACAATAAAACATTCTATCTGCCAAAAAACATGACCTCAATATTAAACAACAGATTAAAGAAGGGGAATTAAATGTTCAGAGCATCCCTGACATTTTCAAAGTTATTATTTAATTTATAATTTACTGGAGAAGAATCAGAAAAATTAGTAAGCAAATGTTAATGACTATAGACAAAGAGCTGAAGAAAAAAGATGAAAAGGAGTAGGTCATGTTGACTGCTTAACTCAGCTCTCTAGCAAAATGTTCACAGATGGATGCCCAACTGCTCGAGGGCTTGGCAAACATATAGACAAAACCCAGATAATAGTGCTATGCACAGATGTGTGGAATAAGTATAAAATAAGAAATATTTAGTGCCTGAATTTGGTATATCCATAAATTGGTTCATCATTGAATGTTTATTCCACAGATAATGCAAAACCTCTTTGGAAAAACACCTGAAGCCTCAAGCAGGAGTAGATGACCTGCTAGGCCTGGGTCTTCCCTGCTGATGCCCTGAAGGGTGGCCCCAGGGCTTCCCTTTGCTGCGAGATTTGTGAGTGTACAGAATAAAACAACACTAATTTCAGCATTCTTTTTTTCTGAATGCAAATCCATTCTTGATATATCACACATCTGGTGGCAATGGAGAGTAAGAGCCACAGTAATTCAGACTTTACAGTAAGTAAAATTCCAAGATTTTCAGAGCGCTTACTTTGAAGCACACAATGCCAAGAAGTAAAGAAAAAGTTAATTTTTTTTTTTTTTTTTTCTGAATGAATCACAGGGTGAATTCTCAGAGTGTATGTGAGTAGCTACCTAATGAGAACTTTGGTTCCATACAGGGGAAAACTGAAGAGAGCTCACCTGGAGAAGCTACTAAATCTGAAAAATATGAAAATGTATGAAAAGCAAGCAAGATAAATGAGGAGAAAGAAATTGGTGGAATAATCTATAGGGATATATAAGTGAAGTGGTGGCCACTTGATGGGGCTGATGAAGTAGAAAAAAAATTGTACACAAGACTAACAAAAAAAAAATTAAAAACATAAAGGAAAGCATTCAAAGAATTGCTGAAAAATTAAAAAAGACAAGGAAATATTAGTTACCAGATCTCCAGAGAAGAAGAAGAAGGAACATCAAAATCCACTCTGGGTGAATTTTAATTGGGCAGGATGGTTGTCATGGCCAGTTTAAAGGTAAATTTTAGTGAAATGAAAACCTGCTGTGTGGGAAGCAGTCAAGTGTTACAGGTTGTTTTTCAGTGTTGCTCAACAAAGTGCAATAGGTATAAATCTGGGGAGGAAACAAAGAGATATAAGTAATTATAGAGAATAATTTAAATGGTTTAATAAACAGTAGTAATTTTGCAGTGATTACTCTGGGGCAATTTTTCTTGTCTACTGGAAAACAGGGAAGATGAATTGTTCATGTAATGCACATAGTTCATCAAAAGGGAGAAGACATAACCAAGAAAATAAAATGGAGAAGAATATAGGTGGAGTAAAAAAATACAAGTGCAATACATCTTCTTTAATTAAACAGTAGCTTCATAACAGACACAGTGTTAGAAAGATTTAAACATCTTTTGAACTATATTTTATGTGAAAAATTATGTAATTAAGTCCATTTTATTGTGCATTTCCAAAGTATTATTTTGTAATATTACTGACATTGCTGATAAATTCAAAATAAAATCTGAACTGTCTTGATTCATGTCAGACATATTAGACCAGTAGCTTGTCATTTGCTACTGTGTGGTACTGGTAACAGCTATATTGCTCCCACAGACAGGGACATTTCACTCTTTTTTGAGTTATTATTTACCAAAATACAATTTTCCAATTTCAAACAGAAATTCTAATGGAAAATTTCTATGTTCATCCATACCTCATGGTATTGCAGAATAATAAAAGTTTGCTTTTAATTATATAATACTTTGTGGAAAGTTCCATTCAGATGAGAATACAAAACACTCAGATTCACCAGAATAAAATACAACTTAAAACTAGTTGTGTGTATTGTCAATAAATAATACCTCGAGATTAATTTTTTAAATGCACTTGCATTTTATACTTTTGTATACTTTTTTTTTATATATATGTACAACTAAATATGTGACATACTTGCTATGGAATGCATTCACAATTAGTATTTTTACCTGACTATTAATGCTAATTTGATCCTGGCACATATAATTAAAACTTTGAAGCACTAGTAATTTCACTAATTGTAATAATTGGAAGGTATCTGAAAATTATGTGGGTTTTATTTACTAAAAGAGACATTGAACTGGCTTAAAAATTATTGCTGATAATTTTAATGTATTAGAGATTCTGACATGTCAGAAAAGTCTGAGAGACTTGGAATTGTTCTGGATGGAGAAGATTAGGCTTATGGGAATTTAACAGATTGTGAAATATTTCATGGAGGAGAGTTAAGGAAACAAAGCCAGACTCTTCTCATTGGTTTTCTGTAAAAAAAAAAGGAGGTGAAGAGCGAAAATTTAATTTCAAGAAACTCTGTTTAAACATCAAAAAAGTAGCTTGTTCATTGTAAGGCTGACAACACAATGAGACTGCTTTCCCCCAGAGCATTTGTAGCCTGCCTTTATATTTGGAAATATTTAGGGAATGATTTGGCATGGTCCTTGGGACCCTGCTGTAGCTGATCCTGCTTTGAGGGGTGGTGGACAAGCTGATCTTCAAAGAACCCTTTCAACCTCACATATTCTGTGACTGTGAGTTTTGGGTTTACTGTTTTTGTTTGGGTTTTGGTAGATTATTTTTTCTTTTTAATATTATGCACAAGATGGCTTAACTTAGCTCAAAATATTTCTTTTGAACTTTTATTTCTTTCTGTTCATATATAAATGTAAGAAATTTTGTATTTGCATTTGTGGTGTAACATCTAAAGATACCACATTGAGATCTCTGAGTGGTAGTCTATAATAAGTTGATTTTAGGACGACCTACTCAAGAAGAAAAAGATAGAAATTACCTGAATCATATGTTGTACCATTTGCATTCACTTAAAGAGAGAATTAACGGCATGCTTAGTATAAAACACTAATATTTTGCTTTAGTACAGTTTTGATTCCATTTTGCAATGAAAAGAATTACTATATGTAATACCAAGCAAAAGAAAATAAAAAAAAAAAATAAATTAAGTCTAGGGATATTGGGGATTAAATGTTTTGTTCATTTTAAGAAAATATTTCTTGAATAGATTGTTTTATTAGCCAAAGCTTATACATTCATAACATGAATGAAGAAAGAAAATTTTTAAAATAATATGTTTAAATTTTGATTAAACTTTTCTTTCTTTAAAAAATATGGGCTTAAAAATTAAAAAAAACCCAAACAAATCTAAAGAAAATAAAAAATAAAACCTGAACAGCCCTAAATCGACAAAAACAACAACAAATAAGGCCACAATAAAAACTTACTTTTTAATATAAGCTTTGACTGCATAAGCATCTTCATTAATACTTCTTTAATACTTCATTAATACTACTTTGTGGTAACAATCTGAGAAAATTTTCAAACAGTTTTTGTTTGCTTCTTATGAATAATAAGCTAAAAGGCTACCTGGATCACAAATATGACTGGGAAAGAAGAAACTATTTGAGGTTTGGAGATTTTAAACTTCTAGATAATCCTATTTTGTAGAAGAAAATTGAATAACCATGAGGAAATTAAGCATAGATTTATAGCACCTGAAGAGCCTTAAGATATCTAGAAAAATAATTTTACTCCATTTCTACTTATTTCTATTTTTTTTTTTATACTCCAGTTCTTCTGATGTGTGTAGTAAATATCCTTCTCATTGCAACATTCTTTTGGTGTTTTAGCATTAGAGAGATCAAAATTATTTTGAAGGTGTCATTAATATCATACAAATACAAATCTATGTTTATATTACATCTAAAAGAATTTTTTTATGTGTAGTAGTACGGGGTATGTCAAAGATGGCTGAAATTTAGTTGTACATAAACCCTTCCCTGTAGGAAAAGCCAGTTTTCCAGACAAATAAATACAGCAGATTTAGATATCACTAAAACAGAAAATAATTTGATTCTATAGAGGTTTCAGTAAGAGTACCTGTTTATTAAAATAAACATCAGTAATTTCATTAAAATTATTTTGTGATGTGGATATTATACAAACATTCCTTATCTTGTTTTCTTCATATTTAAATTCTCTACAGATTTTCTAGATTCTTTTCCTTTCCCTTTTCAACTGACAATATTAGGATCTAATGTGCACTTGACGAAGAAAAATTATCAAGAGAGTGAGGGTTGGTTATCTTGAAATGGCAAAGTTTGAGTAAGCTAAAGCTGAAGGGAAAGAAACTCAAACATTTTAATATGAATTAGTAAACAGAGTACTAATGATTTAATAAAACCTTGTATTTCATCTCTCTGTTAGAATGTTGTGATTTACCGTTTATTTACCACTTGATCTGTATTATTTGGTTCACGCAAACTAAATGTGGGCCTGTATCTCCATGCAACAAACCTACCCTTATATTTTAAGAAATGAAAATAGCTACAAAACACTCAAACTCAGGTACAAAAAGTACACAACACCAAGGTTTTTAATATCTTAATACATAAAAGATTATTTTCAACTAAAAAACTTTTGTACTCAACTTTTCCACAATTCATTTATCAATTGGAAACATCCTTAGCATGAATCTCTTTCCTCCATTTAGTTCTTTCCCAAAACAGTCTCCCCTTGTCATTTACTCATCAATCCTACTCTCTATGAATCTTAATTACACAAGGCAGAGAATTATTTACTCACACACCACCAAATAATATTTAATTGTTTAGACACTGTTACATAGTGTTTCAACCAAGATCTTTACACAATGGAGGTAAATATAAATAAGTACGGGAGGAAAGTTCTTAAAGGGAAGCAACAGGTCTCATTGAAAAGACAAAATTTCATGATCAATTCAATGTGATTACATATCTAAATTTGTATATTGTAATTGTTGTGTGAGGGCAATATTCCAAAATTCTTTTGTCTAAAGTCTGGGCTTGGTTCTACAGAGCATCATGCTCATAACCGATGTCCCAACACATCCTGCCATGTAAGAGGACTAGGACTAGTGTGACTTACTTACAGCGATCGTAACAAATGTTGTCATATTTCATGCCTGCCTAGTACACAGGACCCTCAGTTCTCATGACAGTTCACTAAACTATTTCTTCATTGACTTCTATACAAATAAATATGACTATTACAGTCCACAGATAAGAATTCATGCACAATATTCTCACTAAATGAGTTTTTATGAAGTTTTATTTCATGTTCTATCTTTCTAGCACTAAAATTCACACCACGGCCTTCTGTGTGTGAAAGAATCCTACTTCTGCAAGTATAAAACACATATGCTGTCATTGCCATAGTATTTATTCCAATGAATCAAACACACTCTGCAAAAGCTGTGTCTTCGACAAGTGAAAACAATTTTTTCCAAGATGTATCCAAAAATGTATTATGGATAACTGTATTTTGCAGAGAAGGTATGCAGCTCCTAGATGTTGCATATATAAACTTGTATATATAAAGTTGGAGAAAAATAATCTGAAAATGAAATACTGCTAAAGCAAAGAAAAGGAATCATATAATGTCTCAGCTAATTTCATTTACCTGGAGTAATCTTAATGAAACATTGTGAAACACTATCTAAATTCTTTAATCCCATACTGTGTCTTAGTTAATATAGCTAATATTCAGATATTTTTCTATGCAGAATAGGATATTTCTAGCCTTCTTTTAAATGTTTGGAATGTCTTCCACTCTGGGGATAAAGTATCAAACATCATTTACGTTCTGTGGTGCCTATTGCAATTCTATCTACAGTCAGTATTGATAACCTGTAAATAACCTTTCAAGTGTATCTGACAGCTCTCTAATAGACTAAGACTACATCTTATACAGCATCTATGTATGGGATTCAGCCTGAAGACCCCATAGGTTATGTATACCAAACAATGTTCTTAATGCACTATTGCTCAACTGTGCTTGTGTCAATAAACATACCCTTAATGAAGCAAGGCTGAAAGTCACAAAGCTGTCCTGAATGATTTCTGTCACCTCTGCCAATGTTATACTTACCTCAGAGGAAAGTAAAAGTTAAAATCTGTAAATCATTTATGCAAAGACATTCTAAACCTGCTGATATTGCCATATTAAATCCTATGTGCTTCTTTCACCATAGTATAAAAACTGAGAATACTTAAAAGTGCTATTCTTCATCAGCAGTCCACAAGCAACACTGTTAGGCCGAGCCTAACTGGCCTCTGGATGCTGCTGTTTCCTCAGAGAAAAGTAGCTGTAAACTCATTAAATTGGCTGCTGATCCTGTGATTCATGCCAACAGTAAACTTCAGAACTAATTCTTGAAGTATTTTTGCTTGGTTTTTATTACTTTAATCTTGTAAATGCTGCAGAATAAGTTTTGAGAGCATGCACATAGTCTGTGCTAAAGGTTGATCTGTTTATCAGCCATCAGTTTTCCAACAACTATAACCATGCCACCTTTCACTTTCTACTGGATTCAATAGCTTTTCTTGAGGAAGATAATACTTATACCTTCAGGTACATACATTAAAAAAAAAAAAAATCCACTGTTTTTTCTAAAATCAGATGTCATATTCAAAGCATAAATACTCTGTTTTATTTATTCTGCACTTATTTCATTAATTTTTACTGTAATAAATGTCAGATTATTATCTGTTAAGATTAAGGACTATACATACGACATGTAAAGGTTGTGTAATAGACTAAACTATCTATTATTGTGGCATGATTCTATCAGTATTTGAGATATTATTAATTGAGATATATGACTGAATGTGATGTGATGTGATTAAGGGTTCTGCCTGTTATTACAATACTTCAGTGTTGCCTTGCTACACATTGTAGTTAGTACTCTTCCTATAATAATCAAAAGTCTTTGTTCTGCAATAGCCAGAAAAGAGGCTGATCAAGAATCTTTATTGTATCAAACCAAAGTTGGAATGGGCAAAATATTTCCCCTGGCAAGTCTGTACTTAGTTCAGAAGAAAGAAGATTCTTCAGTTATGCTAAAAAAACCCACATGTATATAGATAGATAGATAGATAGATAGATAGATAGATAGATAGATAGATACGGATATACGGATATACGGATATACGGATACATGGATACATGGATATATGTATGTATGTATGTATGTATGTATGTATGTATGTATAAAACCCTTTACTTCTGCTAGTAGATGTTCATTCTGAAAAAGAGCGAAACAGAACAGTTCTACCTAGAAAAAGCACATAAAATTGCATGTTAAGGTTTTTGTTCCCCCATGAACATTGGGAAACAGGACTCCCATTCCATTTCTTCTTTTCTACTAGTGGCTGACCTTTTTTATTTAATAGTCAAATGGGTTAAACAACTACAAATGCAATCGTCTCAACCGCTTGTCTCATTAAGTCTGGATCCCACCACCAAATCAAATTTGGACCATGCAAGGTCAATGGCCTTATCTGAATTGTCTCTTTTTGAGGTAGGCAACAAACAGTTTCTCTCTTACTTGCATCAAAATTAACTGAAAAAGTCAAGTCAAGCAGAGCTTCTGCCAAACATATCACAAGAAAGAAAAAGAACAATTTTTCCAGAGGAAAGAAACACTGACTAAATGGAAGTCGGTAGCAGTAAAAAAGTAGTTATGGTATATTTACCGTGAAATTCTCCTTTCCCCATCTTAACTGTAGAGACAGTAACAAGATAACAATCTAGTTCAGCTCATTAATAAATGTAACAACTTCTTAACCTCATAACTCGAGATAGATGGAGCTTTAATTTGTATTTAATGCAGAATTCAATCTAGAACAGACTGAAATTGATGAGAAATTAATCAATCAATCAATCAAACCTTGGTCAGAGACAAAGCGCTAAAGAAAGGAAATGGACAGTTAATATATCCATTTCAAGTGAAAACAAGAATCTAATTAGCTTTCATAACAACTGATAAATCCTAAGAAAAGCAATTCCCACACAGCGGTTTCTGCATTTGGGTATATTTTTTATGTTGTCTGTTGCATTGTGCAAGCATAACACTAATAAATAAGGAACGATAGACCCGAATGTTTTTGGAAATCATGCATTTCCTGAAAGGACTGGAAAAGCAATAAATGACTTTGGGAATTAGAGAGATGGCACTCTCTTTTTGTGTCTATTCCTCTCTCAATCTCTCTCAGTAATAGTATCCAAAGCACCAAGGAGTTAGTTATTCTTCTGTCTAAGAACAAATATTAAATAGCAACAAGAAAACCCTATAATAGAGCACAGAAAAGCAACCGATCTTTCTAATATGTTTACATATTAGCAAGACCTACTTCTAAAGCAATTTCTTTTTAAAGGAAAAGGTAAAAACTGAAGAGAGGTAGCTAGTAGTGTGTTCCTGGCATCTGACTTTGTCATTACGAACACATTCTTCCCAGATTTATTTGAATGACTAAAGAATAATGGTAATTAAAACAAAGAAACAAACAAACAAATCCCCCACAGCTATAGAAGCAAAAAAGAAAGAACAATGACTTTTTTTTTATGAATGTTATTTATGTACAAAAGTTAACCATAGCATTGTATTATAGTTTGGGTTGGAAGGGATTTAAAAGATCATCTCCAACCACTTCCACATTGGGTAGGGACACCTTCCAGTCGACCAGTTATTCAAAGCCCCATCCAACCCGGCTTTGATCACTCCCAGTGAAAGGGCATCCACTGCATTTTTTGGCAACCTGTTCCAGTGCCTCACCATTTTCATAGGAAAGAAGTTCTTCCTGATATCTGATAAAACCCTACCCTCTTTCAGCTTAAAGCTGTTATCCTTCATTCTGTTACTACATGCCCTTGTAAAACCGACCTGTCCATCCTTCTTGTAGGCTTTTCAGGTAGTGCAAGGTACCAGGGAACTTTCTCTTCTCTAAGCTGGAATATACAAGCTGTCTCAGCTTTTCCTTGCTGGAGAGATGTTCCATTTCTCTAATAATACTCCTTGCCCTGAATTGATTCTATTATGTTTTCTTTCAAAATATATTATATAGATAGGTAGATCTAGTTACAGCTATAGATATGGATAGATTAGATCTAGATCTAGCTAGATATATTATATATAGATACAGATATTGATATAGATATTGATATAGATGATATTGATATAATCAGTGATTTTCAGGTAAAGAAGCAGCATGCACAGAAACCAGAATAATGGATTTAGGCTGGTTATGCCAACCTTATATGGATTATACATTCCTATACAAACTCTATCAGCCATGAAGCTGTGAAAATGAACAATATGCTTACCAGAACCTGGAAATAAAAGCTATTGTATAGCTGACAGTTAGGTTTCATCTCTCAGTGCTTTTAATTCAAGCACACTTTCCAGGTTTTTAGCTCTGGCCTTCCTCAGAAAGAACATCCAAAAGTTTAAATACATCACTGCCACACTGCAGATCCATTCATAAAGTGAATCTTTTAAGTGGATTCATGAATTCTGCTGCATTACCATCATGGATGGGAAAAACTGCTTTATCTTTTATGTGGGGTAAAAGATAATGTCATTCTTGTTCTACAAATGCTTTCATGTAGACCAAGATTTTACTTCCTGAGCTTCTGCAGTAACACAAGAGAAAAAAATACCACTTGCTTTTCATTGTATATGGCTTGGTTTCCTTTCATTATGACTGAAAACACTTTGAAATTTAAGTTTTTAACCACAATGTGTTATTTCTTTTACATGTAATTTGATTTGAATTAAGATTTTTTTTCTTTACTTAAATTATACTATTACTCAGAAAAAATATGTGGAAGGATGATGGGAAATTTTGAGAAGATTTTTGAATCAATTTAAGAATATTTTTTACCCCTCTTCTTAACTGAAGAATAACTAGAGAACTCATAAAGTTATAGAGTGAAGTTTGGACATTTCCATAGACAGCATTAATAACAAAGAGATTCAGCTGCTATGAAATGTGAAGGAAGAAAATAATTTAAGGCAGCTTTAAGGGAATTATGTGAAAAGTTCCAGACATAATCTGAAACAGCAATTACAGATAACAACTCTTCTATTGTTTCAGTGGAATGATCTTATTTTCTTATTCATTCAGGCTGAATCATTATTAATGTGTTTATTTTACAAGGATTTAGAAACCAGTCCTCATTCCCAAGGAGAGAATGTTGAAATGGGAGTTTCTACAATAATAAGCAAGCTATATCTCTGACAAAAAGAAAAAAGGACATAAACATAGTGGAAATAAGAGAATGATGCCCTTTTTAAAATTTCCTTAGTGGTCATTTCCTGATTTCCATGCAACTGATAAAATAGAAAAGAATTTTCTGTAAAAGAAGGGGTAGCATCTACTTTTAAAACTTTATTATCGCTGATAGCTAATAGAAAGAAATATCACATGATTTAGAGTTACTTGATTCATAAAATTCTCGTAATAACTATACCTGGCTTTTGAAACACTCCCAAATTATTTTTTGTAATTATCAGAGTTCAGTAATAACATGTTTCTGTAAAAGGGTTTTAGAATACAATTGTTCCTATTTATCTTTCACCATATATAAAATATGTCTTTCTAATATTATTGCTAAAACTAAGTTGGCATGAAATTATTTTGAAGATAAGACAGGTGTGGATTTTACTTGAGAGGTTTTAGAAGTGAATTACTGATTATTTTTTCATTCATGTTTATGAAAGAAAATTAAAAACTAGAGCTGTCCTAGGCAAAAAATGGCCTTTGTAATGTCATTATCCTCAAGGAAATATTTATAACAATCCAAAAGAATTATCCCTCTAAAATGATGTTCTGAAAACTATCAAAAAAAATTTAAAACGATGGGGTGCTCAGATGTTACTTAAGGTTTAGAGTTTGGGGCACCTGAAATACCTAAATGCGGATGACAGGTAAGTCTGTGAAAGATAAGAACAGCTGAAGTCACGAAGGAACCAAGGGAAAATATTGCAGAGAGTAAAAAATTACAATAAATACGAATGTTAAAGAAATTGAATCCCACACAGAGAGACTATCTCAGATACAGGTGTCTGATTTTACTGAGCTGAGTTTCATTCATTTTGCCTTTACTAATTAAATTGTGTCTGAGGTTTTTTTTGGTTGTTTGTGTTTTTTTGTTTGTTTGTGGTTTTGGTTTTTTTTGTTTATTTTTTTGTTTTCATTTCCTTTGTTAAAGAAGCCTTCAGTTTAGATATTATCTTAATCAAGTACTCATTCTGGTCAAATGCACAACTACTCTGAGGGAATTACTACTGTTATTTCCTGGCTCATGATTTCTGTTCCTATCAACAAAAAATGTAAAAACCCCTCAACTATAGAGAGAACTAAAAAATTATTTAAAAATGTGTTTTACTTTCTCAATAGTCTCTGTGTTAACATCAGATTTTATAGAAGACTCGTACCCTGTAAAAAGAAAGAATCCTTTTAGCTCCTATTTTTTTCCCTTTATACAACTGTTGGTATCTGTATCAATCTGATGCATCCAAATTGCATTATGATAGGAGGAGAAGGAAAATATACCATCATCCAAAGCATATTTCTGCAGCTATCCCCTGAAAAAGAGTGACAACATCATCTAAATGAAAAAAAAAAAAAAATTAAGAAACTGACAAGCTCCAGCAAACTCTATAAACATATATGCCTTGAAATATTCAAGCCCTAATATAATAGTGAAGAGATTACCTGCATTAGCTTGCCACAAGATGTCAATGTATCCATGATTAAAGTATAAAATCTACATGCTTTCTTCAGAATCTGAAACTCATATAACCATGTTTATAGGTGGTTCTGCAAAAGCTCTACCAAGGGTATGACTAACATATAAAATTGAACCTTCATCAAAGCAATGTGGGTGGGCCTAATGACTTAGTACAAGACTGACAAAACCTGTGTTAATCTTGACATGAGTTTGGAAATATAAAAGAGTTTCTAAAACTACAGCATGATTTTCTCAAAGTATCACTGAGCAACAGCTATAGTATTTTCCTTGAACTATAGTATCTTCACTAAAGATCTGTTCTGGAAACATCAAAATCTTATTTGGAAAGAAAGATGCACCCTGATATTGCTATGAACAGATTTGACTGACAGCCTGTTTCAACACCTGGATATAAATCCACACAGTCACAGAGACTGGGAAAACATTATCACACAGACATCCCATATTTACAGAAGTAAAGAAGTAAAGAGGAGCCAGTGTCCAGCCCTGTCCCGATCCTAACACAGACACAAGAGAGAGTGGATATTATCTTTCTCCACGCTGGGCCACGCTCACTTACTGGTGGTGTTACTGGGGCTTGTCTCAATGACCAGGAATTTGTTATGTATGTGTGCATGTGTATGTGAGAGTGTGACAGGACATGTGCAAAGTTTTGCTGATATAGAATATCCCAGGTTTCGTGTTTAATTTTCTTTCCTCCACAGTGACAAGGGGTAAGCAAACAAGAGTGTGTTCCCATGTTACCTTGTACAAAGAATAATATGCAGTCTGGAATTTCAACAAAACTAAAATCACAAAAGAAAAAAATCACACCTGTTTCTCAATGATAGTGATGGTACCTTGTGCTAAGAAAAATAAGCAAAATGAGAGAAAACGGAAAGAAGTTAAGATAGATTTTGGGGATTTTGTCTGAGAAAGTACAGGAAACTTAAAAATATTAGATATCAGATATGCATATATTAGAAAACAAATATAGTTTAGCCTAAGGGAGGAAAGGAGAACTCATATGTACACAGATGCTCTTATTTGATTATCATATAAGAAAGTTACTCCTCCTTATTTGATGGAATTGGTAAAATCTGAAAAATGCCAGTGATAAAACCTGATTTCCTCTGGAACCTAGCCACAAACTTCTTATTTCTTTCCTCTACCCTTTTTTTATGTAATATTTTTTTTCCTCCTTTTATTTGTTTCTATGACCAAATAGCAGCACATGCTGTAACTTGCTCATTTTTACAGGGAAAAAGAAGCTTTTTTCAGTAGCTTTCATTTGTAACTATTTTATATTGGCCACTGACTCAATGAAATCTTTTGTCTTGGAAAGTTCTACTATTTGAATTACTTTAACTACTTCTGAAAAGTTTTTTAGGGTTTGAAGAATTACTTAGGAAACATAGTAGACATCTCATTTGTAATTTACTCTTGAAATTAAACAAGTTATGGAGCAATCCATTTGTTCATCATAAAAAGTTCATCCTATCACTCTTCTAGACTGTTGTCTCATCTTGTCATTGGGGGCCAGCAAACTTTAAGGTGTGATTTTCATCCGTAGTGTTTAAAAATACTCTCTTGGTTTTATTATTCACGATTGTCTTGCTTTTCTCTTTGCTTTCTTTTCTCATAAGCTGAATAATATATTTTTCTGGCCTACTCATTTCTTCCAATTTCTGAATCCTGGGTCATATGTGCAAATTAGCACACCTGCAAAATTAGAAAGAAAAAGTATTACGAAATTTGCTATTAACATTAGTTATTAATATATTTATTGCTCTAATGATTAACATTCTTATTGCTTTTACTTTCTAAAGATAATATAATGCTTTCCAACTACATTTGCAATCAGTTGTACTGAAGGCTTCTGTATAGGCTGACACAATTATTTTAAAATTTCTGGAAATTCAAATTGATTGGAATTAACATTGCAAGTACCTTAGCCCACCTCACTCCTTATTCATCAGTATACGGCATGAAACAGCCTGGACTGAAAGCACTCCCAAATAAACTTTAGGGACCATGTGAAACAACAGAGTAAATTGTTTCCCTCTTATTTGGATTTTCGGTCAATACAATTTGAGATATAATACGTCTTTTGTCTATAAATGCTAGTAATTTAGATATTGGATGCAAAAAGCAAGATCAAACCAGAGCAGTTGTGTATCAGAAAGCCATTAGGCAAAGTTTCATTTCCTGGATGTAAGATAAGTTGCACCTGAAACCTGATAACTCCAGAGGTTTATACTAACCTTTTCTTTGGCTTTTTTTTTTTTTTTCTGTTTTCTTTTTGTTCAGTTTTGTTTGCTTGCTTTTTTAATGTCAGAAAAGTATATTAGCTGCCTGAAATTCATCAGTCTCTGCTGTATACCGGCATTTGAAGACCACTAGTTTAGATGCTAAGGTAGTCATTTCACATCTACAACCATTTAGATTCAATAAATAAGACAAATATAGAAGTCTGTTGTGGTTTATCACTGATGAAGTAAGAGAATGAAATTCTATTGTAGCCTTTCTAGTCTGGCTGAGTTCCTTGAAAGGAAATGCTAGTAACTGTTTGACCCTTAATAACATTTTTAATATTCTGAATTTGTAAGAAGTTGCTTATATATCCATTAGTGCAGGGTTTATTGTAATTGCCAAGTGACACAGAAAAAGAACATTTGTCACTGTTGGTTTGTTTGGAGTCTTGTTTTTGAGCAGGAAAACTTCTGAGAGAATTTATTCAATAAACTAATGGCATCAAAGCAAACATCTCCCACCTACCTTCTCACCTTCCCTTTATATGTAGAGCATGCTGCCATATGGTATGGAATATCCCTGGTGTGTGCTGGGGTCAGCTATTCCAGCTGTGTCCCTTCCCAACATCTTATGTACTCCCAGCCTCCTCACTGGTGGGAAGGGGTGAGGAGCAGAAGAGGCCTTGGGTCTCTGTAAGAACCTTTCAACAACAAAATAATTTCTGTGTTAACAAAATTCCAAAACATGTCTCCTTACTAGCTACTATAAAGAAAATAATCTTTACCCCAGTTAACCCCAACACAGTAAGTTACATCACTGCTTATGAAGATAAATCAATTCATTAAACAAAGTGAACTTTTTAAGACACACCTACTGTACATCAAACCTCTTAAGACACACATATTTTAAAACATCTTGAAAATTAAATAAAAATATTTCATTTAATTGTTTAGCATGAAATCACACGGTGAAATTTCATACCACTGGAAAGATTTCACATTTTTGGTGAAATCTTAACACCCTCTGAATTATTCACAATTTGTTTCAAATTTTTTTCATACAAAAAGATGTTAAAACAAGTCCTAGTATTTCTGGAGCTTAGGGTGCACAGAACTACACAGTTATAAACACTGCCAAAACCAGTCCATTTTAAAATTTTCAAGTTTTAATGACAACCACGGCAGAAACAATGACCTATTGGGGTTTCAGATCTATAATGACTCAAACTAGAGTGCTTTAGATGCATTTTATGTAGACTTTTAAAAAAATGAAACTAAAGAAAAATAATTTCCTGAATGTCATTTGCAAAACTATTTAAAAGAAACAATGAGAATACTGATATTACAAAGTTTACTTGGAAAGTCAGGTGAGTTGCTCTATCTCTGGATACTGAGCTTGCCAGGTACACAAAGGCACTAGTCCATAAATTTTGACGAATTTCATTCTATAAATTTCAGAAATATTTGCCAAACTGTCAGGATGCTTCTTTATTTTTTGCACTGTTTTTCAGGCAAGGCAAAAACAAAAGAAAAAGTTGGTATTAAATAGAAAAAAAGTCCTTTCGTTAATATATTTGTGGAGCTCCTCAAAATCTGGAAAGGGAAAAGAGTCTGTTATTAGAAAATGCTTAATGGACATTTAAAATATAAAACTCATAAAGTGTGGGTTCAAGTCATAGAAGCCCTTGAGCCTCAGAAAAACAGTGAACTGAACACTATACTCAGAGATTTTTGCAGGAATTTAGAACAGCATTTTTAAGAATGTTTTAAAGTAAATATTCCCTTGACAAAAGTATTTGCATTGAGGGAAAAGAAAAAGTCCTTTTTATATCTTCTCACAATTCCTGTAAACAGGTTTTATCATTGACTATGTATATAGAACAAGCATAAGTCAGCGAGGAGTTACATTTACTGTATTTTTATTCAAGCATAAACTGTCTAGTGAAAAAGTGTTTTGCTTGACATCTCAAAAAATGTGAATTTTCCCCTGCTTTGACAGTATAATTCTCAGTAAGACTGAAGCTGGAGTAGGTATCTTGGCAACAAAACCAACTCTTTGACAAACTCTGAGATGGCTTCCCTGAAGGCTTTGTTCATGTGGCAGCACTTTTCAGTATTTAAAGCATCAGTATGTTTTTCATTGTCTGTCATCTTTGTATCTGATATGTAGCTTGAAAAAGCAGCAGGAAGAGTAAATTCATTTGCTATGAAATTTGTTAGCTCACAGTAAATTAATTTGCTATAGATTTATACACATGCACACACACACACACATATATATATATACATATACAACAAAAAATACAACAACAAATAATACTTAGCACCTTAAAACCACATTAAAGACAACCCTTGAATATTCCCAGAATTTTAACAACACAAAATTCTGAGCAAAGGTAGGTAGTACTAACTGAAAATATCAATCTAGAGTCTTTAAGTTTTCAACAAGCATCAGAGTTCTGTTTGCACTGCATTTTTCCTCATTTGGTCGCTGTAACAGCTACCAAACTAGAATAACAAAAAAGTAGAAGCAATTTGAACACTTTTGCAGATCTGTCTTTCAGTAGTATAGAATATTTCATCAGCAAATAATGTACAAGCAGCTGCAGTTACAGAAATCATGTAAAGTTACCAATAGCAAAGATCAAACACTTTGTAGTGACAGAATCAGGATGCAACTAGGCCACTTTTTCCGGTACTGGCCTCGAAGCTTCTCTCAAGATACAAATAGCAAGTTTGTGTTAGGATGTTTTGTGTCATTCAGTGAAAGGTAGGCAAACTTTGATGTTTCATATAAAAAAATACTTTTGACTTCATAGAATTTCTTCCAAGACTTATATTTTGTCAAAATATCCTTTATTACTCTTTAAAACATGTTCACATCAACTATTGCCTAATATTCGAAACTAAAGCATTTTTCACACATAGAACAAGCTTTTGAAGGATGTTTGGAAACTACAACTCAGTAAAGATTTAGAGCATGAAACCCTTCTGAAAATGAAGCTCAAATAATGCAGATTGGATTCTGTCAAAGATTTTACAGGACTAAATTTTCCTTGTGACATCAAGATTGGATTGTTCCTTTTGTTATACATGTCTTTTTAGACTGTATATTTCTAAGTGATCCCTTAAATACCTGCCTATTTCAATAAGAACTCGTTGAATTTGTTTACAAACATTGAGAGGAGCTGATGTTCCCTTTCACAGATTATTTCATTCTATATATAGGGAACTCTTCATCTTATCTCACTCAGAATTTTACAACAGCAGATAAGCAGAACTGTTTCATCAGATAATGATTCTACTGGATTTCAGTTAATCATATATTTTCATGTAATTGCAAAATAGTTTTGGGGACTTTCTATGAATGTATTTACTGTTAAGACAAAAGCCTGGACATGATGAAATCTGCTATTTTGACACTTTAGCAAGGAGAAAGCAAGTCCATTGATTGTTCATAGGTACATGTACTTCCTGAACTCATCAAGAAACCTGCCAGGACCATGAGGATTGTTGATGATTTGGTGAAGTGCTAAGTTCATCTGCTACATGCAGCTGATGATGATCCCCAAGAAGCCCTTACTCAGCACAGCACTAAGTAGGATGCAGTGATTTTCTGATATTGTTCATACCATGAATAATATGGCATAAATCTGGAGCCCTGAGTCTTTCATGATTCATATAAGGGCTCAAAAGAGTAAGTTATGAATATAAATGGGTAGTTTTAGTGTATGAGACAAACAGCTGCTTCACTGAAACTAAGTCATATCTAACAATTTTAACTCTGAAAAGGGAAGCCTTTTCAGGAACCGATAAATGTTCTGAGTTTGCTTACAGTGAGTGAAAGTGGAAATGTACTTAATTCAAATGTCTGTTTTGACCAAGAGATTTGTACTTCACTACTCTTGGAGACTCAAAAGTAGATTTATTTTACAGAGGTTTTTGGGGGGAATTAAGTTTTTTCCCCACATTTTTTCCTGAATGTTAAATAACTTCATGCTTCTTATATTTAAAAGTTTTCCAACATCATTTGTCTTTAATAATGTATGGTATTGGTAAAGGAAGAACTAGAGAAATATTTTTTTCTCTAAAAGCAAAACGTCTGCCTTTTCTATAAAAGAATAAGTCTGCCTTTACATTGATGGAGAGAAATTCTGCTAAGGTCTATATGCCTTCTACCCATTTGTGAAATTTGTGTTGCATTAGCATCTAACAGGTAGTTAGTTTAAAATGTTTAAGGGTGTATTTAAGGAATAAATTCTCTATATATGTGTGTGACAACTTTGTCAGCTAAATCTCTGTGAAGACCAATAACTGTTAATTAGCAACTTTTCTGCTAAGTACATACTGCTGTCTACACCTGCTGTCTTTTTGGGTTTTGTCTTGCATGTGTATGAAAGTTCTAAGATGAAATTTGAGTTCCACAAATTGTGGAAATACATGAAACATTTTTAATTTAGCCTTGGAGTTAAAAATGATGGCAGGGAAAATAAATAGCAAATAATAACAGAATGTATATAAGCTTTAGAGAAGTACAGAGTAGAGGCATGGTAGAGTAGATGGGAATGCATAATCAAAGCATTAGAATGGTGACAAGATGGGAGAAATACTCATTGGTGACTATGACTTCCTAGCATTGACTGTGAAAATGGGGCCCAGGGACATGGTATCAACAGCTCAGCAGTTCTTCGTTTGACATTCACAGGGATGTAGATGTCACTCCGATTGGGAACGGCTTTAAAGAACGACAATGGACTCTCAAGGGAGTCACGACAGGAGAATTCCTTAGTTTATTGCTTCAGCTCTGTCTTATAGACAGATACGTGGAAAAGTACAGAAAGGAAACTCTTATTGGTTAACAAAGTACTACACCACCATCATTGGTCAGGGTGGCCCATCACCCCCCTGGCCTTCTCCTGCAAGAGAAAACAAGACTGCAAAACAACACCTGCAAGGCTGTTTAGTATCTCTGAGAATTGTTTTAATTCTTTCTCATATTTTTCCCAGGATATTTTCTCAGGCAGCCCGAGGAGCCAGGCGGCCTGTAATTTGTACAGGCACTGTGGTTTAGATTTAGCATCCATATGTAGAGGTGTCTTGGCTTCCAAATTGCTTTAAGAAGTGCCTTTAGTAATCTTATGTCAACCCTTTTGTCAGAAGAGGGTCTAGATATGTAAATAAGACATGAAAGAAACACATCACAAAAGTGAACAGGGCTTTAAAGTGTACATCCTTGCTTTTAAGGAGAAATTAGCCATCTGAAACATCTGCATAATGACCAGACTCTAATCCAAGCACCACACTGGACAAGGGATCTGATGTCACTTTGACCATCTATGATGAATCCTGTGTGATAGATTCAGATGTGGACTGTAGAAGCTGTATCACTCTTCTGAATATCCTCAGCATTTTAATTGAATATGGGACATCAATCTGTGAAGAAAAATTACTCCATTTATGTAGAATTAAACAGACTCAAGCAAGTGGGTCGTGTGTTTGTACCTTTGAATTTGAAGAATCATCTGCTGAAGTGAAGTAGTGTATTCATCTGTCTGTATTCTCTGCTTCATATATTGGAGATGAAAGATTGCATGGAATTCTATTATGGTTCTAATAATTGATAATAATTATAATAATTTTATCTTAATTGATAAAAAATTCCATTGTATTGTCCATTTGGTGAAACCTTTAGCCAAAAATCTGAATGAGGTTACAACAGAAGAACCTTTTGAGATTTATATTTTTAAATGCGCTGTGTATTAAATATTTTTTTAAATAATTACAATACAGCTGTGTTCTAGTAGCATAAGCTCATATTTTTAGTTATGATACCATAGACAACATGAAATAAAATATGTTATCTTTTCTGAATGTTTTGTTTTGATTTCACTGCTTATGACTGCTTGTGACTTCTATTACACTCCACCAGTGTTGTAATTCAAACCAGATTTGTTTGTTTTTTGAGTTTTGGGGTTTGTTTTATTTGTTTGGTTCGTTTGCTTGTTTTTTAAATTTGCCATCATGATAAAACATGTAATGTAGAGGCATCACAGAAGAGAAAAACTTGGAGAAAGGTGCCTTGCACTGTCTTTTTCATTACTGTGATTTTTCAGTTATATTTTCAGAAATCAACATTTGTTATTGTGTTTTAAAATGTAGTTAACCAACACCATGTTCATATGTACTTCAAGCTTCTGTATATATTCAGTAGAGAGAAATTGTTAAATGAGTTTGACCTACTTTTAAGTCTGTCTCATGATAAGAGAGACAGTGGTTCTGGTGTTTTTTTCTGTATTATGTGCCAAGAAAGCTGGAGTGAAAAGTTTAAATGTGCATCTTTTTGTTTGGTCAGAATAATTCTATCTTGTGTTACATGAAAAAGTTCAGTGGTTTTCCTTTTTGCTCATGGATTGCCAACTAAAATAAGACTTTGGACATTTCATACCAGTATGAAAAATTAAAGATCAAAGGGCTACATACTAATACAAGAGAAAGACAAAATCTTAAGAGGTTTGGAAATTTTATGTTTAGGAACATTGTGATCCTTCCAAGGGTCCCAAAGCTATCCAAAAACTTCAAAATGAACACTACAGACACCACTGCATAGAAAAGCATGGTATAAGCCCTCATCAGGAGTTGGCAGGTCACCTTCTCATAGCAGGAGATCAGGCTGGTCACGTAGGGCTTGCCTTTCACAAAACCATGCTCTCCAAGCCTGATCTGACTCAGCAGAGTCAGATTTGACCTCACCTTCCCTTACTTGCTACTAAATCACTGTTTATGATAGGCTAGGATTTCTAAACTAGTAGGAGATGGGTATGTTTCCAGGGATATGAACTTTTTCTTGTGTGTTCTTGTAATGAGGTGAATCATCCAGGACTGCTGTGTCATTAATTACCATACTTTGTAGATGTTAACCTGGCCTGCCATGACCTAAAGATTTGCTGGCCTTTGGGTGTATAAGAGATCAAAAGAATGGGTCAGTAAGATTCTGTAATACACAAGGACATGGAGTCTTTCTTATATAAATTTCTCTACTGTGTTGCCATAAAATCATTAACAATTATACCTATGATTAATAAAGTGCATGTATATATCAAGGTATTACAAATTCTTACCAGCAATAAATACTAGTTGTGATCAATATTGATCACAATAGGAGCAAGCAATTATCAATTATAACAACAATCTATAACAGCAACACCCAAAACCCCAGCAATATAGAATATAGAATGAATATAGAATATAGAATATAGAATATAGAATATAGAATATAGAATATCACAGATTGCAAATTTATTACTAGCAAAACAAACTTTTTGATAATGTAACAGCAGATATGCCTCTGAGACCATTCCAGAAGGGACTACAACCATCCCAGAAATGGGAGGACAAATGAAACTGACCCCAGAAGTGAGCCCAGAAAGGGACCAATAAAACAACTGGCAGAGTCTTGCTTCAATGATCTGTGTCATCAATTTGGGAGTCTGTCAGGCATCTCCAAAGTTCATGCAGGCTTGTTTAGGAAAATGAATATTACATGCAGTATGGCAAGTCCTCTGGAAAGGAAGTCCCATTTTTTGGTAAAAATTAAGAAATTTTTAAATCACAGAGACAAAGGTGGTGTAGGATAACACGAGTTTGAGCAGCCAACAGATGATGTTCACTTCTGGATCAATCTTTGACAATTTATCAAATTTATCAAAGACTTTCTAAAGCACATTAAAAAGGAGATGAGAAATTTCAGGATGAACTGTATGTGCCTAGTGAGCAAATATTAAATCTCATACTAGAAAGCATATGCTAGACAGGGAAATGATAAACAATATTGAAATAACATCTGTTTAATTAAAAATATTATGTTAACTGACACATCCCCAGATCTAATTAAAGCATCAGTGTTCTAGAAATTATGGCAAATTAATCTGAATTGACAAGGTGGGAGGGAGAGGGGGGAAGTTGCAGATATTAAATAGGACCCTCTAAATCAGTACTTGACAGTATTAAGTTCTGGAAAAAATAGAAAGAAATGGACCTACATCATAGAACTTGTGTAAGAATTTGTTAGTCAGTAAAAGAACATATTTATAACAAAGTATCTTGTGGTGAAATGTATGATGAGATATAATCACATCATCCACCTTAGAAGTCTGAAGGAATAGCTTGACCATGGAGCATTACATAAATTAATGAATGCAACTCCTTTCTGCAGACTAAAAGATACAGCTCAGAAGAGATGATAATGTGCACAGCCATGTGTGGGCTCTCATGCATATCTTAGAAACAGGTTCCTGGGTGTGAATATACATGACAAGTGGGAAGCTAGGATTCTTGAAAAGATCAAGGTGTCTGCAACATCCACTTTCATGGATCACTTCAAGAAATGCTAAAACATATGATCCTACCTAATCACAGCAAGTCTTTAAAAAAAAAAGTGTTCTAAAAACTAGTATTGTTTTAGCTATTGCTTCCTATAATTCCTTGATATAAAAAGTAAAAAAGAAACAAAAACAAACAAAAAAAACCAAACAAAAAAACCCACAAAAAAACCTGCTCTCAATGATGGCATTTCCATTTCCAAAAATGGCATGAATGGTGAAAAAGAGGTTAGCTGACTGAAGAAATGAACACATAATGGTGGCAGAAAAATTGAGTAGTGGCATGAAAATAAGCATAAGAAGTAGTCTTGTAGAGCTAGAGAAGTTTCAGTAAAATCCTCTACTCATGACCTGATAAAATCCTGATAGCTTTTTGAGACTGTGTAAAATTGGCTCAGCTGCAGGACCAACAAGGATATGATGGGTATTTTGCTAAACAGTATTTCTGATTCTTTTTATCCCTAGGATGGTGTCATGTCTTGGCAATACTGATTATCACTTCAAAAACTGTCTTCTCTCTTCATCTGGTGTTAAACCTCTGAGGCTCTCAGTGTGGGAGAAAAGGGTCTGAGAAATTCACCTACAGGCTGAAAACCATGAGGTTAGGGCTTTTTTCGTAGGTTTTTCCTTTGTTCCCACTCAACCTACACAATATAATTTCCTTCCCTTTGTTTCTTCTTGTTCTTTCATGCTATGGAAATCACACACACATGTGCAAAGCACTCTGTCAAAGTTTTGATAAATGTTCATTTATCAGAAAGCAGTTACTCTAATGTGCAAATATTAACAGTTATTTTAAAAAGCAGATTATTCATTACTCACATTTCAAGTGATATTGCTTCTGGAAGAAGACATCAGCTCTAGGAATAATAGTAATTCAGTGAGCAAATATTCTGTCTTGTTGTGAAATCTTAGCTAGTTATTTGATATTTTACTGGAAGAGGCACTACAGAACAGTCCTAGTGATTCTGTATCTAATTACATTTCAATTGGATTAAAATATCCAAAAAGTTTTTGAGACAGATATTGTAACTCATATTTCTTCACCTTTCAGGCAAATGTCCTGTCTAAAAGTAATCATATTCCTGTTTTTTAATTTATAGTAGAAAAGAAGCAGCAAAAGCAAAATATTATCCTTTTATTTGACCACAGTACAATTTTCATTTAACTGTTTTGCCTGGTTTTTTGCCTCCACTACAAAACTTTAAGAAGGATTCAGGAGAAAAAGCCATTAGAATAGTAAAGGTAGTAGAAAAGGCAAATAGACAATTAATGGCATATGCAAAAATGTACCTTCACTTAACTTTTGAAAGAAAGATCTTAACAGAGTTTGTACTATACAGAAAGCAAAAATTTGGCTATGGTTTCGTTTCTGTTAGCAGTGAAAGCAAGAAGGGAAATCAAAATAACATGAAATTACAAGAAAGGCTGCTTTATTCAGTTATAATTTCCCATATTTTGTGATAGACTGGTAATGGTCAAAAAATTAAAAATTAAAATTTCCTTGTCCCTTCAAACTATTTTATATATAACCATCACAGAATCATTAAAATAATTTAGGTAGATAGAAACATCTGCAGATAATTTGATATATCACTCTGATATTCTGATCAAAGCAGGGGGGGCTTAGTTGTTACACAAGGTTGATTAAGGTAAAATTTAAAGTATTTCCACATAAAGAATATCCACAGCCTCCCTGGGCAATATCTGGGCATTAAATTTGTGACATTTTTCTCCCTTCTATCTAATCACATTGATGAAAATTGAGTTTCTTGCTTCTGGTCCATTTCCTGTGAATCTCCAGGAAAATTACCTCTCATCAGGTAAGTGAGTAAGATTTTCCCTTAAATCAGAAGAAACTCAACTTCCTCAACACCATGACTGTTGACAGATAACAATCCTCCCACCTTGTAGTATGATCCACAGGTTTCTTGTGAATGCATTCCATTCTAGCTCATGAATAAAAATGTTAAACAGTATGAGTCTCTGAGGGTAGTTAATAACTTGTCATCAGCAGGGTTATATACCACTAATCAGAACAATATGACCAAAAATATTTAGCTGGTTCCACACTTAAGTTACTAGTTCCTCTGTCCAGGACATGTCTCGTCAGTGTGTATCCAGGGATGTTGCAAGGATGGGTCTGGGTAAAGTCAAAGTTGACAATATCCACTTTTCTCTCCTTCTGCACTAAACCACTTGTTTCACCTGTCAAGGAAATCCTCTAGCACAGTTTGCCTTTGGTAAATCCATGTTGACTTCTCCCAAACACCTTTTTGTCCTTGAAATGTCTGAATATATTTTCCAGAATAACTTGTTAATTTAAAATAAACTGACCAACCTGTATTTTTGAAAATCCTCCTTCTTTTCCTTCTTGATAATAATCATGATGTCTTCCTTTCTCATTGTCAATTATCTTCTCAAATCACCAGCAATTCAAATGGTTGATGTGAAAATAGCTCATTCCCAGTTATTGAGTGTGAAACTGGTATTAATCCAGGGAAATCTCATGGCTAACTCATACAGGTGATCAGAGTATCCAACTGAAACTGCCCTGTTGATGCTACCACACATAAACCTATTTTCATCCTAATCATGAATATTTGAGGACATAACTAAAGTGACCTGAGCATGAACAAGTCCAATACTCTGCTTAATTTACATTTGTTATTAAAAATAGAGGTCATCTGTGGGAGATGTCTATTAATTCTTAATCTTCTCTGACTGCCAGAGCAAAACAATGACAACACAAAGGGAGGCTGCATTTCTAACTTGACTGGAATGATATTGAAGGAATGGAAGATACACCATGCTTCAAACTATCCAGAGAAACCCAGGAATTTGTATAACTCATTTATATGGCAAGTATAAAACTGTCTCTAAGCCTAAACGAAATCAATAATAGGACAACATTTCATTAGGAGTTCTAGTTTCATTTTAAATTATCTGAAGTGCTGTCTTATTTATTGCAGTAGTATACAGCAACTCCCAGAAGCTGAAGGCAGGGCAGTAGGAACAGGAGTGATAGTTTATATTGACCTGGGGAAAAAGGAACACCAAATAATGTGGTACTACTAAATTTATTAAGTGGACCAAGCAAGAGAGAAGCTGTGAAAATTTTACAGCCACATACACACACAGACACACAGATATAATTATCAAGACTTGTCCCAGTCATCACACCAGTGAATAGAAATAGCACAGCCTCCATGTGGAGGAGGAGATACAGCACTCCATGTGTCCATGTAAAGCTCCAGGCAGGCTTCTGACACCTCTGGCCTCCCTCCCTCACTCTACTTGTTGTACAGCAGCTTGACAGTGTTGTATGATTGGGTGGACTTCAAAGGCAGATATCAGCAAAGGCTGCCAATGAAATATGGGGTTTTTTATGTATAATTATACTGATTATATTAATTTACTTATTTGTGTTTCAAAAAGGTTTTCAATGTTATCATAAGAAAAATGAAATATTTAAAAGAATAAGCTCTTTGTAAAAGTATCCATTATGACATTCATCCTATATGACATTTGGAAAAAAATTCATAATGCAAGGAAGTGAAGCAGGTGAGGTTTAAATATCAGGAAAGCAGATATTAATAAAACACAGCAAAGAAACCCAAAGCCCAAAAAATTTAGACAAATTAGCTCTGGCAAGGACACTAGCACAAGAATACCAGAAACATAAAAAATAAACTGAACAGAACAGGTCTACTAATTTAACTTGTCTACATTTAAATATTTTAATGAATTAACTGTGCTGTACACTAACATGAAAATAAATAGCCTACATGAGTTTGGTAATCATGATATTGACAAAATATGACAAAGGGAAAAATCCCTTTAACTGGATGTTTCTGTTTTGGGAAAAAATCAAGAAGGATTTGTGGATTCTCTCGATAGGTACTCTGCCATTATTCAAAAAGGAAATTTCAATACATACATAGCAAAGTTTTTGCTTTTTTTTTTTTTTTTTCTATATAATGCATATTAGCAAAACAAAATATAGGAAATTGGTTTGAACATACCTGGAAGTTTGCAAAACAAATTATAAGAGGGATTTTAGGAAGATTTTTTTTTCTGTTCTTGACAGCTTGTGATCATTACTCCAGCTGATGAGGTGAGATTAAGTCTTTGATCCTGAATGATTTTTTTTTATTTTTCTGTGAAAGCTGAGAATGTTTTATTCACTCAAGAGAAGTCTGGATTTAGGATGAAGCAAACTTTTTTTTTGTTTAAAACTGATCTTATATCTAGTAATTGTTTTGTATTTTTTTTTTTTTTTTATGGTGTAGATGTACAAGCTCTCTGTAGGCTTCCAGAATAGGTAACAATGAGAAAGGTTTTTTAAGATTAAGATATACAGAATGTTCACAGTGTTTCCTGTTTCTGAAAGTTCTGGTAAAATTCTGACTAGACGTGCAGAACTTGAAAGCTGATTAAGTCACAACAAGCATTCATCTCAAGAGATGTACAATTGATTTCTTAAGTAAATATTTTTTTTCTTTATAGAATGAAATGCATACAATTAAATTGTTTTGTCTTGTAATCAATATGTTTTCTTAATATTTGTTCTCATTTCTTTGCATGATGCATCATGTTCTTCTATTTTCAATGCTGCTTTGATTTCCTTGACTTGACAAGACTGACTGATTTTTTAATTTGAAGATGAATTTATCCCTCTGCTCCATAATTACCATCAGATTTTAATTTTATTTCTCTGAAAGTCATATATGTGAGTTGAATTATATGCAGAGGGAGGGTTGTGAGGCTTTTTCTTTTTTTTCTTGTTTAAATTAAATAAGAAAGAAACTTTCAATTTGTAGGTCATGTTTTATTTGGAGTACAATAATTTTAATAATAGGTACATGAGATAAGTTACTCTCATGCTCAGAGTAATTGATTGTACACATCATGGGCACATAAACCAGATGAAAAATCAAGTATAAAATCTTAATTATTTTTATGTTTTTAAAATTAGCTTTATAAGATACTTTTTTTAATAAATATTTTGTCACAATCTTACTTCCTTCTATGCCTCTCCTTCTAATATACACATACATGCAAAGGAAATGCATAGGGACATAAAATTATAACTTTAAAAGGAGGCGGTATTCCAAGACAATGGCAATAATTCTGTTACATTTATTTATTTCACTGAGTGAAGATCAGCAGTGCTTCTTTCAGTGCATTTGCACTTATTTTTCGCTGTGTTTATAAAAAAATAATATAATTAATAAAGCTGATGTTGCCAGGCAATTCAAATGATCTCTAATGATCTCAAACATTTTTTTTTCTATTTCTATTTCTATGTCACTAGTGTTCTAAGAAAGGCTGAAATCCTACAGTTTGTAGAGAGAAACAAATGCCATTTCTGGATGAGAAATGTACACTCTACAGTTTTAGGAATTAGCTGCTAGAACTCTATGAATGTCCATGAAACGCTTTTAAGAAAGTATCTAGATGTTTAATTGCTGTCTACAAAAGTAATGTAGAGATACGTCTTAGCCCTCTTGTCTTTAACCTGCAAAAAATACATATATTTGTACAGACATATTTCATACTTTTACATCTGCTTTTTTATCTTTGGTTATTCTGTTAAAGAAAATCGTTATTCAGCTATTTTTATTTACTCATATGTTACATAAGGCTTGTTTCCAGAAATACCTAGGATATTTAACAGCATTCTTGCAATAAATATATGTTCTTGAAGCATTTTGTTGCAACATTCAGAAATGTTTGCATGATCATGTTGACTAGGAAATTAATTGATTAATAATAACTTGAAAATAAGTTTGATCTGTTCATTATGCTGTGCTACAGCTTTACATGTCCGTGTTAAAAAATTGATTTTCAAAACATTTCACCTCTTCCAAAAGTGAAACATCTAAGAATAAGTATATGATTATACTAATCATTTAACAAGCTGGATGGTATGACTGCAATTTGCTACTCAGAATTTAACGAATTGCCTCCTCAAATCAAACATCTGCTACTGTAAGTGACAGTGATTACTGTCAAGGAATAATGAATCTCAGCCCATAAAAACATCAAAGAAGCTCAATATACTGGGATGAAAAAAGTATGAGGGTTTTTAGCATTATTTTTAATACCTGGAAAAATTATATATGTTTCTGACTCTTAATAATCTTGATCTGGGTTTTTCAGTCTTAGATTTCCTTCTCCATTGTTTAAATCATGAGTTTGCTAGAATTTAACTATCATTCTATCTGTCACTAATATATATTTTATTTTCTACCAAACTATAGTGTACCTTTTTTGACTAAAGGTAAGTGGGAATGGGTTTCCTTTATTTTTTTTTTTATTTCATGTTATAATTACTTTAGTCCCCATATGTTGTGAAGAAAAGGACATGACAATTAACAAGGGACAGTTTTTGCATTAAAAGGAAATATTTTTCTTCTGTAAACATCAGTTTGAATATTTTGAGATTGCAACTTCTGAAATGTTTTTCATGCCATAGACAAAATTATTACATTGTTCTTGAAGTCAGGGCCAAATTTTCACTAAACCAAGCACTTCAGTTGTTGTCAGCACATCAGAGGTTCTGATTCAAGCTGTCATCTGCTCCAAATCAGGCTTCTTCACCAAGAAAATTGCTGTTCTCATTCCAGATTTGAGTCCAGGATTGAAGAATTATTGTGCATGGGCTTATAACTTGTGAAATGTTACTTATCTATCTATTTATTTATTGCAAGAAGATGGGCTTTGTGTTGCTTTTATTATGAAGGGTCTCAGGACTTGTCAAAGCTCACTTTGTACAAGGTGCATTTTACCTTGCTGTTAACAGCTGTTTACCACTGAAATAACAGTTTCCCATCCTGCTTCACCTTCAGTCCAAGGAATGCTACACAGAATAAAGGCCTGGCCAAGCAAAATGCTTATACTGTAGCAACTGATACCAGCAATGTCTGCTCATGTTGGGGAATGCTTTTGGACAATCTTTGAACTTTACCTGGATACCAATGACTATCAGGAAGGCTGGAGTGAGAAAATTTGTAAAAATATGTTCCAGTCAGAATGAGTAAGTTCTCATTCAGTAAGAATGAGGATGAGGATGAAGCGATCCTCCCCTCCAAAGTCAAACTTCTTGTGTAGACTTGTGTAGACTATTCATAATACAGAAATCATCTCCTTTCTGCACAAGGAAGACAAAGTCTATCTTATCAGACGACACTGAAAGGGTGACAATAAGATTGAAGTAAAGATGAAGATACTAGTACATTTACTGGTGTAGGAATGTTAGAAGTGTTATAATGACTTTTCTATATTAATTAAGTTAGAGTAGTATAGTGTAGTTGGAACACTAATAACTTATAAAAATTATAGGTTGTTAGGTTGCTAGTATTTTATTTAGAGTAGTAAAAAATCATTGATTTCATTCACAGAAGTGGTATTTTCTGCTTTATCCATTGCAATATTTTGAATATAAATAGGGCACTGCTCCTGAGATAAAACGTGATCAAAGGCTGTCAATCCTGCAGGCAAATTTTCTCTGATGTTATTCTGTTGTAGCATTTTATAGCTGCCATGAAATATGAAATTGCTTATGAATTCTTTTTCTGGGTAACTAATTACAAAACTGTCCTAAGTGGCCAAGTGAATTTTTCCTCAATTTTGGTTTCTGGGCTGAGATGAGGAAAAGACAAGTATCAGAAATAGAGATAGCAGGACTATCTGTTTCTGTGGAAATACTTTCATCATATTTCATAAACAAGAGTGAACTCTACATCTCTGATATAATACAAGTGAACTCTGAGCAAAAAGCTTACCATATATGTGAGGAGTTATCTTGGATAACTTACAAGCTCTGTTGCATTTTTCTTTATCAATTTGAAAGTTCAGTTTGCATTAACTTTGTGGGTGTTTTGAGTGTTGTTACCAAGATATCCATGATTTATATCTACTTTATCTATATCTACTAAGATGTGGAGCATTTGTACCAACTAATAAATTTTATTACTTCAGGACTTCTTTTTCTGCTTTGATAAGTCAGACTTTGCATGTAGACTTTCAGAATGTGAATATATTTTCTCCCACTAAGTGTGGATGAATATTTGTTTCCTGAGCAGTCCAAGAACTGAACAGGAAGAAACCATTGTGTTTACATTTTTTATGGTTTTATTTCTTCAAGCACTTGAAGACATATCTGACTTTAAAACCATATGGGTTCAGCCCTCCTGACAGAATCATGACTAGACTAAAATAAAAATTAAAATGTTTACTTACTAAAAAATGTTTTTATTGAAAACAGAATGAATATTTTGCAAGAAGGAAAAAAAAAAACCACGTGAAATAACTGTCCAATTTCTTGAACAGGAAATTTGTAAATGCAATTTCACCTTCTGCCCAATGGAAAAGCATCAAACTGTTAATTGCTATGGAGGTTAAGGCACTGGAGAAGCATCACTTTGGCACTCACAGGAGAATATGGGGAATTATGATAAATATCTTAATTACTTGTTAATCTCACAATATAAAAAGGTATCACTTCTATTTTTTTAATCAAATTACCTACACAAGTTATCAGTTTCATAAAAGTGATATGAAACTTTATCACTTTTAAGACGATAAAAGTGATAAATAGTGGAAAAAAATCACTTTTTGGAAAAGTGATTTCCAAAGGAGATGGAAATCTTTTGGAAAACCTCTGTAGTAGATGCTTTCTAATCCTGTTTAATTCTTTGCTTGCAATATGGAAGCACAGCATCAATTGCTATTGAGCACCATAATTTTGACTAAAATTATTTCAGTCTTTGTGTAGGATATTATTTTGCAACAGTTCAACAAAACACAAAAGGTAAGAGGAAGATCATTTTCTTTTGGAACACTCACACACAGTCTCTTATATACCCACATACTTACTAGCACCAAGACATGTTGATTCAGGTGTTTTGTCCAGCTTGCAGACTTGGGGACATTTTACATCCATGCACATTTGTCCAGGAGATTTTTTGCATTGGTACAGTGTATGACAGACACCAGTTTGGTGACCATATATAGATGGTGAATACGGCTTTTTCTAGCTGAGCTGAGAGTATTTAATCCTTTCACCACTACTCAACTTTGGAAGCCATTAAGAGTTACTTACTGTCCTTTTCCATTCAGTCTGTCTGTCCTGAGAATAGGGGTGAGCAAAAGGCTGGGAGAGGACACAGCATGCACAAATGACTCAAACTGACCAAAGGGATATTTCACACCACACAACGTCAACCTCATCAATAAAAGAAGAAACAGGGAAAGGGTGGGGGGGTGTCTTCCAAGTTGGAAATTGTTTAGACAAAGCCTGGGCATTGATATGTTTATGGGAAGGAATGAGTGATTTCTTTTGCTTTGCTGGTTTGAATTTCCTCTATCGAACTGCCTTTTTCTCAACCCATGAGTTTTCTCTTTTTTTTTTTTTTACCCCCTTCCTAATTTTTCCCCATAGATTCTTGGAGTGTGTCAGGGAGGAAGGAAGAGAGAGAGTGCCAGTATTGGTGTTTGACTGCTGGCCATAGTCAACCCACCACAAGCAGGAACACTTTTCTTCAATTCTTTCACACCAATAAAATGCCAGAATAACTTGAATCCTCATATTTACCATTTTGTTAATTTTGTGAGGAAAAAGTAAGTGCTAAAAAGAGTATATCTTTAATTTTTATTAATTTGGCTTTCATTGGTTTACATTCTTATTAGAATAGTCATTTGTCTACTTCTTTAAAGCAGCAAGACACCAAAGCAGAAGCTAGCTTGGAGTGTAGGTTCACAGAGAAATAAATGACTCTGAATATAATGATTTCAGGAGGTTTACCTTTATTTTGAAAGAATAATAATTTATGAAGAAGGATATAAACATCAGCATTAAGAAGATGTGTTTTGTTTTAGCACCTCTTACCATAAACTGCATAAAAATGAGATTTACATAGATAGAATTTCTCATTTTTTTTCATTATTTCTGCTTTGAAATGAGGCAAGGAAGTTGGAGCTTTTGGATTTCTGGGGAAAAAAAATTAAAAATAATAAAAGAAATGAGAAAGCATTGCAAGTGACATTCAGCAGCATTACGTTTTTAAAAACATGTGGTATGTATAGGAGTATTTTTGTTTACATGCTGTACAACCATTAAAGAGAGTTGTTAGCAGGGTATTTTAGAGAAGTACCTGTGGCATTTTTTTGACATAGCAGCTCCTCTGAGTGTAAGTTATGGTTACTAAATGACTTTTCTGTGCTTAGACTGAGAAGGTCTCTGAGAAAATTTATAGGTTTTATTCTTGTAGTGGCTAGGTGACAAATTACCAGAACTGAAAACTGGAGCTTTCCCTTAAAGGAAATAAATAGAAAATAAATCAGTGTGTTAAAAAATTGCAATACCCTCTTGAGAAAATTAGTTACATTATCAAAGAAAAATTGCACTTATTTTTAGGAAACTCTGGGGCTCCTTCTGCAGTTATCATGTGATAATATTTTGTTTGGGCACTGTTATTGTACTCACAAAAAGATGTAATAAAGGAAATTCGTAATTTTAGTTCTGTTAATAGAAAATAATTTAAACATAAATCATTAAATTTAAGTAGGTTTGTTTTTCCTTAATGACTTGGGTATGCTGGGTTTCTTTTGGGTGTTTTTTTGCATGTTTATTAATTTTTGTGGGGGGGTTCAGTACCAGATCTCTACCTAAATAAGTTGTAAAAATAGGTACATATATATGAACTAGGTTTTCAAATTCTCATAAAGATCAACAGAAATCTTCATGTCGTGTCATATGTGACTGCATTAAGATATCTAAGATACCTTAATACCTAAATTAGCACTGGAGTCTATCATCTAGAAAACTATAATAAGGAAATTTCAGCAAATGATGTGATTTCACTGGTGAACACAAAGCTCTTAATAAATCTTAGGCTGTGCAGTAACTCTAGGAGAATTTGTCAGGTATGCTACCAGAATTTCTAAAGACCTGAATTTTCATGTGAAAATCCCAAACAAAAGAAACCTACCCCAATGAAGAAAACAACCCTCCTCTAAAGAAAACCCCAACAGCTGATATTCATAATCCACAATATCTAAACTGGCATTAGATACTTACAGTTAGCAAAAGAGTCCTTCACATTAGACTCCATAGTCAAACATATTTTTACTGCATGTATAAAAAATACTGGGCTTGTCTCATTGAACATGATGATCCTGTGGATCCCTTGCAACTCAGCATATTCTATGATTCATCACATTTTAAGCACTGAAAAAATAGGCAGTTTCTTTAAGCTAATAGAGTTGTCAGCAGAAATAGGCACTGCAGAGGACAATCGACCTCACACAACAATGAGACAGGCACGATGGCTCATTCACTGGACTAATTTAGAGCTATTCTGAAAACCTGTAGTAACATAACCTAAAATTAGACTGCTCTCCTTTTGACTTCTAAAAGTCAGTGAGAATGTCCTGTTACTATGTCTCACATTTTTCAAAACCAGTGGGAAACTTCAGCATCTACAGACAAGCGTTATATTTGGAAGACTTTATAGCCTCAACTAGTTAATACAGTCACTACTTATTTCTGAGGACTAGTTCTTCTTTATCTAGCAGATTTAGAAAATATTTCTAATATAATTAATGATTGTTTCCTGGAAAAGAGACAATTTTTTTCAACTACAAAATAAACAAAATATTGAATTTCCCTGCACTCTAGTTTAATTTAAAACCACCTTTTTTCCCTTCTCTTTCCATGTAAAAAAAATTGTTTCAGGTTACCAGGTCTCAAAATGAAAACACTGACACAGATATTCTGCTTTTTCTTTCCTTGCTCAGTTAGATTCTCCTCCAATCTTTTAAGTTTAATCTTCATGGGCACTGGATAGTCTATTTTGCCAGTCAATGTAAAGTAGGATTCCAATAGATTTCTGTGCTATCAGAATAGAAAAAATATTTCAAGAACATTTTTTATAGTTCACCAGACACTAAATTGAGGTAAAGAATATTTTTTGCCTACGTAAGAGTGTCTTCCTAGAAGATAAGTTTTCTCCAGGTTTACTCTCTAGGAGCACTGGACATCAGTGTGAAGTTAACTATGCCATTTGCCTTACTCCTGAGAAAATCCACAGAGCCTGCTAACAGCACTTTCAGAGAGTGGTGTCCAGCATGGTTAAGAAAGGCTGCTCTTTCAGACAGATTAAATAGCTATGAAAAATACAATAAAATTTAAGATTCTACTGCATGCCTTAAAACCTGAGCTGAATTTTTTAAGTCTGTAAGTATTAGGTTAGTATGTAATTACAGAGTTCTTGTATTTCATATCATGTGTATCTCTGAGAAAGGCTCCTGAAAGTCCTCAGGAGGCACATTGCATGTTCAGTCTGTGTGCATGCTCTTAGTCATACAGTGATCATGGGGGTATCAGTCCTTGGAGCCTCTCTTACATAAATAAATGAAGTTACCAAATCCTCTATCCAATCCTTGCAATAAGTATTACTTCAAACATTCCATCCTTGAAGAGTGCTGTTGGTATTTTATATACTAATTTGTGTAGCTTTCTTTGTCTTTAAAACTTGTTTTTTTTTTTCCTTAGTATATCATATCATAATGTCAAATTTTAAAAGCTGTTTGATCACAAAGTATTATGGACAAAAATACCTGAGTAGATCTACATTGTACATAAAACTGCAGTGATTTTGAGTATAGGATCCCAGATGATCCCTTATCCTTAACAGTTAGGTCTCTCCCTTAACTATTTTCAGCCATTTCTACACAGCTCCTTTCAAGAGAGTCTAGTTGCCAAGACCTCAAACACAGACAGAAGTGTAATGGTTTTTGTCTTTTACATTCTACATAATCCCTCATCTCTGTCTCAGTAGCCCTTGCAGTCTCAAAAACTGCAACAAGCCCTCAGACAGCGCACTGGAGAATAAAGCACATAACAGCATTTTCACACTTTAAAAAACCCAAAAAACCCACTTCAGTATACCCCTCACAATATTGATGAACTTTTGGTTTTTAATAAAACAATGTATCTATTTGAGGCCTCTGACATGGAGCCCTGGGAAAAATGAGGGTCAGTATTATGCATTTTAGACATACCTGTCAGGTGTGGGGATGTAAACCATTCTGTGCTGTTTGGGCAGAGGCAGCAGGGAGACCTTTGACAAAAAACAGTATCTATTTTTCAGTTCTTTTTACACTGGTAGATAAAACATCTTATAATGACCCTAGGAAACTTCCCTGGAAGTCTTCCTAACTCAAAATGGGCAAATGATAGTGTGACATGCATCACTAGTGGCATTTAAGTCTTGCAGTTTTAATCTAACAGATACAAGAAGTAAGAGGAAAGGATGACTTTTAAGCAAAATTTAATGAATGTTCCCTCAATGCTATATCCTTGAAATATTATGGAGTCATTACAAAGCACTGGCCCTGCACTTCTTATGGCGTCACATTGGATGTGGTGTTGATAATTAGGGTAGCACTACACATTTACTTGATTCAACATTGTAGGCACCAAAAAAGCCCTCACTATACAGTCAGGTCAACTATACATATGGGATACTTGAATTTTTTACACACATGAAAATGAAGGAAGGTCTGGAGTTGTATACCTTGTCCTTTGTCAAACAAATCAGCAAGTATTTTTTATGCACATTTGTATTTAAATTTGTGTTTACACAGATGGGATTTGGCAGTGGAAGGCAACCTCTCTGAGGATGTGGTTGCAACTTCTCAATGCTGGGCACAGGCACTTCCACTTGGCTCCAACAGAACCAGCTCAGGGCATGGCTGAGCCTCACAGCCAAGGTGGTAGTGCTGTAAAAGCTCTTTTCATTTCTTTCATATAATTCATGTAATATAACAAAAAGAGAAATAAAGACAGAAGTAATCAGCAGAAATGAACAAACACAAAACAAATAAATATCATGGGATCCCACAGAATCACAGAGACCATCAGTGTCATCAACCCAGCAACACCACAATCATCTCTGAACCATATACCCAGGTGACACTTCCAGAAATTTCTTGAACACTTCTAGAGATGGTGACTCCAGTACCTCCCTGAGCTACTTATTTCAATGTCTAAAAACCTTTTCAGTGAAAAATTCATCTATTATCTAACCTGAACCTTCCCTAGAATAACTTAAGGTCATTTCCTTCTTTCCTTTTGCTTAAGACATGCAGAAGAGAATGATATCCATATCCCTACAACCTCCTTTCAGGTAGTTGTAGAGTGTAATGAGGTCCCACTGAGCCTCCTCATGTCCACATGAGACTAAGCAACCCAATTTTCCTCAGCTGCTCCTCATAGGACATGTGTTTTAGACTGTTCATCAGCTTTGTTGCCCTTTTTGGACACACTCCATGTCCTTTTTGGACCTCAATGTTCTTTTTGAAGTGAGTGGCCCAAAACTGGACACAGTACTTTAGATGCAGCCTCACAAATGCTGAGTACAGGACAGCAGTCCCTGCACTGGTCCTGCTGGCCACATTGTTTTTTATATAGTCCAGGATGCCACTGGCCTTCTTCATCACTTGGGCACACTCTGGCCATGTTCAGTTGTGCATCAACCAGCATTGCCAAGTCCCTTTCTGCTGAGCCACTTTGTCCAAAGCCTGTAATGTTGAATGGTGTTTTTGTGACCCAAGTGCATGACCCAGAATTTCTCCTTACTGAACCTTGTGCAGTTGGCCTCAGACCATCAGTCCATCCTGTCCAGATCCCTTTGCAGGGCCTTCCTACTCTCCAACTAACTTGGTGTCATCTATGAACTGACTGAGGCTGCACTCAATCCCCTCATTCAAATCATCAATAAGGAACCTAAACAAGACTGGGTCCAATACTGAGCTCTGGGAACACCACTGGTGATAAGACACTGCTTGAATTCAGTTTCATTCACCACCACTCTCAGGGCCTGGCCATCCAGATTTTTTCCCACTGAACAGTACACTCACCAAAGCCATGAGAGCTGGTTTCTCCAGGACCATGCTGTAAGAGATGATGTCAAATGCTTCACCAAAGTCTAGATAGACAGCTATATGTGCTAGACAGAAATCTAGATTTACAGCTTTTCCCTTATCTGTTAGGAAGGTCACCTTGACATAAAAGGAGATAAGGCAACCTATTATCAAAAATAAAATTATCAAAACCTATATCAAAGGATTTTTCCTGCATCATGGTATTATTTGTATGCATCCACTCTGGCAAAATAAAGCACAAAAAAATGAACAACAACTTCCATCTCCCCAGTCCAAATCTGTTTTGATCTCTTTTCATGTCCCACAACAGTAGATTTAACTAAATTCTTAAGAATAAGGCGTTTTACTTGACTCCTTCTGTCCTTGAAAGAAGTTGTAAAACTGTATTCTGCTTTAACAAAGATTTTTTTATGTTGAAAATTTATCTTAAATGCCTATAACTCATGCAGTTTGTTTTCTATCCAAAAAAAACCACCCCATTATTATTTCTGTAAATTATTCAAATAAAAAGTCAATCAGGCTTTACATTTCTTAAAAAATATTTAGTAAGTACACAGAGAATTTAATGATGGCATTTCAGCTAGAAAAGGCGTATTTCTTTTGTTTTAGCAACAAATAAGAAGCTAATTTTGTGGAAAGGTGTGTACACAAATTAAAAGACAGACACACTGGTGAGATGCCATTTGAAGGAGGATGTCTTTATATATGGTGATCAATGCCCACATTTTCAGTATAACATATTAAAAGAAAAGATGAGCACAAGAGATGGACAAGAACAAAGCCTTAGACAAATCCTAACATGAGGTTTAAAAAAAAAGTCATAATTGGAAAGAAATGTAATATATACAAACACAAAGTGCCAGATAATGCTGTAATTTTCTTTTAAAGATTTTTGCAATCTTAATACTGTACATGTACTTGTTGCAAAAATAACTCCATATCATCCTAATGAATACTGAGAATATTATTTCATATTAAATATCCATGTTCTATCACAGTTCATGCTTGTGAAATTCAGGCAGACTCAGAATTTTCACTTAGATGCATTACTATCTGGAACAAATAGAAATTTGTATTTACAATATCCCTAACTCCGGATACAGTTCATTCACTTCTTAAATGGAAAATTTCTGTTCAGCTGAATGTATCTGAAGCAATAAAACCCTTATGACATCATAATTATTTTTGTCAGAAAGAACACATTGCTGGCTGCAGAAGCCAGGGAGTTTGTGATTTTTTTATTCCTGAAAGGAATATCAACTTCAAACATATTTTGTCTCCAAAGTATTTTATTTTTTTATTTGAAGCAGCAAAGTACAAAAGATTTGAGGTCTTAGTAATTATATCATGATTCATTAACTTAATAGTTCTACCTCTTCCTCTGACTGTTCTAAATGTTTTTCTTTCTCATATGATCATGAAGGTGCTGCATTTTCTCCAGACACTCATACTTCGTACTATCTTAATGCTGACATTACTGAGGCAGTAGAGTAATAAATACTACCTTGTGATTTCCATTTTTGTGAAGTCTTAGATCCTTAATGGCATTCTTTATTCTAGAAAAAAAATTCTCTTAACAGTGTCTTAAATAAGTTAAAAATGACTAAATGTTGTCAAAATTACTTAAGAGAGAAACCCAAGGACTAGTGAAAATTAATACTTGAAAACAAGTGAACTTAAGAAGCTGAAAAAATTATAATGGAAATTTCAAAAGTGATTTTATAAATATAATTCTTAGAGCCAATTGTGAAGGCTAAAAGTAGACACAAAAAAGGAATTGATTATTACATTCCACTAAATACTCTGTAACCAAAAAATTAAAAAAGCCCCAGCAATAAAGGTAATATGACTTTAAAAATGTTTAACTCACTGTTTGAATAACTTCCATTTCATACAAGAAATGCAAGCAGCACATGCAGGAACCATTATAAACTCACTAAACAAAAGAGAAATGAATGCAACATATCAAGTGTTGCCATGTACTAAAATAAATTGGTTGTGAAATCAGTGAAAAGACCCTAAGGCATCCATCTCTGTGAGAATCTCAGCCAAAAGGTTTGAGGAACACTCAATTCAGTTCCTCTTTATATATCAAACACAAATTGCTTGTCATCATTGCCTTTCACAGATGATTACCATCCATCATTTCTTATTTGTCATTTACACCAACTCCCCATTTCCTGTGATACATTATAGCTGGTGCTTAAATTTTCAGTCAGGATACCCCTATGTTCATCCCTATGTCATCTGTCAGACTTTGGTGTGCATCCTTCACTCTGATCAGAAAACTACTTAATTATTTGATTTTTTTCATCCAAGTTTTTAAAATAATTGGACTTCCCTGTTCTTATTAAATAAAATGTCAAATAGTCTTTGCTACAGCTGTAGAACATGCTATGAAAATGCTTTCTTAGAACAAGTATTGTGTATTACTCTTTTCTGAACCACTCTTTTAGAAAATATTACTCTGACAGTTTTTTTTGAATTTCCTTCCAATTCAAGACTACCTAATTCAAGATTATCTTGAGATGTAATAATTAAAATATTTTAACTTGAAATATTAGAGTTATTTTGTATATTTTTAGTAAGCATTGGAATTTATCTTTATTACTCTGATTGTCAGTTACAATATTGCAACCTGTGCCAGTTTTATTCTTCTAGAAAGAGAGAACTGAATTTACAGAAAACATGTTAAAAGAGAAGTCTTCCTTCAGAAGGCTTCAAAGAGAGCTTGTGTACAAGGCTACAGTTTAAGGAATTTTTGATCATCTGCCTACTAAAATAATTTGAGACACGTCTTTGAAAGACTGCAGTCTTGGTAAGTAAAATATAAATAACTGAAGATTTTAAAAATAATAATAATTTCCTGAAACCGAAAACAAAAAAACAAACAAAAACAAAGTCAAAAAACTCCACTCAAACCAAACTAAACAAATGAACGAAAAAAGCCCACAAATGCAAAACAAAGTATGATTGAGGAGGAAAATCCCAAAGAAAATTCTATCCATAGACTAATAATACAGGGTCAATTTTTAATGAGAATATATATACTAAATAATCATTTAACATTATGACAGAGCAACATGAAAGAAAATTTGATAGAACAACCTGCCTAACAGAGGCAAGGAGATATCAAGGAGACATTAAAGCTACTTTATGAAGTTGTTTACCATTCTGTGCATAAAAGTTCAAAGAGGATCAATTCAAACAAAGGAAAGAATAGAGGAGGGATCCTTGAACAATTATGGCTCTGAAGAGACTTCATCTTACATAGAATGAAAGAGCTTGGATGGTTTATCCTGTCAAAATGAAAGTTGAGAAGAAAAATGACCTCTAAAACATACCATGGAAAATGGCACAGGAAGATAACAACTAGTTAATAAAGACAATTTGGGCTCACAACCCAATGCATAATGAAAAAAATTACGTATATTAAGGTTTTAAATTAGCAAAAGATTTTAGCCATCTGGGCAGGGAGTTACAGGAGCAGACTTGCAATCAGACTAGCAGAGGAAAGTCATTGAATATTTTAAAAACATTTGAAAATCCACCCTGTAAAACAGCTTAATCCTGTTATTAAAAAAACTATGAAACTGGCTTCTTGCAACACCAGTCAACTTAAAGAACTAGAGCATCTTTTTTAACCCTACATTCCCTTTAATTAACTAGGGTATGTGGTGAGACATCAGACACTGATTTGGATTTAATGGTCACCTAAACATTCATGGTGGAAAAAAAGTATAACCGGTTCACAACCTCTCATGTATCAAGCACTTAATTGGGGCCAGTGAAATGTTATGTATTTTTCACAATATACAGAATAATTAAAGATAACTGTTTCTCCCAAATCCATGTAATTTTCCTGTCAGGAAACAACTAAATCTTTTAGAAATGTTTACATTGTTTTTTCCATTTAAAAAAGACATCATGTTTTCACTTGTATAATACACATATCAAACACTGACAACCAAATTTATTAGCTGAAAAGGGGTATGTCAGTCAAGTCTAAATGCAGCCGCTTTTGATTTAAAGAAAGAACATATTTTATTCCTAGTGTATTTGGGAATGTAGATTACCATTATATAATATCATATCATATCATATAATTGATCCCATATTACTACAAATCTCTGGAAAGAATTTCACTAGATTTTGCTATTGTAAATCTGAGCCATAGAAACATTTCCATAGATGCTGTGCATACTGTGAAAATGACACTGAGATTATGAAATTTTACTGTGAGGTGAGTCACAATCAACACTGCAGAACTCTAAGGATTGTAGAGGGTTTTTTTCCATCATGCTTTGCAAGTTTCCTGGGTTTTTGGGGTTTTTTGTTTGGTTGGTTGGTTTTTTTTGTTTGCTTATTTGTGGGGTCTGGGGTTTTTCCTGCTTTGTTTTTTAATTTCCGGTTTCAAGACCAACAAAACTTCCAGTTAGATACCAGGAGAAAAAATTATAATGAAAGTAGTCAAACACTGACGCAAGTTTCCTGCATAGACGGTGGAATATCCATCACTGAAAATACTGTCACTTTCATTGTGTGTGGTTGATTATTCTAATAATCTTAGAATCTGTATCTGTCTTTGATATCATGCCTATGTTGAACTGATAATTGGACTAGGTGACCTAGAATATAGATACAGGTGACCTGTAACATAGATTTTTTTCCCCATTGTCCATTTATAGATTCACTTCCAACCTTAATTGTCCTTTGATGCTATGAGCTATATTTGTGGGTCAGTTTCCTGGTTTAATTATTCATAGTTTTCGGAATGATAAATTAACAAGGCATACTTACACCTTGCCTATAATAATAGGAGTCTGGATGCTCTACGTCAAAATTAATTTAACTCTTACTGTCAGCTGGACAATCCATTTATGTATTGTTCAGATAATTGTAATTGCCTACATCAGGCAGGAAATTCATGTCAACTCTTCCAGTTTCCAGAGTCTCTCAGCTGTAGACTTCAATATGAATCAAGGATTGACCAAAGATTCTAGATATTTTAAAAACAGGCCTACTGTATCTATTGAGTATCTCAACTATAAGGAGAAGTTTAGGGAATCAGAGTTTATCACTCTGTGTATGAGGAAAGAAAAAACATTTTATTCAAATATGCTATAAATAAGAGTAGTTTTCCTTGGTATTTAAGGCATTTCATTGCTTGATTTATATCATGCTGCAGTTTTCGTATTCCATTGTTTGAATTGTTATGAAAGAATTTAATATAGTTCACTACTATGTGATGTTTTTCAGTAAAAAGGCAGGATTTTCTGAAAAAAACCCTCAACTACCAAAACAAACAAACAAAAGAGAAACCGATCCAAAACCAAACCAAACAAATAAAAATAAAATATTATAACAAAATTAGATATACCATTAAGTTTTAGTTTATTCTGAACTTTAGGAGGGTACAGCACATAGTAAATTATGATCCTATCTTCACAATTGCAAGTTTTTTACTATGTAGTACATTTAGTCCTTCAGAACTTCTTAAATTCAAATAAATTCTTCTGTGTTAAAAGCTGTAGTAAATGTGATATAGAATAAAGCCCAAAATAAGCTATTTTTAGACTTGGGATATATTTTTGGAAGTATGGCTCATTTCTTTGTTCACATCTCATTTCTGAATCTGCCTTGAGTGTTGATGCAAAAATTCACTGACATAAATTTTTTTGTAGTCTTCTTGATCACAAAAATGCTGATGGTAGTAGAATTGTACAAGATTCTTATTTGGCTTATAATTACTTCTTTTTAAGGATATAAAATAAATTTTAAAAATTGACATGACAAATGCTATTATTGAATATACATCTTTTTGTTAAAGGAAGATGACAGTTTCTTTCCGTAACTGTGACAGACATCTTAGTCTTACCTGATCAAGTGAAACAAGATCTCATTTTAAAACTGAGTCTCAAATCTCTTTAGAACTTGTTCTATACATTATAACCTTACTGTGAATGACTTTAAAGAGTACTTGCCACTTATTTCCTTCAAATAAAGACACATTTGATCTTCCTTAGAATTTCAACTTTCTCAGTTTTCTTCTCACTCTTTTTTTTTTCTGACTTTCAGTACAATTTCTTCTTACTTTCCTCCCTTGTTTTCTCTTTCAGATCAATCTACTTCTGATCTATCCAGTCTGACTTCAAAGACTGTTTTCCATTATATGTCTTCCTTGACCTGAGCAGTTTGAGGGATAAAAGATATATTTTTCTGAAGAAAATAAAAGGAATTTATTATGCATATGTTGTGAAACTATTTTAAGGGTCTGTTAAAAATAAAATTGGGTAGTTTATTTACATGATAACTTGAAAGAAGATAAAACTCAAATGAAGTAGTAAACACTAACTTAGAAGTGAAACAAATCTAGATAGCATATAGAAGCGTTAAATATATTTTGTACTCATTAAATGCCACTGATTTAGCCTAGTCATGAGTTGGTTATGATGTGCTAGACAGCTTAGGCAGCCAACTGACTGTATTTGCAAGGCCTGGAAATTTCTGCAAATCTACCTTCAGCTATTTTCTCTGAGTTCATCTACCTTTTCAAGCTGGCAAAGACCAGAAGAGTCATATTTAATTGTCGCTCTATTAGGAATGGCGAGAAGAACGACACAGACTCTCTCAGGAGTCAATCAGGAGAATTTCTTTCGGTTTATTACTTCAGGCCTTTTTTATAGACCGATACCTGAAAAGTACAGAAAAGAAAACTCTTATTGGTTAGTAAACTCACACATCACCATCATTGGTCAGTGGGGTTCACCACCCCTCGACCTTCTCTTGCCAGAAAACAAGGAACAGACAAACAGCAGCTGCAAGGCTATTTTCTGTCTGAGGATTGTTTTAATTCCTCCCCATGATTTCCCAGGCCACTTTCCCAGGCAAGACTGAGAAAGCTCTGCGGCCGGCTATTCCACAGGCACCGTGCTCTCTGTTTCAGAGTTAACATCCACATTTAATACTTGAGTTTTGATGAAAATGACATACAACTAATCATGGAGGAAGGTCAATCTATAACAGCAGTAGTATTGATTTTTGCAGCCATGGTAGATTATTCTGCTCACTTACTGTTTTTCTCCAAGAAAGAGATTTTTCAAAGAATATATCAATTAATAGTTTGCTGAAGGCTGTTGCCCACTAAAACAGTATTTCTGTTTGGGGTTTTTATAATTAATGTAATATTAGGTTTAAAAAGAAGTGCTTATGCAGCTCTGGATCAACTTTATTATCTGAGTGTTCTATATGCTGACACTGAGATTAACAGACTTTTTAAAATAGACAATATCTAGACTTAAGTTGGTTTGTTCTCAACTGGGCTCACTAGAAACTTGTATTCTTAATTGATGACTCAGCAAATAGTTCAACTCATTGTGGATTACAGTTCATTTAATAGTCTGTTTGTAAGTACATTATAAAACGGAAGTAATGGGATACACGTAATATGTAAGTGAACCGCTTACTATATGCTCAGAATTTCTTCTTCAAAAGGAAGCATGAAATAAAAGTGGAAACAATCATGTATTAAAATATATCAAAATCTTGCTGTTGAAGCCATGTAAATTACAAGTTAAGAATGGATTAAATCTGTATGCTGCACGTATGTATGAAAAATGTATGAAGATTTACGGTGTTGAAAGAAGTACTACATTTTCTTTGGCAAAAATAAATAGGTAAAAAATTCACAGTAGAATTAAATTAACTGATTGATAAACTATAAATGTCTCCATAAAGATAAGATATTCTATTCTATTCTATTCTATTCTATTCTATTCTATTCTATTCTATTCTATTCTATTCTATTCCATTCCATTCCATTCCATTCCACTCCACTCCACTCCACTCCACTCCACTCCACTCCACTCCACTCCACTCCACTCCACTCTATTCTCAGAGAAGAGCTTTGTAAAATACTGCCTTTATTGTAATAAAATATGGTATACTAAATAAAAAAAAAATTACAAAAGCAGGCAAATGTACAGAGACATATTTAACACTTAAATTTATCTCAGACCTCATTCAAAGAGCATTTCTCACATGAAAAAATAAGCATATGAAGAAGAACCTTTAAGAAACATGGGTATGACTCTTTTCCATAGGACTGGTAGCAGTAAAAATTGCACTTGCTCTATACTTAAGGAAGAAATAATCACTCCAGGACCTTAAAAGAATGAAAAAATGAAAAACTGGAATAAGTACATATTTAAAAGGTTTGTGACATGGATTTTTCACTATATTTTTTCTTCTTCTTCTTTTACAAATGTTAACTTCTGTGATTTAGCATATTCCGCTTCACAAAGAGAAAATAGACATTCTGTTTTAAAGTCTGACTACAAATAAGTATGACTTAAATCATATGAGAAGATAGAGGAGTTTAATATTCAACAAAGAAAACATCAGGGGCTGTGAAATTTTTGTCAATGAAGTTCACTGAGGCTCATTCAATTAAGTGAAAAACTGAATGTCTGAGAACACTCTGCAAAAGTGTATATTTAGTGTATCTAAGGCTTTATGTTTTTTGACCTGCATTGATCCCAGAAAACAAGACCTTATGTGCCTAAATGTTTGACAAAACATGTTCAAAATTTGTAGTGAATGCATAAAGAGAAGAGACGGTGTTTCAAGGTTCTCAAGTGTTCATGCAGTGTTATTTATGCACTGATATGTGCTATATAAATTAAAATTAAATAATGGTATTTAAATGTACTGTCAGAAAAAGCACTCATCATTTTCATTATTTGATCTTTTGACCTAAAGAATCTCTCAAGTATATCTTTCATCACTCATCAAGGACAGCCAAATAGACAATAATGGAAACTGCATTTTTCTATTTCTTCACTAATTGTAGAGTGCTTGTAAATTGATTTGTACAGCATTTTTTGTTGATTTTTTCCTTCTCTGGCAGTATGTTATACAAATCCTTTCAAAAAGGAAAGGACAGTTGTGAGTTTGATCTTGGAACAGACAGGAAAATGATAGCAGCTTAATTATGAAGTAGGCTCCAGTACTGTCAAAACTTGGATGCTTATGGCCATCTCTTAAAGCAGACATTAAATCATTCAGCTAAAATTTGTCTAATCTAACTTCAAGTATGAACTATTTTATTATTTGTGTTGGAACCAGTCATGCTACATGCCCTAATAAAGCCAATTTGAAAGATACAGATAAATGATCAGGGAAAATATTCCATTTTTTTTGTAAACTTCTTAATTAGTAAATAGTCATATTCCAGATTCCACTGATCTATTTTACTTGAAAACTTTAGGATGAGGTATTTAAATTCTGGAAGTACTCATTCTTTCTGTCATTTATAAAGAATTCTAAAACCATGGACTCAGCCATAGAGCAACAGTGAAACTGGTAACCTGTGTGAACAGGTGTTGACTCACCCCAGAAAGCAAAGGTAATCCAGATTCATGTTCATAGATGGATATCTTGTTCATAGAAAATCCCTTGGAGTGGATTAGAGTGGACGATCAGTGTTTGTAAATATATATACATACATTCATACATACATATATATATATATGGTTTATTTTAGAACAATTTGGTTGCAATGGAAAGCAGATATGCAGCCACTGGGGTTATTATCTATAGTAATGTGAAAACATAAAAGCAACACTACTGAAAACATAAAAGGAAAAGAAAGAAAAAGAGAGAATGGTTAAGAGTAGAAAGATTCATAATCACCACCCACAGAGATTAAACTTGATTGTTGCAGCTTAGATGAACCTTGTTCAAAGCCATTGGAGATGGGAGAAACAGACCACAAAACACAAAGTCTAATGAATTAAAATACATTAAGGATCAGCCGGAATGCCCGGTTAACAGGTACTTCCCCTGGATGGGGATGGAGTTTTCAGTCCAGGTGGAAAGTCCTAGGAATGAGTCTGGGAGGACTTTGGGAGACTTTGATGGTTTATGATACCCTCTAAGACATGACAGCTGCCTCCTCTGTCAGCACAGTAGAGCCAGGAATGCCCCATCAGACCTTCCCCTAAGAAGGAGAAGGAGGAATTTTCATAACTGAGCAGTTGTGTAAAGGGAGGGCAATTAGCATGACAAGAAGCACCATCTGGTCTTGTAGCCTCCAGGCAGTGACAGCTCATGCCCTCTGTTTCATGCAAACTATCAACCCAGTCTCTCACAACTGGGAATAAAATTATTTGACAAAAAAGTAGATAATTAAGGTTCTTTGCTTGGGCAACAAATGAACAAGGACTTTAGAAATTAAGAGCATGAAGACATGGACATATAAGTTCAGGTAGCAAAGTCCTTTCTGGATTAATTTTACTGTAGTTTGAAAATCAAAGCTCTTTTGAATAACCTCTTAGGTAGACTGATTTAAACAGGTTTTTCCATCCCAGCACAGTCTGCATACACCACTCTCTCACTACCTCTCCTCCAATTCATGTAGCTTACTCTTTTTTTTTTCTCTTTGAGCAGTATTTTCTTGAAATTTAAAGATGGTTCTAAGATAAAATACAATTATTTTAAAAATAACTACACAAAACTCGAAAAATAAGAATTGATTAAATTTATGCTTCATACAGTATATACTCTGAATTTTAGTTATATTTGCCTGTTTTTAAGTACAAAGGAATTACTAATTTTAAGGATAAGAAAAAGACCTATAAGCAATGGTTCATTTTGTCTTAATGCAGGTATCTAAAACTGGTTGGCTGAATCACAATTTAAAATGCCTATGCTTCTTTATTTAGCATTAAGATAGCTGGAAAGAAAGCTCTATGGCTGATGACAAGCACAGCGAGCAATAAGCAAAACTCAAGAAAGAGAATATGTCAAAGAAAACCTTGAACTTTAACCTTTTATTTTTGATCTGTATTAATCTCAAAATAGCTTCAGGAGAATTATTGAGACATACATGCCAAATTGCATGCTGATAAAACAGAAAGACATTCAAAGTGAATTTGAATTAAGACTTAACAGAGCTGAATTAAATCGGCTTCTTTTTTTTGTAAGGTTAAAATACATCTTTATAAATGAGCAAGATTTCTATTCATTATTTTCATTATGAGCTCTGCTTTCAGCCTCAGTTTGTCTTATTGTCCTTATCTAAAAAATGCATTATTGGGCCATGGTTCATTATCTACATACCAATTAATTCCTTTTTTGCTTCATTTACTCTTTTCTCCTCTTGACTTCTGCCTCAGTAAATTATGTCTTCCATGGAGAACAGGTGAACAGAAAGTGAAAAAGAATTGGATATAGTGACTAATGAAATTAGTTGTCTGAAATTCCATAAAGCATTGCAGACATCTCTTTTAAAGTAAAACTTACCATTTTGTCAGCATTGCCAACGTCCAGGAGCTAAATGTCAAAGGTCATTAGATTTTTTTCTGTTAAGTTTCAAATGGATGGGAAAATGTGCTACACCACAGGCATTCAATCATATTTAAATTATTCCCATCCTGATTTGGATTAGCTAACGCATGATGACCTGTTGTAATTTTTCATTCCTGAAGCACATGATATGCCAATAATGTTATGTAATAGTATTACGTATCTATTGTATTATGTTTTACCCAGTACACATTGGGTAATTACCCAAGTGTTTTAGATTTTTTTATCTGTTTTTTTTTTTTTTTGAGTGAATGGTTCAGCTCAATTCATGAAACTACATCGATTTGGGACTGAATATTTAAGTGTTTTTTATTGTTTCACAAAAGCCATCTAACTAAAGTGCTTTTAGTAAATATGTTAAATCCTAACAAAACTAACCTTTTATTTTTACATCACAATTTAACGATCATAACAAAATACCAAGAACTGTTTTTGTCTCTAGGATTACTTAAAAGCATCAAAAAGAAAAGTATCAGATGGTCCAATATCTTGATTTTTCATATATTAATTATGGCTTTATTTCTCAGCAGTTCATCAAGATTTAATTCATCTGCTTTTCTTAAATATTTCTTACAGGATTTTTTCACAGATTTTAACAAAAACAGTTAAGTAGGCCTTAATATGCTCCTGAAAGGGGTGACTGCCTGTGGATTGCACAATTCTCTCAATTTGCTTTTGAGAGACCTTCAATACTTAATCCAAATAAAATTTCTTAGTTAAGTGAAAATAATTTGCAAGTTAATGAAATGTTAATTTATGGATCACACCATCAGCTAGGGAAGAAACAAACTACTGAGCTTTTTCAACATGTGAAGCAAAGGTGTTGGTCAAGAAGCAGAGTCTGTAAAGAAGTTAAATTCACTGCTTTTCATCAACAGATTTATCATGTTTAGGAATAGGATCAATCACTCCAATCTATTGACTTCCACTTAAACAAGTATCCTCATGCTTTATTGAGCAATAAACCACCAAGACAATGGAAGCCTACCTTGTTTTCTAACAATGCTTCATTTGAGTCATGCTAAGAAGAGCCCAAATTATCTATCTTTGAATGCAATTTAATAAAAAAGAGGATATTTGAAGTGATTATATATATTGAATTTTGTATAGTTTAGCTTGAAAAGCAGCTGGAAGACGAGTACATTTCTCCAAGTCTCTGTCTTCTGTTTTTTCAGTTTTATTTACAGATTTCCTTCTGCAGCAAATTAACATATTTTGGATAACACTGTAAAGATACAGGACAGTAAGGTGGTTTATTCTTAGGAAGAGTATATATACATGTTGTAAATCATAAATCTGTTTATTAATATTAAATATAAGAGAAGCACCTAAAAATGCATCTAGTTCAGCCTAAGTGGCAAGTTTGGTAACCAAGGAAAATGAAGCAAGTCCTTTAAAGCTTTCAGCAATGGTGGCTACTTATATTACTGGTGCAATATTTTCATAATCATTCTTATGTACACAGTTAAACAAAAGTTTAAACAAATAGGTTTTCATCACTATTAGTGACTTTTTAGTCACTCTAAGAAACTATTAGCATCTGATTAGCAGTCAGATAACTGCTGTTACACTTAAAGAAGCCTACTAAATTTGCAGGCAGGTCAAATTCAGATAAATCCTATAAATCTTGAGGTCTCTGTGGTTATCTCAGCATGCAGTTTCTTACAAGCAATATCAGCACCATATTTCCTAGATTACAGGGCTACAAGAAGCACTCACTTGGAAGGAACGCATATAGGAGTTTACAAATTTTACCCTAAGCAGATCAAAACACTCCAACAGATTAATCTAGTGGCATACTTTCTCATGGATCCCTTTAACCCTTGATTTTTTTTTTTTACTAAGATTAAGTTTAATGTATTCAGAAGTTGGTGGTAATGTCCTTGTAAACCTTAGAACTGAAAAACACCATGAGTCCACCAATAGAGTCGTCATTTCTTCATCATCTAAATTAGCCTTGATATCAAATAACAAGTGCTGATACAGTTCTTCTGGCTCAAAAAAGATCTACTAGAACTTTAAAAGACTAAAAAAAAATTAAATAGGTGATTCCACACAAGGAGTGAATAAATAAGCTGGTCTTGTAAGTAGGCAAAAATAAGGGAAAAGTAATTGTGATATATAAAAATCATTATAATAATATTTTTTTTTCCCGTGGGGGCAGGGTGTTCAAATATAAGAGGAATTGTTGAACATTACCTGATAGAAGTAGGAAGCAGGTTGAATCTAGAAAAATGAAATGATCTTATGAAATATCAAGTAAAGGTCACCTATGGAGCAGTTTGTCATGTTGTTTCTGCTGAGGTTTGGTCAGGGTGAAACTGGGACAAACAATAGAAGAGAAATACACTGAAGGCTCCATAATACACTTAAGAAAACAAAACTCAGGTCTTGTTACTGATATTTATTCTTTTCCCCTGGCATCAGTTTTTACAGCAATTGGAGACAGCGGGATTTTGAATGAGGTTGGTTTCTCCTCTGACAAGACAGACTTTGTATATAGTTTTGTGTTTTCTTTCAGAGTTTCTAACAGTTTGCTCTAGGCTGTGTGCTGCTTAAAATAAGAATTGTTATGAGACTGAGGTATTTAGGTAATGCATCCTTCATTTTTGGGTGTTGTTTGAAATTCAGACACCTGCAAGCATTGTTATGCCAATGCTGTATTTACTTAAAACTTCAAATGACCATTGCAGTAGTGGATATTTTCATTCCAACTGTGAATATACTAATAAAATATGTTGTTGATTGGGTTTTCTTATCCCTTACTTTAAATAAAATTTCAAATTTTTAAAATTTTGGACCAAAAAGGAGGAGAGAGTTTATTAAGTAGGCTTGAAATAAGTAGGGAAAAGAAAAGATAAATATGGGAAAAGAAAAGATAAATATATGTGCACTGACATTGAATGAAAATCTTATAACAACTTATAATTATCTCAAGAGTGGTTTACAATAACTCTGTTTCAAGAGGTTTTCAGTGCATTTAACAATTGTTATTTAATTTCAGGTGCTCAGCTGCATATTCTTCATTCATTTAATATACAGAGTGATACCAATGGGCATTTTACAGCATAAATCTGTGTATGATATAGAGATTCACATTGTGCATAAAATGTCTATCACATATAGCAGAAAAAAAGCAGGTGTCAAGAACTCACACACAAAAAGCATAATATGCTTATTTATATGCTGAGATCCAAACAGACTTCGCCAGGCTGACAGTTATTTCCTTACAGTCCTGATGGGGATCCAAACTTAGGAGGTAACTAAATAGTCACATCTATGATGAAGATGGTTTGGCGTTCACAATTTTCAGTAAGAACATCTCTGGAGTAAAGATATACTTGTCTCATGTGCCTGAGGGAAGCCTGACAATTTAGTATTTTTATTTTCCTTTCCCATACCATTTCATTTATTTTCTTTTTTCCTCTCTCCTTTCTCTCCTCTTACCCTCTTCTGCCTGCTGAGAGAAAGTTTCCTTGTTTTGATTTGGTTTCTTTATAAATATGGGTAAGAAGCTCATAAAGAAGGAAAAAGAACCTGACTCGTGGAGGAAACTGTTTTAGAAAACACTACTATTTTTGTCCCCCAAAGGACTTTAAAATGTTTTTAAAAGAAACATTCAAATATGTAGTGTTACAGGAAAAATATTTTAATTTTGTACAAGTATCTATAGAAGTAATTTATCAGTCTCACAGTGCGCAACAGTCCATGTGAACATTATGATGTTATTTTGCTAAACATATTTATAGAACTGAGGAAAGAACTTTGTAATTTTAATAGTGGTGAGATATAAATATGGAGAAAATCTAAATATCAACCTTGACCTTCTAACAGAAAGGTCTAACATTCAAAGCAGATACATCTGGTACCTGCACGTGATTTTCCATGCTTTAATTTCCTGACACATTTCTCTTCAAAGGTGGAAGGTTATCTTCATTTTGTTTCTACTTATTAGAAAACTGAAGTGTACAACAGGCAAAATGTTTTTCTAGCTCTTTCTTATTTTGAAGACATTCTGAAAAATATATGTAATTTTTGAAAATATTTTTCTTTTCCCTCCCATTCATTTGCAACAACTTATTCCACATTACTGCTTTTCTACATATATACCTTTCTACAATCCATTATAGAAATGTACATGCCTTAAGTGTTATAGTCCCATGCTTTGTTCTGTTATTTGACGAGTGGGGAATCCTCACACATCTAATAACACCTGAAAGGTAAATCACCAATTGCAAGCTTAATAGCCGCTAAGCGCAAACTTTTACAAAGCGCAATTACTAGAGTTCAAAGTCTGATCTTCTTGCTTCCAGTGAATCATAAGTTATTCATGATCTCTCTCTGTGACATATTCATGCTGGTCATGTTGAGAAGATAATGTGCTTTTATTCACAGAATTTTCAGCTGGCTTTTTGCTCTCCCTTTGAGCCAGTCCTTTGAAGTCACAGGAACGCTTCTATTAAACTTGTCATTGGATCAGGACTTCCATGAGGAAAAATCACAGTAGAATAATACAAAGACAAATACACTGGCATTGAGTGGTTTTTACGACATAAACCAGAAAAGATTAACTAAATGCACATGTTCAATTCTGCAATTGAAATAATTCCCTAGTATTACAGCAAATAATAATTTTAATTACGTGTTTATCACTGGTGTATTCTTTCTTCATTTCTTTCAGATTTCCAAGGTGTTTTGTATAAAGCAAAATAAAAATCAATCTTTAATACCCTAATTTCAGTTCTGTTAATTTACTAAACTAAATACCTGAATAAAATGCACAAAGCACCTTGATCTTCTCATGCAAATCAAAATATTAATCTCTGTTCTTTGAGATAAAAATATTGCCATATTTCCCACACTGCAGAGACATCAGAACAACAGAAATTGATTCTCCTTTCATGTAGGCTAGACATGCATTTTTCCTTTTCATTAAAGAGAAATCCCAAGACATCAAAACTTCTGACTTATATTCCCCAAGTAAGGGATTAACTTGCATGGCCTAAATGAAGCTGTGGGGGATGAAGTGCACAAAAGCTTCAAAATTATTATAGATTCCTGAAACATGTTTAGGCTGAAATGTTTGTTAACAGTGAGAATGAAGTGAGAAAGGATACAAGGAAATTATCAGGAAATATTGACACAGTAGGGCATCCAGAAATGAAGGCATGTTAAACATACTAGAGGAAAAAGCAGCAGAAAAAAAAAATCATGGAAATATTGGCATTAATTTAAACAGGGAGATGATATAAATATGTTTATTATCCCACCCTTATAATAATAATCATTATGCAAGGTTAGCAATTAAGAGTCAATGGGAAGTGAGGAAGAACTGTGCATTATCTGCTCAGTTATCAACTCTTCTAACATCTCTTCAAAAACTTTTGGAAGAAAAACCAGCTGAATACATGAAAGTATCTGACTCCTAGGCTTTGTAGGCTAAAACGAGATGGTCATCAGCATACATTTTGCAACTACCGTTTTTTAATATTGGAGTATGAATTTTAGCTGTTTCTTGTAAAGAAATGAACCAACTCACAGAAAAGCATATATATTCAACAAAATAGATAGAAATTTAGAACTTAATGCAGTTAATATCAACAGATTCTATTGTGAAGGAATATTCACCACCTAAAATGGATAACTAAAGTAAATTTTCTATTTATTGCTCTAGAAAAAATAAAAAATGCATTATGGTCTTGGTATATTTTTAAAAGTTTCTGTTTGGACCCCATCCTCTGAGTTATTCATTCTAGAGCCCATCTCAGCAAACTGGCCAGCCTACTACTAAAGATTCTCTTGGTCTTTTAATAGAAGTGGATCCCATCACTCTAACAAGCTGCAATCATTTTAACAACTTTAATGAAAATTTCATGTTGATTCAGAACTTGTGGATTCATGACAGTTGGAGATGCCTGTTAATATCAAGTCCATCTATTAACCTAAAATTGCCAAGTTCACTACTAAACCACGTCCCTAAACACCAAATCTATTTTTTAAATATCTCCAGGGATGGTAGCTTAACAGCTTCCCTGGATAGCTTGTTCCTCTGAATAATGACTCTTTCAGTGAATAAATTTTCCCTGATATCCAATTTTAAACTCTCCTAGCACAACTTGAAGCTGTTTTCTTTTGTGCTTTAGCTTGTTACTTGGGAGAGTGAACTGACCTCCACTTCTCTACCACCTCTTTAAGGTATAGAGAGCAATAAGGTCCCCACAAACTGGTCTTTCTCCAGATTAAATAATACCAACTCCCTTAGCTGCTCCTCATAAGCAGAAATTCTTCCTGTCTGCTACATGAAGTAGCTACATGCTAATTCTTCCATTGTGCTACATGAAGTATTTATGAAAATGTAAAAATTCATTACTTCAATAATGATGTTTTTTTCATTTTCTCTACCTCTCTTCTGTCTCACTCTCCCCTTCCTTTCTCATCTATGTTAAAATATACAAATAAATGCAAAAATATATGAAAAATCAAAACAAATTTCAATAATTACATTTTGCTTAAACTGTCATTTTGAGACTCAGGAAACAAGAAAATTAAATGTTCAAAAAGTATTTTATCTAGAGGACCTTGGTCTAAGTTTTGTACTTGTCTGGTTCTATTGTTATTTTTATACTTCAAGGGAGAGAGAGAAGGAAAAAAGGAGAACTGAAGAGTGATATAGGGAAAGGGGATGAGAAGGAGACAATAGAGAGGGAGAAGAAATGGGAGAAGGAAAGCAAATGAACCAATAGAACTTCATTATTTTATCTAAGTATTCTACAAGAAGTCTGCAGTTACTTTATCTTTCCTTTAAATTTTCTTCATGTTGCTTACATACATACATGCACATGTAAGAGGTCAAGACTGTAACCATCACTTCAACCAATGGACATTGAAATTTCAACAGTCAAGTCTTGGCCTTGGATCCATGAGTGATAATATTTTTCTACTCTTATCCTTCCTTCCTTCCTTCCTTCCTTCCTTCCTTCCTTCCTTCCTTCCTTCCTTCCTTCCTTCCTTCCTTCCTTCCTTCCTTCCTTCCTTCCTTCCTTCCTTCCTTCCTTCCTTCCTTCCTTCCTTCCTTCCTTCCTTCCTTCCTTCCTTCCTTCCTTCCTTCCTTCCTTCCTTCCTTCCTTCCTTCCTTCCTTCCTTCCTTCCTTCCTTCCTTCCTTCCTTCCTTCCTTCCTTCCTTCCTTCCTTCCTTCCTTCCTTCCTTCCTTCCTTCCTTCCTTCCTTCCTTCCTTCCTTCCTTCCTTCCTTCCTTCCTTCCTTCCTTCCTTCCTTCCTTCCTTCCTTCCTTCCTTCCTTCCTTCCTTCCTTCCTTCCTTCCTTCCTTCCTTCCTTCCTTCCTGCCTTCCTTCCTGCCTTCCTGCCTGCCTTCCTGCCTGCCTTCCTGCCTGCCTTCCTGCCTGCCTTCCTGCCTTCCTGCCTTCCTGCCTTCCTTCCTTCCTGCCTTCCTTCCTTCCTGCCTTCCTGCCTTCCTTCCTGCCTTCCTTCCTGCCTTCCTGCCTTCCTTCCTTCCTTCCTTCCTTCCTTCCTTCCTTCCTTCCTTCCTTCCTTCCTTCCTTCCTTCCTTCCTTCCTTCCTTCCTTCCTTCCTTCCTTCCTTCCTTCCTTCCTTCCTTCCTTCCTTCCTTCCTTCCTTCCTCTCTTTCTCTCTTTCTCTCTCTCTTTCTCTCTTTCTCTCTTTCTCTCTCTCTTTCTCTCTCTCTCTTTCTCTCTCTCTCTTTCTCTCTCTCTTTCTCTCTTTCTCTCTTTCTCTCTTTCTTTCTTTCTTTCTTTCTTTCTTTCTTTCTTTCTTTCTTTCTTTCTTTCTTTCTTTCTTTCTTTCTTTCTTTCTTTCTTTCTTTCTTTCTTTCTTTCTTTCTTTCTTTCTTTCTTTCTTTCTTTCTTTCTTTCTTTCTTTCTTTCTCTCTTTCTCTCTTTCTCTCTTTCTCTCTTTCTCTCTTTCTCTCTTTCTTTCTCTCTTTCTCTCTTTCTTTTCTTTTCTTTTCTTTTCTTTTCTTTTCTTTTCTTTTCTTTTCTTTTCTTTTCTTTTCTTTTCTTTTCTTTTCTTTTCTTTTCTTTTCTTTTCTTTTCTTTTCTTTTCTTTTCTTTTCTTTTCTTTTCTTTTCTTTTCTTTTCTTTTCTTTTCTTTTCTTTTCTTTTCTTTTCTTTTCTTTTCTTTTCTTTTCTTTTCTTTTCTTTTCTTTTCTTTTCTTTTCTTTTTTTTTCTTTTCACATTTTTGGAGGTGTCCTTTTTATGTTTTTATATTGCTGTATTTCTAGAGATAATAACCAAAATGGCTACATACCTTCTTTCCATTGTAACCAATTTATTCTTTAAAAAAAACCCTACATGTGTGTATATATCTTTATAAAAATAAAGACCATTCAGTATCATTTCTTTCCAATCCACTCCAAGGGATCTATTAGCAAGAATCTGGGTTACCATTGCCTTCATAGGCAGGTTGTAAGAGCTTCTGTGCCAGTGTATTGAGTATCTGCCCTTTCCTTGCTTGTAATTCATCTGGAGAGATGAAAGCTTACTTCTACATCTGCTTATGCTGCTCCAGACATGCCTCCACGTTTTGGCGGGCAAATCCCAGGTCTAAAGATCTGCTCTCATATCTCATTTGGGTGATCCATTAAGTATTTGAAGTGTCATGTGTTCTATAAATGCTACATACTACCAATGCCAGTAGCACACAGGATTTTGGAAGATGAAAGCAAAAAACGCTATGCAGAGAACAGTGATGAAGAATGATAATGTACATTAGTGATTGCATTTCTATGCTAAAGTAAGCCTCTCCTGGGCTAACTTGTTATGCAGATATTTCCCCTTTGGCTGACAGAGTACATCTGTTTTTGTTAGTCTCCTTGTTGTGCACAGCATATTTTACAAACCAAGCAATTAGAAAGGAGAATTTTTTCTTGATGTGCTGATGCTGTGATGACTTGCTATTGGAATAAGATATTTTGCAATCAATAGTTAATTCTAAAATTATACCAAAGAAAAAAGCAAACACATATTCCCTCTCTGAATGTAATTAGTATGAGTTTTGTATCTTTCAACAGGGAAAAGAAAGACACCCTCCATAATACACATTCTAATTACAAATTAATCCAATAGCTGAGAAAAAATTAAGTATGCCAAATGAGGTCACCCTTGATAATAAGGTTATTTTTCTTCAAGCTGTTATTTGTAAACCTCTATTTTCCTACTAGTATTGTAGTGAGTGTGTTAAATAATGATTGTTTCAACTTCTGCTTGTTAAAGAGAGTATAAACTTTTTAAATTCATAAACAGACCTCACATCATTTATTCCGGCCTTTTTCACTACAATCACATTCCTATAATTTAGTTTCTTTGGGGCTAGTCTGTATGACCATTTGAAAGATGGTTTAAAGGTCAGCATCCTTTCTATACAGTAAAGTAACTCTGTTTGATGAAGTGTAACCCTCCATTTTACTGGTGGAGCTGGTAGGATCTTGAATTTTCAAATAGTTCAGGTTTGACTCCTTTAACTCTTCATTTTACATTTTTGTATATAATTTTGTAGCTTTAAGGGAAAAAATATTTTAATAATTTTATTGTAGTATCTCTCTTTTTTTTCTTCTAAATGACCAGACAACAAAGTGGGTATTACAACAACTGTGGACTCAATCCCACTACACTGCCAGATATGAAATGTGGTTGATAACTGTCTTTGAGCTCAAGACACAATTTTTTGATTATGGAAAGAACTGGCAAGACTTTTTAGACAGAGCTTTCATTTGTGTATACTAAAATAATATGTATGAATCATCAGAAAAATACTCTTCATGACATGCTTCCTTTTCATTGCAAGACAAGCATTTCTTCAAGAGAGGTAAATGTCTTCCTACTTTTGTTGGTTGACTGTAGTGTCTAGAAACCTAGCTGATGCTCTTGTCAGTTCGATGGCATGTCATTCCAGATGGCTAACAGCATGTATTCAAAGTAATGTTTATTCATGGAATGTATGCAGTTATCAAAATAGTAACTCTGGGTGCATTGCATGGCAAATATTGCATTTATCAATCTACTTATTTGTTTAAAACATGAACAAAGTATATAAAACTGGTATAAAAGTGTGTAAAAATTGTATAAAAGTATAGGAATGGTATAAAATTGAATATAATATATTAAACTTTTTGGGATGGAATCAGGCAATATAAGAAATGACAGAAAAAAAGTCAGCTTCCTTGTTAAGATAATTCAGATTTATTATTGCTGTATATTATGCTAATTTGCCATACTTGCTGACATATGAATCATTAATAATGTTATCAAAGTGAAGTAATTGGAGCCAGGCAGAAAATCTGCAAGTTCATCTACTAATGACATGAACTTTATAAATACAAAAGAAAGTAATGTCTCCAACATATTGCAAATACTTCATAAATAATAGCACAGGTCAAACCTGCTTAAGTAAGATGTCTACATTTCTGATATAAAACCTTTATTTTTCCAGTTTTACCCTAAATGGATATACAAATATGCAGTTGAATTAAACTATAAGATGTTGCCTGTTAGCTACTTAGACAGGCACAGATGGATATACAGAAGACTCATTATTCAGCTGAGGCAGACAGGTTTTTTTCTTTACAAAAACTATTTTTGCATTTCAGAATTGCTTCAGAACAAACAGGCATCCTAAAGCTGAATAATATTTTAAAGAACAAAATGGAAAGATGGAAATAATTACTTGAGAAGTTTTTTCAGGTGATAGATCACTGGAATGTGCATACTGGGCAAAATGTTGCTGTAATAAGTCTATGGGAAATCCTGCAGTGGATTTCACTGTGAATTATTGAACATACTGAAAATAGCTGTAGAGGGGGTACACTCTACAGGTTTTGTTCAATATATTTGTCCTCATCAACTAAAACAGTTACACATCACCTTAGAGTCACTACCATTGTATAAATATCTGCATCAAAATCATGTAGATGAATCTTTGGGTTCTTCTCATAAGAATTTTAATTATTTGGCTGATATTTGCCAAACTGGACAGAAATTATGAGGGCCCAAACAGTCACAATTATATCACTTATGCATATATAAAACATTATTGTTGTTATTATTATCATCCAGAGTGACTGGAAAAGCTCAAGAATTGAGTTCATGTGAAGCTCATGAGGTTCAACAAGGCCAAGTACAAGGTACTTCACCTGGACCAGGGCAATCCTCAGGGTCAGTATAGGAAGGATAATGAAGGAATGGAGCACACCCCTGAAAAGAAAGACATGGGGGTTCAAGTGAAGAAAAAATTGGACAGGAGCAGGAAATATGTGCTTAGAACCCAGAAGGAAAATTGCTCACTGTAATTCACTCTGAGCAGCATGAGTAAAAAACATTCACTTTTTTTGCATGTGTGTTAGGACAGGAACATTTGCAGACTGTGTGATATGATATTAAATGATATTTTTGTTGCAACAGCTCAGTAAAGATGAATCATTAATTTTGGTATTTTTCTATTTCTTTTTCAGCTGTTTATCTCTTCAGTATGATATTTTCATTTCACCACACTTTTACATAGTCATTATCATTCTCTTCTCTATTAATACTATTAAAAAGATTTTCTTACGTTTTCTCCCACTGAGAGCAACAGTATCTCTTTCTCCATGTATCCTTTAGTGTCTACAGATTTTTTTTTAATCCAAATAGAAAGAAAATTCTTAATCTAGAAGAGCTCTCATTTTATGCCTTGACAAGGTAGTGATTTATCTTTCTTTCACTCAGGTGATGAACACACTACAGAAGCTTATTTTCAGGCATTTGGTCCCCAAAGGGGCTGGAAATGTCATCTCACCCACTAAAAAATTCTGTTCAAGTTTCCCACGGAACAAATTGCTTTCTGAAATTCCTCTATTGTTCCATTATTCTCACTTCAGTATTTCCTTCTCAATGATGCTCCCTCCTCTTCTCTCCTTACTGTGGTTACAGCAACAAAAAACCCCCACCAAAACATAATATTTGCCTTTCTGTGTAGAAATGAAGAAATATAAGGTTTCATATTGGAGTGGTCTGGCACTGTGGATCTGTTTATATTTTGCTGAAAACAGATAGGAAAGCTTTAAAAATATATTTGTAATTTAAAGAATAGGGTAATCTAATAAAAAATATTATTGCAGGTTGAACAGCTTTGTCTCTTATCCTGTTGTGATGCCAGATTTCATCAGAGAAACAACACTTTATTTAAAGGGTTTTGTTTTATTTTTATGTACTGAAAAGACAAAAATATTATAAAACATACATGTTTTCATATTTTTCATGCTCACACACACACACACACCTAAGAGATTTATGTGAGAACAGTTCATGCGAACAGCCATCTAATGCAAAGCAAAGTATTGTGTACAATTTTTTCTCTCAGCAACATTTTAAATGAAGGACCCTGCTGAATAAGATCTATTAGGCATCCATACACTTGGTATGTAATCAATAAAATGCAAGTAAAACTGACATTCCACCTCTCCAAGGAAATCTAAAGGGGAAAGAGCTCCAAGGAAGGAAAGCATACTCTTAACATAAAGTAGAAAGAAGGGGAACTAAATAAAAAATAACAGTGTTAGGTTCTGTTTTGTATGAGAGAATATTCTTGTAAGATAGTCATGGAATAAATTTGAAAATGAAAAAGTTTTTACTTTAAGACATTTTTTGGATTACCAAACTAAGGGCAACACTCCCTGGGGTAAGTGCTCATTCTAAAGTAAGGCTCAAACTTTCATAGTTAGCACAAATTACAGCCTAGAAGGTACAGAAAGAGGGCATTAGACTTTGTGTGAAGAAAAGATAGAAGCACTTGTAGAATTTTTTTTTTTTTCATAAGAGGAACAGTGTGAGAAGCTCTTGGCATGACTGGAAACCAGAGCTTGGGGCAATCACCAGGAACAGCAACAGGCAGAACAAAAAAAAATCAAGGAGCACAACAAAGCTTAAAAGGATGACCATTAGAAGAAGCATAAGGAAACAATAAATTCCCACCATTCAGTAGAACTCCTTGATCACACAAGCTCTTTTTTTTAGCTTAAATTAGGCTTTGTTGTTGTTATTATTATGCTTACTGCTGTTTTTTGTTTATTGCAACAAGACAAAGTGAAAAAGTCCCACCAAACCTAGAAGGTGTCCCATTTTCAGAAAAAAAAGCTAACTGTAGTTATTTTAGGTATTATACTCTGACTTGTTCCATTACCTTATTCATGTTTTCTTTCTTTAAAATACTTCACTTGGGTGAAGCTCCAAACTCCATGAAAATCAGATCAAAATTCTTAATGATTAGGTCATGGTTATGAATCAAGAAATTTTTGTTGTTATTCTCATGTTTTTGGATGCAAAACAGAGCCAGTATTTAAAACTGGACCTGGATGCTGGTGTCATTTTTGACAGAATGGTCACATAATCAAGACCTGCACCTCACAAATCTGAACTGTAAAGTCATCGAAATAGTCCAGCGAGGTGGTTAGCTCATACTAAATGTGCAGCTAAATTGATGGATGAGTGCTGATCAGTGAGAAATTAATCTGTTGTGGATTCAAGTGCAATACCAATGTGCATGTTGAAGGCAATCATAGGTGCATCATCCTAAAAAAAGAAACCTGTTATTTTAGGTCAGTCCCACCAATGACAAGTCTATACTGCACTCCATAATCTACCTCAGTACTCAAGAGTAAACCTGAGCTTGATTTAACTCATACACCCAAAGCAAACCTGAGTTTGATCTACATTTTCCCTTGGAAGAGAAAGTATTTCTCACATAAAATCATGACTTACTTGTGACATGAAGTTTTTTTTCTGTCATTTGAGGTTGCTGTGCAACACTTCCTGCTTTAAAGAGCATTCTGTAAGTATATTTCAATGTGGAAATTGAAATTTCCACAACATTAATCCAAAATTCAATATTATCTGTGAAAATTTATGTTTTCCTGGAAATCAAATTATCTTTACATGAAACATGCCAAATTAATTTTAATTTCTGTTTTTGTTGTTTTGTTTTTTTTTTAAATGGTCCCCATATTGCTTAAACACAAATAATATCTACTGGTAATAATTTAATATAGAGAGCATGAGACAGAGAGACTTCATGGGAAATATAATTCAGGTCGTGTTTTAGTCAAATTATTAGTACAGTCATTTATTTAGGAAAGGCCAGATACCAAGAATGGATTGACACCTCCTTTTGCATCTCTGAAGTAAACTCCAGGATCGCTTTAGTGAATTCTTCTTCTCCATTTTGCAAATGCAGGATTTTTTTTCTCACTTCTTTATCATTTTCTACTCAACCCTTCCACATCTTTAGCCCTCCTTTAGGCTTCTTTAAATTTGGAATTATATTTTACAGCTACCACAACAACACACTCTTTAGCATCCAAATACTTTGTTGAACCTGATATTTTATTGAATTGAAAAATGGCATTGCTTGTAAAACTAAAACATCTATGAGCAAACGATAGTGTGCTTAAACATATGAAGTACTATACAGAGGAATATTTTTGTTTTTTAAAAATATGTGTTTGAGTACTTCACATTGGTTGCTGGAAAATAATGATAGACACTGTATGCTTCAGTTTTGTACCAAGGTGAGAACACAATTTTTTACCACTACCTGCCCTTCTCTTCCAAACCTCTGACTGGATAGTTGTGAAGATAAATTGTTTGTGAAGTGTATGACATACATTAGTGGGGATCGCTGTACGAAAGTCTGTAACAGAATCAATAACTCTGCCCTCATAGTAGAACTTCAAAAGTGTACAATAATTTGGCTTGAGGCCATACCATGAGAAATGAGAGTCAAACAAAAATATTGAGTGACTGTGCATTAAGTGAGAACCATCTATTCTGTGCAATGAATGAGGAAGGGCAAGGGACAGAAGAACCCAATCTTCTGTTTTGAAATGACACCGTCTTTTATTTTAAAAAGAGTGTATTTCATAATATATAAGGTAAGAATTATAGACAGAATAAAGGAAAGCAAAATTATGCAAATATATACATGCATATGCAAAAAGTGGTTAAAGTAAGGTTAACAACCATGTCATTTCTCACTTCTTCATAGCTTTCTATTAATTTTTCTTTTCTATTACTTTCTAAGATGACTTGAAGTAATGATTCTTTTTGTTTACATTGAAAGTAAATCTAACTGTAGAGAATGTGATTGCCAAAGATTCCTTAAACCCATCTAGGGAATCAGAACTGGATGACTTGCCATCACAAATGTGTACCTCTCAATATAGACTAGTTTATAGAATGCCAAGGTACACTAAGCCAAGAGATTACCAGCTTCATGCATACTTTAAACCTGCATTCTGGACTATGTTCCACTCAGCAGTACAGAATTGTCTTAATGATGGCAGATTTGGTATCTGAAGTCAATTTCTTCCTTAATTCTTCATCTAGGGAAAATGATGTATTGTTTTTTGTATTGTTATTGTTGAATGTTATTTGCATGGTTATTGTTAAATGAAGTATTGTTATATGTATTGTTGTATACAGTTGTTTAATACCGTGCGCTATTTATTTTCAAGCACCCTTTCAGAGACTATTTGAACAAAAATAGGTACAAAGCTTTGCAGGAGGATTGGTGAATTTTATTATAATTCTTGGATTACCGTTTCATTCCATATATTTGTATAAAGCAGTGTTGCCCTTGCTCTAGACATTTAGTTCTGAATTAGTTATCAACTAATTCTTTCTATAGTCAATAGAAGAAATAAAGTAGCTTTAGGGGATAATTACTCTCATTCTGAAGTTGGCCAGATAAATCACTAGGTGCTTACTGTTTTATCTTTCCAATTGCTTTGAAACAAGGCAGAGCTAGATGTCTATCTGTTGAATTTATCAAATATCTTGAGATGATTCCCACCTAGGATACCATGAACTGCCTCCACATATTTTTTGACAAAGACTCTACAAATCAAGCTGCTTGGTTCAGATTTTACAATAGCATGGAGTTGTATTTACAAAAGTATATTTTTAATGAAAACACCAGTTTTTAATTTTGAATATTAAAATCTTAGACAGTTTTCTGTAGATGTAATTTCTTGGTTTCTACTCTAAAAATATATTAGACAGTTCTATATGATACATCTTTAAATGCATAGGGAATGTCTACCTTAGTTTTTCAGAGAACAAAAGATATTAGCTGTGTACTTGAAATTATGGCAATCAAACATTTCTTTTAATTCCTTAAATTGAATATCTGTAAAACAAATAAGAAATTGTTAGAGATTTTTCTAGCAAAGCACAAAATGACATTTCTAAGTAGGATCAGTAGCTTTTCTCAAGAAAGTGAAGGTAAAGGAGGACTGTGAGTATATGTAATCTTATTCTATTAATTTTACCATTTTACAGCTGAAAGTAAATGCCAGAAAAAAAAAATTATGCCCAAAACCCACATCACTTTGCATAGATATTACTTCACTTGTCTGTAAGCCTTCCACTGAAAAGGAAAATTAACAAGTTGCTGTATTTCATATATTTAAATTATATAGAAGGTAATCCTTTACAAATGTAGATAATCACAACTATAATAAACTAATGCTTCAAGACAGAATGAAGGTTTCAAGTGGAATGAGATTTTTTGTATCACTTTAGAAATTGAAGGACTTTCAGCTGAGTCTTAGGCTTAGAGGAATAATATATGAAAGATAAAAAGAGCAAAATATACAAATCTCAAAGAAAAAAATGCTTAGGAACTGTCATGGCAATTGTCAAAATAATAGCCAACTAAATTATTTATTATAAATACTATTAATTACAAGTTTTCCCCCTTTTTTCTATCTATGAATTGCTTGCAAACTATTGCTGAGTCTGTGAATGTATTTGTTGTTCATATATATTTGCCTATGGCCCATTCACAGCTGCTTACATTTATTAGTCACTATCTGTTATTTTTAGTGTATCATTGTTCATCATATATGCATTGTTTCTGCTCTCAGATTGATTCACACTGCACTATACCAAATAGGATAATAAAGAATAAGAGATAATGGTGAATTATGACTGACATCCTATGAAAAAATTTTAGGCAAATAATTATTCATACTAACTTGAAAAAATATCCAGAATTCACAGACTTTTTAGGATTGTTAGTTGCAATCTGTGTAATCAGGAACAATGGACAATAATGGTTCACACAGCGCAATTAACTCCCTGCTGTGTATTAGTGAGGATATTTGTATATTATGATCTACATTATTTGACCAGCTGTTCCTACTCTGTTCATATGTGATCACAATGGCAACCATAATCACCTATGCAGTATTAGTTACTTGGTTTTTAAAAGCTGTATTTTGCAGACAAAGGAGCTTGGTACAATAATAGGAAGTGCTCATTGTAACATGCTGACAGCTGGAGCTGCATGATAAATAAAGGAAAGATATTTTGGGTTAAGAATATGTTCTGAACATTAGCAGTTCCTCCGGAAATGATTACCATAAAACTGCCATGAACTCATACTCTAATCACACCAGAAAAATGAGGAAAAAGCCTGAATGGGCAAGGAAAAAGACTGAATGGGCGAGGAAAAATACTGAATGGGCAAGGAAAAATAGTAATTCTTCCAGCTCAGGGGATGGGATATAGCTGTTGCAACAAATGGCAGAAATTTTTTGTCATTATCAACTCTATTGCATTTAACCTCTGAGTGAGTTAAGAAATGTGTGATATTTGTACAACTGCAGGACAACATTTCAGCTGTGCTACCGCTATACATCTTAAAAGCAGATAATGAATGCATGTCAGTCATTCCATAATGAAGGACAAGACAAATAAGTATCTCATTCAGACAATTTATGGTAAGCCAAGATATACTGTCCTCTGAAGATGCCTATCTCTCTTCACTAGCTACTGCAATGTATTTGAACTTGCTGCATAATTTTTTTTGAATTCTAAATGTATTGCTTAATAGTATTTTGTATGTTTTTACATTAGTGGAAGCAATAAAAGCCCAGTTAGTTCCTTAAATATTCTTATATAATTTTCTTTTTCTAGCCATTGTCTGTATTCACCTTGCAACAAATGTTCTTTCCCTGGGAGCTGGTCTTAAATTTTGAAATTTAGCTGAAATTCTTGTCTCATCAATCTGGAATGAGAATTACAGACAAATGCTGATGGGATGCAGGGAACAAAAAATCGGGTAGAAAAGGTCATTGTTCAAGACAAAAGATGGGAAGACCAGTTCCCAGTTACCACCCTAGACAAAACACACTCAATTAGGAGAAAAGTAATTTAAAGTGGATTAGGATGGTGAGAAAGAAATTCTAATATATTTAAGCAACTTCTTTCATCTCAACTCCTCAGTCTGAACTTTACTGCTTCACTCTCCACTTCTCTACCTCTTCCTGTAACCTTCCAAATGACACCAGGAAATGGGGAATGGGGATCATTTTAAATTCACAACAGTTCCTCTCTTTCACTCCTTCAGGCCCTTCCTCTGTTTTACCATGGGTCCTCTCCATGAGCTGCAGTTCTTGTCAGGAGCCTCCTCCATCGTGGCTTTTTCCTGCATGGTTCCTTAGACCCTATCTAGGTGCTGTAGGAAATACATCTCCCCAGCCTATAAGGAAGAACCAGCCCCAGTGGGGCCCCTTCCACAGGCTGGAGGGGAATCCCTGCTCCATCAGTTGGAGTATGTCTTCCCCCTCTTCAACTAAACCTGTTCTGTAGGTAGATGTTTCCCCTTACTCCTCTCTTAAGGAGGAATATGTTTCTCCTGATGGGTAATGGAACTTGTAAGAAAAAGCTGCTGTTTGCGGGTGGGGGTTTTGCTTGTGTTTTTTTAAAAGTACCTATACTTACATACTTAATAAAGTGCCCAAAATCAGGTTGGATGGGGCTGTGAGCAACTTGATCTAGTGAAGGACAACCCCCTGTCAATGGCAGGAGGGATGGAACTAGATGATCTTTAAGGTCCTTTCCAACTCAAACCATTCTGTGATTGATTCTGTGATTCTGTGATTTTATTACAAACTGCACAATACAAAGTAGACAAAACTTCCCTACTTACATTATTCACAGTAACAAGATGACTTATGTAATAGCCGATAAAATACCCCACCTCTATATTAAAAAAAAATAAATAAATAATAATAAAAAAAATTAATGATGGGCTTAATGAAAAAAACAGAAAGGATTTTTTTTGTCACTCATTGTAAAGATCCAGCTTCTGACAGATGATCAATAATCAATAAGACTCCTAGGCAATTCACTGCTAGAAAATTGAGACCTCTATCTGCTGTCTGATTATTAAATCATATTATGAAATACTTTCCCTAATATAAAGTAATATACATTCATTTAGAAGAGTTTCTTTAATGAATTTTTCATCATTTTTGAAGGAACAAATGGTATTTCTAGGTGATAATTTCTTCTTAAAATAATGAGGTGAGAAGGAAGAGGTGGTTTTCTCTAAAGATCTCTACTTCTCTCCACTGATTGCACAGAAAACCTACAATAGCTGCCTTGCACGACAAAAAAATTTGATTTCTAAAATTAAAAAATTATGCAATATTAAAAAGTACGCAAGTTTCATGGTTTTAAAAGTAAAGATTTAATGACAATCTTAAAGGAGTACCCTTCAAAGGAGAAACAGAAGTTTTCAAAAATTGAAATAAGGCCAGTGTAGGTAAAAACAGTTCCCAGTAAGAGTAACTGACATGTTATTCTTAGAAACTGTGAATAATCCATTACTGAAGTGGTCTGCAGGACAAAGGTCTGAGAATTCTAGATGAATGAAAAATGCTGTGCATAAAGGCAATCATATTCCTAATTATTGCTAAATGCCAAAAACTTCATTTCATGGACATAAAACACCTTAAACACTTAAAACACAGTGAGATCATCTTCAGAATTCTCTCACATTACCTGTTGTCAAGGTCTGCATTTTAATGGCTGAGGAGCTGGTGACCTTTTAGATGTGTAATGTGCTTTCCATCTCCCCTCAAATTTCTGAAAAGATTGGAAACTTCTCCATTAAGTGAATGGTGTAGTTTAACTACCTTTCCATCCAAATATAATAAAGCTTTTAATAAGAACATTATAATTAAGCACTGATGAAATTGTACCTTAGCTGAAGGAAACATGAAGCAATCCTGTCAGGATTATGTGGTGAATAAGCAGCAATGATTCAATTTGACCAAGTGAAAACCTCTAAGTTATTCACTCTACATGTCCATTATGGTCAATAGAGAAAAAGAGACATTTCCAATAAGCAGTCAATTTCATTTTATGTTAGCTGTATAAAATAGATAAATAAATAGCACTCTTTCAATTGATTACAAAGGAGACTAAATGTTAATGAATCACACAGCAATTCTTGACTCCCACTTAACAGCCATTAGACTAGATCTGAAAATATTTTGGAATGATAGTTTCAAAGGGAATTTCAAGTGCTAATTATGCCTTTATTCCAAATTTGAAAATGTAATTTTTTTTCTTCTCAAAAAATCAACTTAATTTTACTAATGTAGATTCAGAATAATAGTTTATAAAAATATTTAATATCCAAATAAACCCAAACAACTTTCAAACCTGTACTTGGCTTATTTTAAATTAAATTTTTATTTTCATATTATTTCAAGGACCTCAGTAATGCAGTGAACAGTGTCAAACAATAGAGTTTCAGAAATAAGATATTACACAATTTAATAAAACACAGCTAAAAGAGGAAATAATTGAATATGTATTTGGCTTAAAAGAAGATGCCTTTTGCAATAGAAAGTATTTTGAGGAACACCTTTTTAACCAATTCCCCACAGAAGACCACCCCGTAGTGTCTTCTTTAATTTTAACCATATCCTGATTCTTGTAGTTAATAATGAAAACTGACACATATATTCTGAAAAGGAAAATCAGCTGCAATGTATGAAGACAAGCTTTTTATGTAGGTCACTGAATGATTCACAGTAAATTACTTATCAAGGGAATACAGTCTCATACTGAGTTGTTTCAGAGCAAATAACTAATTTAATTTCGAGTACATTTATAAAAAACTGTATAAGTAGTCTTGTTCTCTGGATTGCTTGTATTTATGATGACATTTTTGTATGATATTGAACTTTTAACTGAGGAAGAAGTATTAGTATTTGAAGGTCCACCAGCAATGACACCCTTAAGAACCATGAAGGCCAGGAAACAACCTATGAAGACTGAGTCAACAATAATATGAACACAGCTCTTTTCCTGGATCAAATGCACAGCATTCACAAAGAGAATATAAAATGTGTAGGTTTTCAAAGCTGATGCATTAACAAACAAATAATGGATCTTTTAAAGCTAGGAGTTTATGGAAGATATAAAATACTAAGAAGAGCAATTCCTAATTCTGTGCTCTTTAACATTTATTTGGCATCTACCTTTATATTTGCTTAGGAATGTTGTATAATTTTAAAAAACACTTCTATTTCCAGGCAATGCACTCTAGTATTTCTGTGCTCCTCTTTTTGTTTCCTCAAACTGCATAAATGAAACTTACAGTTTGGTTCTTGGTAGCCAACTCCATGAATTCCATGAAAAGCCCAGACTCTTAAATGTCTGTTTGCAAAAGCATCCCACAATCAAAAAATCATAGTGTTGGGAGAAAATGTTCTGAAGCTTAATGTAGAGAATGGATGTTTTCAAAGAAGACAAATCAATCTTTGATGAGTTAGTTTTTCCTTCCCCTACATCATTATTTTACTACCCATCCCTATTCTTCAGGCTCTGAGGAAAAGACATCACAGAATTTCTGAGGATGCTGAGACTGGCGACAGAGTAGTTCCTGTAAAAAATTATTTGCTTTCAAGGCTGCAAGAGTGAAGTGGAAGTTCAGCCTAATTTTTTTTAATCCTTACCTACCAGACAATTCTGCTGTCACCATACACCCTCTCCAAGCCTTTTAAATAGAATAAAAATCAAAACAGTAAAAAGGGTGCTACTGCCTTTCGTCCCACATCCTTCTCACTCCTACTTGCACTATTCTCTTGTGAGTTAGCTGCACAATGTGTTCAAGGCTTTCTAGTTCCAGACTGATACAAGACTGAAAATAGTTGCAGTTGTTAAGTTCTGCTTTCACAGAATCATGGGAACATAAATAATTCAGTCTAGAAGGAATTTAAAACATCTCTAATCCAAACTCCTGCTCAAATTAGGGTCAGATTTTCAATAACACTGCATTTCTCAGGGCTTGATAAAGTCCTTGAAAACCTGCATGTATGGAGTGTACACATGGCTTGACAAAGGTTTTTTTCCTTATCTTGAACATGAATTAACCTCTTGCATCTCAGTTTATGCCTATTGTTTTTCACCCTTCCTCCTGCACTACTGTCATGGTTTTACCCCAGCCAGCAATCAAGTACCTCCTTGAAACTGGAGAGAGAATCAGAATGGTTAAAGTTAAAATCTCATGGATTGAGATAAAGACAATCCAATAGGGAAAGCAAAGCATGCATACAGGCAGAGCAAGGAGTTAATTCACTGCTTCCCATGGGCAGGCAGGTATTCAGGAAAACAGGGCCCCATCATGTGTAATGGTGACTTCATATGACAAACACCATCACTCCAAATGTCCCCTCCTTTTTCACTCTTTCCCCCAGCTTTATATACTGAGTGCTTTGTCATATGATACATAGAATATCCCTTTAATCCATTTAAGTCACCTGTGGCTGGGTTTCCTCTCAACTCCATATGCATCTCCTGCCTTCTTGCCAGTACGACAGAAAGCAGAAAAAACTGCAAACCCTGCTCAGCAATAGCAAAAGAACTCTCTGCTGTCGTAACTGAATACAGGTTCAGCATAAATCCAAAACACAGCCCCATACCACTGTGAATTAAATAACTGTATGCCATCTATAACCAGCACAGGTTTTTTGTTGGTGGCTGGCCTGGAGGTCTGTCTGACCCCTGGCACTGCCATCAACTATCCTGGATAGGGGTCCTGGAAGGAATGGCTGTCCAGGGGTCTTGCCAGTTTCCAGCCAGGGGTAACCCCCATGAGCGGTCTGAGGCTTCAAGTGAACAGCTCTTTTAGAAGTGATTTCAGCACTGTGATCAGCTCAGATCAGCCCAGCTATGATCATGGGTTACCCCAGCCGACACATAGATGAGAGGCGGGAGGCCAAGTAGCATTCCAAGGAATCCTTTAATAGCAGGCTTCAGAAAAGGAGGCCAGTGATGAACTTCCCCTGAACTGGGCAAAAGCTGGGGTTTTTATAGGGAATGGGAGAATTGGGAAAAGGACCAATGGTCTAAGACTGGGGTAAAATGACCAACAGTTTACTGGGAGATAACATGGGGTCCCAAAGCAGGAAGGGGTCCACAGCTTAGTCACCATGACTAGGTAGTTTTGTCTTATCTTAGGGCATAGATCTCCAAGCAGGAAGCCTTTCAGAGGATTGGGCTTCCTCTACAGTTTTTCACTCTGCAAGTACTCAAGAGCTGTTGTTAGGGATTCTTGCAACTCTTTCTTCTGCAGGCTAAACCAGTCCCAGTTCCTTGGCTACTATTCAAAAGGCAAGTTCTTCAGTCTTTACTGATTTGGTGTCTCTACCCAGCACTTACCTGAATTTATCAGTATCTTTCTTGTTTTGGAAGGAGTAGGGAGAACAAAACTAGATGAAAGATCTAGAGATATAAAGGGATCACACTCTTGACCTGAAAGCAATGGTATTCCTAATGAAGTCCAGGATGCTGTCAACTTCCTTTGATACAAGGCTCATAGTCAACATGTGGTCTACCAGGACACACATTCTTTTTTGCAAAGCTGCTTTAAACCCAGTTGGCCCTCAGCATAACATGCTGCATGGGGTCATTCCTTCCCAGGGGTAGGAAAGACCCTGCACTCCCCTTTGTTGAATTTCCTGAGATTCCCATTGGTCCATTTCTCTAGGCTGTCAAAGGTCTCCTGAATTGCAGTGTATTGGATCTGCTGTACTGATCAGTCCTTTCAGTGTTTTATCACTGCAAAGTTCCTGAGGAGGCCCTCTACCTCATCACTCAATTTATTACAAAGATGTTAAAGATTAATGACCCTTGTACACCACTAGTAACTGGCTTCCACTTGGACTTTGTTGCTCTGATCACAAACCTCTGAGACAGCTATTTAGAGAGTTTTCTATCCTCCTCATTGGGGCAGTTTTGATTCACACTCAGTAAATTCATCTTGTCAGAATTGTCTTCATCTCCTTTGTGTATCCAGAAGTTTCCTGAAAGACCTTGCTCCATGATTTTCCCAGGCACTGAACCATGACTGATGAGCTAGTAGTTTCCCAGATGGCCTTCTGGCCTTTTTTGAAAGTGGGTGCAACACTTTCCTTTACCCATTCATGCAGGACTTCCCCAGACTTCATGGCTTTTCAAAAATTATAGAGGATGGCCTCACAAAGACATTACCCAAATCTCTCATCATTCGTAAGTGGCAGCCTGTCACTTCCCAAAGACATGTAGCTGTCCAATTCTCACAAGTTCCTGTGTCAATCATCCATTGCAGATACTTTTCTTCTACCTTCAAAACTTCCTTTGTATGTGGAGGTCAAGCAGATTTTGCTGGTGAAGATGAAGACAAAGATATGAAGCATTTTAGTCCTAACTCTGTCTACTGTAACAAAATCACTCACCCCATTTAGCAAAGGGTACACATTTTCCTTGTTTCTTTTTTACTACAAGCTCAGCTCTTCATCTTGCCTTCATATTCCTTACAAATATCAGATCCAGCTGTGCTATTTTTCCTATCATCATCCTACAATTTTCAAATGTTGTCAGCTTGTCTGGGGAGTATATTTCAAAAGCCTTCCTTTGAACCTCCTTTGAACTCCTTCCATTTTCTCTGTATTGCCATTTTACTTCAAAGCTGTCATGAATTTCCGTCTTAGTCTCTGTTGATCTCCTAATATATTGTTTGCCAAGTATTGTGACGGACATTTCTTGTACTTGGAAGTACTGTCCTCAAAGACCTGACACTTCTCTTAAACTCTCTTGCCCTTCAGAGTAAACCTCTTGGAACCCATGTATAAATTTTCCTGAATAAACTAACATCTCTTTATCTGGAGTCCAGGGTCTTTGCTATACTTCCTCCTTGCTCCTGTGAGAAGATCAAACTCCACTATTTCATGGCGATTGCAGAAAATGTTGCCATTGACTGTCAGATGCCCAACCAGTTCTTCCTTGTTAGTAAATAGCAGATCCAGCTTGCATCCTCTTACTTGTTCCATCTGGCAACTGAAGCAAATCTCACTGCTTCCATCCTCTCATACTTCTTTAATATGTTCAGCAGCTGTAATCCTTCAGTAGTCCTGCTCCTGTATGGGTCCTCCACAGGGTGACAGGTTCTTCCAGGAGCCTGTTCCCGCATGGGCTCCTCTCTTAAGGGTCCTGACTAGGGCCTGCCTCAGCATAGCCTCTCCATGGACTCGCTGCCTCCTTCAGGCACATCCACCTGCTGTAGGGTCTTCTGTGGGCTGCATATGGATATCTATTCCACCATGGACCTCCAGGGCCTGCAGGACAGCTTGCCTCACCATGGTCTTCACCCAGGGCTGCAGGGTAGCTTCTGCTCCTGCCCCTACTTCTTCTCTGACATTGGGTTTTCAGATTCACGCTCTTCTCTCAATTGCTGTTTTACTGTGACTTTTCATGCTTCTTAAATATGTTATCATAAAGGCACTGTCCCCATTGCTGATGGGCTCAGCTTTGGCCAGCAGAAGGTCTGTTTCCATTACCCCTGTGGTCTTCCTGATACGAAAAGCTTTCCACACAAGCCCAATATATATGTTCACTTGAAGAAGTCCTCATTTTGCCCTGTTTTTCCATTCCTGAAGTCGTCCTTTTTCTTTCAACCTTTCTGCACTCTTTGTTCTCTACCTGTCCCCCACTCATGCTGGAGTGAGTTTGCATATGCTTAGAAATAATTAAATTAATATGTGTATTATTTTAATGCAGGAAATATTTCCTCTCCCAAGAAAAAAAAAAAAAAAAAGTACAATAAACATGTTTTTGGGGTTTCTTAATATTTTACAGGAGGATTTCTGTATCTATAGCCCACAGAACATGTTCCAGTGAGCAGCTGTAAAGTCACATTGTGCTGATTTGGGTGGAATTATTTGTAAATTTCCAACTAAACTTATGTTAAAAGATAGCTTCAGTACTTTAAGCACTTAATCTTTTGTTTGAAAAATAATGTTTTAGTCCAGTGATATTATGCTTTACTGAATCATGATCCATACTGTTAAAAACTGAGATGCCATACTGCAGTACTATAGTTCCATAAGAAAGAATCTTACAAATGGAGACAGATTAGGACCATAATATAAAATCATAAATGAAAGCCTGCAGTCAAAATTCAGCTGCTATTTTCTACTACCTATATACATGTTTTCTTTTTTTCCTCCAGAAATTTGAACTCAATTTATTTCAATTGCAGAAAGTTTTAAAAACAAAAATATTTTGATTACTTTATCTCAAATTGGCAATAAGTAGCTGAAAAAAGAGTGTGACTTTTCTATTATTTACAAAACCAGCTCCTGGCTTCCTGCAGGCAAACACAAGAACTAAATAGAAAAAAAAAAATATAAATAAAACCAAAGTTTAATTTTATTTTTCAGAGTACCAGATATATTTTATTTCCAAAGACCTGATTCAACAAGCCAGAGAAAAAACATAGCATCATGTATAAGGTCAGAAACACAAACTGTGAATAAAGAAGTGAAGACAGAATAAAGGTTGTGGAGGATCTCTTATCCTCTCTGCTCTTCCCATAACTTAGTGATGTAAGGGATAAGGCAATAAGTTCCAGCTTGGTACATCAGGCATATCTCCTGTGTGGCTACCTCACTTTCCAAAGTGTTCTTGCCTACTTTTAGGCTCATAGATTGGTTTGGATTAAAAGAGACCTTAAACATAGTTTAGTGCCATCCACCCTGTTCTAGGAAGGAGCACCTCAAGGTGTATTAGAGCAAGTTTCTCAAAGCGTCATTCAACTGGCCTTGAACACTTCTAGGGATGAGTCATCCACAGCTTCAGGCAATGTGATCCACATGTAATGCCTTGCACTTCATAAGGTTTGCACAGGTCCACCTCTCAAGCTTGTCAAAATCCCTCTGGAGGGCAACCTTTCCATCCAGTGAGTCGACTGCACCACCTATCTTGACGCCATCAGCAAACATGCTGAGGGTGCTCTCAGTACCGTTGTCACCATGTTGTTAATCCATCACACCATGTCATGTCACCAACAAAGATAATAAATAGTGCTATTCCCAATATTGACACCTGAGGAATACGACCTGCCACTAGTCTCCACTTGGAAATCAAGCCATTGACCATAGCTTTTTGTGTGCGACCATACAGCCAGTGCCTTATCCACTGAAAGTCCCGTATATCACACCCATGCCTCTCCAATTTAGAGACAAGGATGTCATGCAGGACAGCATAGGTATGAAGTTCTGCAAGTGGAAGCAACATAAATGTGTTACCAAGGTTAAGTCACCCTATGCCCTGAGAGCCAAAACCACTTCTATAAAGGAAAAAAAAAAACCCATGGTATTATCATAGGAAAGAGATTATCTTCTGATCTTCTGAGGGGAACACAAGGTTCAACATGCAGACCAGATGAACTAGTGCCAGATCCTGCACTTGGGTCAAATGACCTCAAGCAGCACTCCAAGTTTGTAGAAAAGCATCTGGAAAACTGCCTAGTGGAAAAGGACCTGGAGTGCTTACTGACAATGGGCTAATAAGAGCCAGCAGTGTGCCCATATGGCCAAGAAGGCCAGTGACATTCTTACTTGTATCAGAAATCTTGTGGCCAGCAGAACTAGAAATAGAGCAGGGATTGTCCCCTTGTACTGTGCACTGGTGAGGCTGTACCTTGAATCCTCTGTTCAGTTTTGGGCAACTCACTACAAGAAAGACATTGAGTTGCTGGAGTATGACAAGACAAGGGCAATGGAGCTGGTGAAGGGTCTGGAGCACGTCCTGGAAGGAGTGCCTAAGGAAGCTGAGGTTGTTTAGCATGGAGAAAAAGAGGCCTGAGGGGAGCTTATTGCTCTTTAAAACCACCTGAAAGGAGGTAGAGTGAGGGTCAGTCTCTTGTCACAAGTAACAAACAAGGAGGATGAGAAGAAGTGGTCTCATGTTTTCCCAAGGAAGGTTTAGATTGGATATTAAAACAGGTTATTCTTAGAAAGGGCTGTCAAGCATTGGAACAGGCTGCCCAGGGAAGTGACTGTATCCACATTCCTGGAGGTATTTAAAAACTGTGTAGATGTGGCACTTGGGTACATGGTTTAGTGTGGGACATGTTAGTGTTACATTAATGGTTGTATTTGATGATCTTAGGTGACTTTCAACCAGAATGATTTTATCATTCTATAGTTGTATGATTTTGGGGTTAAACCACAAAGAGGTAAACCAAAAAGACCAAATAGTTACCTTACATATATGATGTAGAATAATGATGCTAATAAAATAAATTTCTTTAGATTAGAATGACACTGCTAGGATTAATTGTACAGAGACAAAGCCACAAGTATATTCATTATTGTTGCAATAGCAAATGTGTTATTAATTACTTCAGAATCATATTAGCACATTTAGTCATTCTCTATTGTGTAAGATTAGTCTAAAATTTTTTGACAGTAAAATATTCTGGTGGCATAACATAATTATAATACATGAATGGATTTTAAAATTATAGCAATTTGATATACATTTGTTCAGATAAATTGCTGTAGTATCTAAATGAGTTTCTTAGAAATCTCTAGAAATTTTTTCACCTATAATGTACTTTTTATTATTTTACTTTATTTAATTTAAAGTACAGAATCTCTAATGACTAGAAGTGAAGACAGCAATAGGTGTATAAAATTCACTGTATTAATTAAAATTAAATGAATGGAAAATGATTGATGAATATGAAAAAATATCTAAGAGATTGCTTTCAAAACTTAATGATAATTTCTGAGAAATGGTGAGTTTTATTTGAAAGTAGAGAAAAATATGGTTGGGTGTAATGGAGTGGTCTCTCCAAATAGGAAATAATTTATAAAAACCAGGGGACCATGGTGGGAATGTGTCAGAAAAAGAAAAGGAGCAAGATGTAAATACAAACAATGATTTTATATGCTCAAGACTTCAAAGTAGGTAAATATTACTGTTTTAGTTTTATCAAGAGTGTACTTCTGAAGCAAATTTCCCAATTGATACCAGCCACATGTCTTTCTTGTGCTGTGGCTTAAATAATGTTTTTTTACCGTGTACTTCATATTCCTTCAAAATTTAACTATTCCAAGAAATGCACCTTGGTAGGGCATCTGTGAACTTCGCCATTGCTGTGAATACTCTCCAGGCACTCCTAAGAAAATGGTTGTGAATGCATATAATATATAGGTTAGGTTTCTAATGTTCTTCTCTGTAGTTCTCAGTGAACCACACTATCTGCTAATGTAATTCACTGCCTGAATTGTAAATTGTAAAAAGTTTTGATAATGAACAAGGGAGACTACCTCAAATGAGCATTTATTAAAGCGTTTCATCAGTCCTTAGAGATGCATTCATCTTCTAATGGGTTTTTATCCCAGAGGGTCGCAATCAGCAACACAGGGTCCAGTTGAGGCCAGTCATTAGTGGCGTCCCCCAAGGTTGAATACTGAGCCCAGTATTCTTTAATTTATTCATCAAAGACTTGGGTGAAGGAACAGAGGCCTCCTCAGCAAGTTGCCTGATGACACAAAACTGGAATGAGTGGCTGATACCCCAGAGATCTGTGCAGCCCTTCAGAAGGACCTGGACAAGTTGGAGGGATAGGCAGAGAAGAACTGAATGAAATTCAAAAAAAGCAAATACAGAATCCTGTGCCTGGGGATGAATAAACCAATGCACCAGCACAGGCTGGGGATTGACCTGGAAAGCAGCTCTGCAGAGAATGACCTGAGGGTGGATAACAAGCTGTCCATGACCCAGCAGGGAGCACTTATGTCCAAGAAGGCCTGTGGTATCCTGGGGTGTGTTAGGAAGTAGTTTGTCATCAGGTCAAGGGAGGAGACCCTGACCCTCCACTTAGCCCTGGTGAGGCCACAGTTGGAGTGTTGTGTCCAGTTCTGCAAAAGAGATATGGAACTACTGGAGCAGGTCCAGCAGAGAACAACAAAGATTAAGGGACATACATTTAAGACAAATGAGATTTCAATGAGACTCATGAGAACAAGCATGAGATGACAAAGGCCTTGAAAATACATCCATGAGGTGACATTGGAGATTTGAGACCTATTTGAGGTATATAATGACCTCTGCTCATTAATGAGTACAGCTTTTTGAGCCTGAAAAAGCCTCTTTCAAAACCAGCAAGTTTTAACTCAGCAAGTTTCGAAAACAGCAAGTTTTTAACTAAGTTATAAACCAGAAAGTATTCTGAATGAACCCAAGAGAACAACCTCTGCTCAGACTTTTCTCATCAAAGACTTCAAGAAAGTGATGACCTCCTGCAGTCTCCACCCCATTCTTATCAAAGACGTCTAGTGTTACTGACCTTAGAATACATAAGAGATTGGAAACAGTGGAAGAGTGAGAGAAAGAAAGAGTGAAGAAAGAGAAACATAGAGGAAAGAAAATGTGTGCGTATCAATTCTATTACTTTGGAACAAGCTCAATTAGTTGCATAATTTGGACTTAAGCTATTGTGACTGAATTGTTGGAACTTTGCAAGATTATCAGTTTTTCTTGGCTCCACATATAAAGCGAGTTCCTTTAACACACATAAAATGAACACGATATTTGGTCTTGTGCCTTGTTTTTGAGGTTTTGTTGAAATTTGTATGCAATGAATGCATCTTGAATTAGTTCTCAGGGCTGTGTCTTAAGCTGATGATTCTATTTGTCCTAAAAGAATTAAGATGAGCTGTCCTAAATAAGCTCTTCATATTCTTCCACAGTCATTTACATGACAAGATCAGGATAAATTCCTGTGGTTTTGCTGGTTTAAGCAAGATAAGAAGACTCTCTTTTACAGTACCAAAGCCACCTCCCTTTCAGGTGGCTTTCAGTATATAAATCTGAATATCCACATTATTTTGCTTCTTTTGCTACTAGCCAGCAAAATAATAGGTTTATCATTAGGATGTAAATCACAGTAGTCTGGAAAACTTCAGAACTGTAAAAGATCTGGAATGAGAATGCAGGATTAGGAAAGATTGCTCTCTATTACTTGTCTGTGGCACTTTATAGCATTTACCTTAATGAATCATAAATGACATTAACCAAGAGTATACCTTTTCAGTGATATTTTTCTTCCTGATACTCTTACTACTCAACGTCTCTTTAGAATGCTAAAGCACTGATTCTTCTGTAAGATGAGACAGTGCCAAGGAAAAACAGTCTGAACCTTTGTGTAATTTTACTGCTGCATTGGATCACAAATTTTATTATGGTCCTCCTCCCCACCATGTGCACAAAAAAATGGACATTTTAAGATAACATTATATCCTAGTGGAAGAGTTATGGTTTTGTAAATATCGAGCTTGGCAACTTAAGAGTGATGTTGCAGTGCAAAAATTAGTAGAACCACTTCTTTAATTTGAATAAATAGGTGTATGTATGTATGTGTTTCTTCTTTAAAAATAATGTTGTGATTTATGATTTTGAAGTAATTTTGATTTAGGGAGCATTTATCAATTGTGAATGCAAACATCTAGACATTGATGAGAGTCTATATTCTAAAACAAACCAAATACCACTAAGGACTGGAAAACTGACACTTCATTGTTGGATCAACCTGGATGAACCTGAAGCACATTCAATAGTGATGATATTTGTTAACTGAAACTGCAATGGAGTGGAGATCTCTGAGATGTGAGATTGTGTTCTCAGTTCTCTCATACTGTGCCCCAGTATCTTTACCTTGCTCTTTCTCTCCTCCGGTTGACTTCTCTTTAACTGAATTACATGGTACCAGGAGATTGTTTTGATAGTTATGATGCCTGGCCAAGGAAAAGGAACATGACAAAGCTTTAAATGGCATTCTAATATGGATATTTGGAGAAAAAGAAATAGCAACCAAACTGACCTAACACATTCCCAACAAGCACATGACCATTCTGGATGAGCCGCAACAAGAACCTAAATGTTCCATGTAGCTTCTGATCCTTTTTGTAATTTTACCAGTTTTCTTTTTACATCTTCCTTTTTTGTTTTTCTGTTTTTTGATAAGAAGCAAAACTGGACAATGTGATTCAGAAAATTCTACATCCTTGTGCTCATATTGACATTCTGAAGAAACTTTGGAAACAACTTATAAAACCTAAAATTGCCCACCACCTTATAAAAGTAAATCATTACTTTTGTGCTTTGTGGTATTAAAAGCTGTGGAAGCTGCAGATTCACAATAGTGTTCTTGCAAAAAACCCAGTACATAATCCCAGAATGGTAAAACTGTTTTAAACACAGAACTAAGCAAGAATTTGGTATATTTTCCAATAGTTATTAGACAGTTTTAAACTCTTTGAAAACTGGGCATCTGCTTAAGAAAATTAATGCTACCAGTTCTTTCTGCACATCATTTACCAATTTTTCTCTCCAGTTTCTGGAATGAGCAAAATTAGATTTATTAAAATACCTTTAGGGAATAACTACAAAAATCTGATAAAAAACCTTGACTTTATTATTTTTTTCACCACTATACCAGGAACACAAACTTCTGCTACAGTGGTATGAATTTCTTTGATGACCTGAAATGTTCAGGTATGCCCTAATTGTCAGGCCCCAATTCTGATCATGAAGTTCTGTAAATGGTAGGATTTGTATCATGCTCGTTTTGGCTAGTAAATGGGAGCATGGATTATTGCAGGCTAAATCCTGGAGTCTAAGCTCTGAAATTTCCTTTGACTTTGCTGAGGACAAAGCTTTTTACAAATTTCATAATGAATAAAGTCCTGATTCATCAGTACCATTTAATTGAAACATGTTTGGTTTCTTTTAGAATGGAAAAGATTAATATTTCTTGCTGATAACTGAGGCAGTTTCCTTCTTCATATGTTTTCGCTTGAGTTGTTCTTTTCATTAAAACTTTTCTCTACAAGTTTTACTGCCAGAAAACAGTTGTAGAAAGCAAAGTCTTATTTGTATTTTATTTTAAATAAATAAATGTAAATAAAAAATATTCCAAGTATTCACTGGCTTTATTTATCTCAATTCCTTCATACATCACTGATAATGTGTCCTCTTTGAGAACCTTTAATTAAGCAAGTTAGCTCTTCCTCTCACTATCTTTGCATCTTTTTGGAGCAACAACTGTTGTTTCCCACCAACCACCTTGAAGTTGGAAAAACAAATTATTTTTCCCCCTGCTGACATCGAATATCACAAACTTCAGTGGATTTCTGATTATATACTCAAGCTCAAGCAGTTTTCTTCCATTTTCAAATTTTTAGGACCTGTTTCTGTATTGCACATGCACCTTCCCATCTAAGAATTCAAATCACTTATATCCAATAGTGTTTGATGCCTGGGTCCCACTATGCCTCCTGTGGTTCAGCACAAAATTGTTTTTTTGTCTTCAAAATAGAATGAGAGCATGAGCTCTTTCTTTTTAGTAGCCTAAATGCTAAAAAAAAAAAAAAAGATTGCAGAGCTGGAGGAGATTTTATTTTGAGCTAGTATGTGTCAAAATAAACTTTCATGGTCTACTGATTCAAGAAAATCAAAATGTCATTGAAGGGAAGTGATATTTCAGTGTATGCAACCCATCACTTTATTTTAATGTATCTACCTCTGCATTTGACTCTGCATAGACTGAACACTTAAGTGTTTGGCTTTATGCAGAAAAAAATGAAACACAGTTACATGGAAAAGACTGAAAAATAACGAAAGTTTTAAAAAATACATGAGAAAATAAACATGCAATTCTAATGGAAATCTCTTTTACAAAGAAGTATTAAATATTACTGGAACTACTTTTTCAATTGCACCACGTATGCTTATTAAGACAATATACTGTCACTCAAGGATTTTCCTTTATGATTATTGAGTACATTTAAATAGTTTTGAAATCCCTAACACTTAAGATGTGGAGTACAGTATTCAACTTTATAAAAACTCTTTCTGGAGATAATATTAGTTAACTAGTCACATTTTAGAGTTTTTCAGATAATAAAAGATGATGCTATTGTGTTATTAATATTCCAATTCCTATGAATTTACTACTTTCATTTACATACTGAAACTTTTGGTATAATAAAATTAAATTGTATTGGTGGGACGGCTGACTGCACTATTAGAAGCATGTCTGTAAAGAAAATAAACAAGTATGCAGAGGATGTGACTAGACAAAAACAGGGAGAGAAAGAGAAATAAATGAAGTCAAATAATAACTTATTTTGAATGTCTTATTAGCAATTGAAAGTCAAAAACATAACCCAAACAGCAAACCAACCAACCAATTGCAATTCATTAGTTAAATAGCTTGACTTTTAGAGTAATAAAGACACTCCTTTTGGAGTCAGTGAAAGTTATATCTGATGAAGGTTGGATGCCCTTTTAATTTAACTAGCTAATTTCATGGGCTTAATTTTTCATTTTTATTTTTTTTTACTGGCCTAGATTCTTAGTTAAATACGTAATATAGATACAGGGACATAGATGTAAACATGAAAGTTTGAAAATACTGACATATTTTCTTACATTTATTTAATTATTTTATTTGGGTTTTGATCTATTAAATTATTCATGTGCTTAAGTGCTTTGAATATTTGATAAATTTATGGAGCTTACCCCATCAATTTTTGCCATATAAAATATGCTGAATTGAAGAACTTGTCAGGATTTTGTCATCATCTAATACATAAGATGTTATTCTATAATTTATTTTGTTTTCTGCAACTTTCTGTAAATTCTACCATAGGCATATCTGGAAGCTGAAACTTGACTAAAGCTTCTCTTTCTCACTTTTCTGTTTCATCTGGTCACTAGTCTATCTAGATAGCCTTTTTTGTATGTGTGTCTCCAGCACTAGGTACAATTTGGTTGATTTATAGGGGGAAAAAAGAATGAATATTTTATCTCTTGTCAGCTATTTTAGTAATTCTAAAAGACCACATAATTCATAAATTGTTTGGAGCATATCCCTGTACATCTTCAAACGCACAGACATACAACACACTGCTAATAGATAATGATTTCAGGAGCAGGTTACATAATAGACTGCATCTTCTGAAAATGTATTTTAGTATAAATCAATCAACATTCTGAACTAAATATAGAAAGATGCTCAGCTGTAGGTTTTTAAATACATTTTACCTTTTCTTCTTACATGGAAGTAATGTAACAGCCATTACCTCACTGAAGGACAGAAAGCTACCTTTGTGAAAAACATGTTCACATTCTAGATTAAGTAATTGCATGTAAAAAGTACAAAAAAAAATCTGAGATTTTTAGTGATTAAAAATATTATATTGATTTCTTCCCAAAATTCCATAGTTATATTTCTTTCAAAATGATACAGAAACAAGAAGTATTCGAGACTTCAAAATTATCTTACCCAATGTCTAGGAATAATGTATATGCTTTTTGAAGGATAACCAGGTTTGATGTCATATAGATTATTTATATTTAATCCCAAAAAGTTAAAATTATCTAATTTTTTTAATTATTGCATTTCTATGAAGATATTTAATTTTCAGCAGTATTCTATTTCTCTCTCTTTATTCGTATTGTTAGATATATTTATATATATAAAGGCATAAAATATTTAAAAATATTAAGGTAAAATTAAAACAATGTTTAGGTGGAGGTGATTAAAACTTTTTGACCCAAATCCAATTTATAATTCAATGGAAAGCTAAGAAACTAGAGGAAGCTATTTGCTCTGTCTGGACCACTGTAACTAAAGATACAATAAACAGTCAAATGCAAGAAAAAAAGAATGCCAACCCCCTCCCCCATTTCATTTTTTAAACTTTTTATGCAATATATGTAGTAGTAGATTGGACATGGATTACTAATTAATCCATTTCATTAATTAATCCCTTTGGGAATATTCCCATCTAGGCTGTCTGATGGGAGGGAATTTGGTTTGTAAGATTTCACATTTCTAGGCATATGAGTTTATAGCACAGCACACATTAGAGTAATTTGTATCTGCTTACTAAAATGTATTTGTAGGGTATTAATTTGTTCACTGGGAATGAAATTATTTTCCCTGTCTTGCATAACAGTCCTATCTAGCTGTGCAGAATGTATCCTAAACAATGGCAGTATGGACAATTTTTTTCTCCTGTATTCAATCATTGTTTTCAGAATAAGGTGAAAGCTTATCTTCCACTGGGGAAGTGTGTTTGGAACCAGTGCACGTCTTCTGCAGAGCTATCACTTTCCAGATCACCTTGGAATGAGAAACAGAGATTGTGAGAATTGAGTTGGCAGTAAAGCAACGTCAACAGTTTTGGTAGTGGTATAAGGGTAAGGGTCCTGTTAGACAAACCTGCTAAATAAAAGGTCATGAATTGATCTCTGTTTCTTAATCAAGCAGCTTTGTATCACATTGCTTAGGGCCAGATCAGTTTTAAAATCTTTTGGAAATAAGCCATTTAATGTGTTCCAAAACAGAGTCACAGATAAAGCTAAAAAATAAATAGAATAAAACACTTAGTTTTTGCTTACAATTTTTTTCTTTATTTTCTTTTTATTCGATTCTTTTAATTATATAGAGTTTTAAAGGTATTCATTTGCAACAGAAGTGTGCGGATGGTGCTGGTATTTTTTACAAAAACAACAACTACAACAACAACCAAAAAAATCTACCTCCAAACACAAACCAAACAGAAAAGAAAGTACACTATGAAATACCATGACTTATTGTCATGGTAACATTCAGTGGGGAATGATATTGCCAAGCTGTCAGAGGAGGGTATGTGGCACCTGGGGATAAGGGCAGAAAACATGCTGTATGAGATAGTAGCAAGGTCCTCTAAAGGGTAAAGCTTCTTTCTCTTTTATATTGTGTAATTAAATAGCCCTCTCCTCTTAGTATTATCTTACTAAGTAATAGCACACTGTTTTTCACTTGTTTTTTTAAACTTCTTATTGTATTATATGCCTGTGAGCCAATGTACACATAAGTAGAGGTCCACCTAGTAGCAATGTAAAGATATATGCTTACCTTCAGTTACTGAGGGCAGTTAACTGTTCCTGAAGAAAGCTAAGCACAAAAAGCCTCACTGAACACCAGATGGCATAAATGAAGGCAGATATTCTTTAAAGTTTTAATATCACTTGACAAATTTCAAACATTATTAAGAGAGTCAGTAGGAAACATCAGATAACACTGAATATTTTAATCACCACAAAAAAAAAATAAAGAAAAGAAACATCTGGAAAGATAAATTGACAAAGGATGGACTTATAAATAGTTGACCTTATATCAAAGAGTATATTATTTATACTGAGCCTAACTTACTCATAAGAAGCTATTGAGACAATTCTGACACAATATTAATTTCGAAAGAATGCAAAGTGGAAGTCTAACACTCAAATTTGATGTTGAATATAAGAAGCCGGTTCTTACATTCTATAAAGAAGTTACAGAATCCAATAGGTTATTAAGAAATACTAATAAGATAAAAGAGTGACTAGAAGAAACTAGAAAAGAAGATTCCTAACCTATAAAACCTTTTTTCAATGGAAGACTTCTGTTCAAATAACAATTTACTAATTTTAAACTGATTTATTTTTTATTTTATCTGAGTTGTAATTTAGGCGGTTGCAATTTTAATTATTATCACATAGTGAAATTATTTTTTGGAAATCAACACTGATCCTAAATTCTCCTCAATCCTGAATATAATTAAAGTCAGGCTTAACTTTGTGCTGTTTAAAAAATGGTTTTCTGTCTCCAGTTTTAAACATTCTTGCTTTTTCCACTTAAACAGATTTTTTGCCAATGACAACATTAAGTAGTTTAATTCTAACTGAGCTGCACAAATGTATCAGAAACAATAATGGAATGCAATGAATGGTGAACAAAACTGATTCTCCTGCTTATTCTTAAAAATTTGGGCTTCGTATCAGTCTTTTGAAATCCCTTTGTGGTTTGTGTTGGGAGCTGGATTTAATACAGACTTTTTCTTCCCTCTGTAACTAACATCTACATTCTATAAATATTTGTAAAGAGAACTTTGCAAAATAAGTGATTAGGTTCTGCAATTTAAATTGAGAATTACAGATATTGCTAGCAAGGAGATAATTTTACAGCATTTTAGAAAGATGCTTAGCCTCCTAGACTGTTTGCTATATGATATTTCCAGCAGATATCTAGCAAGCTGAAGTCACCTATAAGAAGAAGGGTTAGTGAATATAAGACTACTCCCAGCTGCTTATAGAATGTCTTTTCCCTAAATTATGTAGAAAACTACCAACATAATGACATAAAATAGAAGGAAGAAAAAGCATGAATTTGCTTCTTCTTTGAAAGGTTTTTGTTTTATCAGCATCAAGAAGATACCTATTTTTGACAACTCTCTACCCCATTAGTAGATGGAAATTCAAAGTGCTGCTGCAAAAGGGAGAAAATAAAATAATTAACTATAAATAATACATCACTGCATATATGATATTGAATACACTTTAAAAGATATGTACTGGGTTAGTGTGGCAAGGTTTCAGCAGTGTGAATAGGTAGCCACCTAAGAAGCTCTTTGTAAACCAGAGTGTGGGAGCAACTCACATTAGAAAAGTAGGTGGAGGACTGTCTCCTGTGGGAGTGAACCCATGCTGGAGCAGAAAAAATAGTCCTCACACAGAAGAGGAAGCAGCAGCAGAGCAGAAGAGACAATGGGTGATGAGCTGGCCACAACCTTCATTTCCCATCCCCCCCCCACTCCGCTGGGAGTGAGAACATAGAGAAATGGGAATTAAGTTAAGGTCAGGAAAACGAGTTGTGGGGATAAGGTGTTTTAAAGATTTTATTTAATTTCTCATTGTAATACTCTGATTTTATTGCTAATCAATTAAATTAATTTTCCCCAGTTTTTTATCCCTATGAAAGTATGAGGGATGATGAATGGCCTCTTCCTATCTTTATCTTGATCCATCAGCCTTTTTTAATATTATCTCCAATTGAGGATGAGGAGTGACAGAGTGGCTTTGCTGGGCACGTGGCATCAGCCAGGGTTATATCACCACATTCTAACCCATGACAGGATACTGAGTATGTGCATGTAACAGGAATTAACTAAAGTGTTAATTTTTAATGAGCATTTGGATATTCATAGCAGTAGATTTAAAATTTCCTGAAATTATTTATTATATGAATTTTAGAAGTTATATTGTAGAAATATAGAAACAGGTATTTGTAATTGCAAATTATGACAGGGCTAGTTTTTTCCTTATACTCCCATAATATTTCAAGCACCAATATAGTTTTGCAAATATATTAAGTGGGAAGTGCAATATTTTTAAATAGTGGGACTTTGGTTTTATAGTCTCTCATTTCATTATCTGTGATGAAAGTAACTTTTATAAAGAGGTCACCACTTTCTTCTCTCCCTTTCTACTCTCCTTTTACTCCACTTGTAGCCCTTGAATTGAATTTTTTTTTTTTTTTTTTATATGTGAAGTCTGGAATAATATCCATTTAGCAGTGCCTTCTGATCATGTTCCAGAAAGGAATAAAGCAGCAAGTTGTTGTTAAAAGATAGTGAGGAAATTGGATAAAAATGAATGACCATTTTAACAATACAGGTTCAGATTCCTTTTTGTAATTCCCAGTAGAATGCAACTTGATGGTCTTCCTTTGGCGACTTACATTATAAGATGACAAAATATTAACATGCAAAAATTATTATTATGACAAATACAAATGAAAATATTAAGGTAATGGTATTTTATCTCAGATATTTGGGAATTTGTGATAATTATGATAAAAAATTGAAGGAAACTGCTCAGGAATCTTTCATCAATTAATAAATATAATTTCTAGAATTATAATTTAATTTGCCTCTATTCACATACACATGCACACACACACGCATGTAGCTGTAACTCTCCTCTCTGTTTTCCCATGCTTGTTCTCCACCCACATGCCTCGATCCTTTCCCTTTCCTACCCTTGCTACCTCCTAATAAACAATATGTAAAAACCTACATTTTTTTTTTCACTGGTCTCAGTTTTCCTGCATTTATTTCCTATATCAATATCCAGATTTGGTGTTTCAAATACTGTTACCAAGGCAATTTCAGTCTTCTATTGCATCACCAATGGATTACATGAGATTCTCTTCCCCAAAAGCTGTGTGCCTCCCTGAATTGGGTCTGGCTGGGATGGAGCTCATTTTGGGTTAGCAGCCCTCACAGTGCTGTGCTTTGCATTGGTAACACCCCAGTGCTTTGGCTACTGCTGATCAGGGCTGATACAGCATCAGCTCTGGCTCCTCAACATTGCTCCCCTCCAAGGGTCTAGGGGTGGGCAGGGTCCTGGGAGGGGACACAACCAGGCCAGCTGGCCCAAATTAACTAAAAGGGTTTTTCATACCATATGATGTTAGCTCAGATATAAAAGCTAAGGGAAAAGTGAGAGGGGGGAACTCATTATTTACAATGTTTGTCTTCCTGAGCAAACACTACACATGCTGAAACTCTGCTTTCTGTGAAGTGGATGGGTGTCACTTGCTGATGGGAAGCAGAGATTTTTTTTATTTTTTTTCCTATTCATGCAGGCACAAAATTTCACTTTTACTTTAGTAGACTGCTTTATCAAAACCTACAAATCGTTTTCCATCTTATTTTTTCTCCCCTGTCTACCTGGGAAGGGGGAGTGGTAGAGTTGAATTTCCATCCTGAATGTTTCACAAGAAAAGAATTGTCAGTCTGTCTAGAAGCTTCTTGATATATTTGTGCAATATGCCTTGTACTTGGATTGTTTTCTCTATAAAATCATATTCTTAAAGAAGAATTTTGCAATTAAAATATAATTATATTTCAATTTCAGACAGGTTACCTGGTGATTTTCAGTAATCATTCATTAGTAATTACTTTTTTTTTTCCTGCTCCATAATTTATTAATACAACCAGGGTGTTAGAATCAATTTTGCTCACCTTTCTTAGCCGAACGTTATACAACCAGTCAAAGCTAATCACAGAAACTTCACTTGAGGTACTGTAAGTAGATGCCTTTTGTTCCTTCAAGTGCATACATTTCTTATTGTGCTATGATAGTAGATACAAATAATCAAAAATTCCATGATGGCATGATAAAAGATGGAAAGCCACAGTTACAGTGGGATAAAATTATATTTTTTCCTATTGTACTGTTCTTTCCTGAAAATTAATGAATTTTAGTAATTATTAACAAAGAATAGATTTGTGTGTGTGTGTATGTGTTGGTGGTTTTTTTGTCAGTGTGGTTGGAGCTTTTTTATTATTTGAAGTGTTCCTCTTTAATGCAAAAACATACAAACAAAAGCAAAAAAGGAACATTATAAGACTCTCTCCTATACGCAGGCTGGAAGTAACATGTACAGGAAACACATTTTTTCATTTCTGTACACTAATGGGATGGTTTCATAAACAAGAATTTATCAATGATAGCTTTCATGCATTACTGTAAGAAGTTGCCTGTGGAAATATATTTTAACAGGCAACAGAAGTGTATCCAATAAAAAAGCACAGATCAATAAAAAGTTTATATACTAAAAATGAAAGAACAGAAAATATTTCTGTGCTTTCCATCAAGCATTTGAATCACAAAATTCATCATCCACAGATCATTAATTTAAAAAGAGATTATTGAACTATATGTCTATCAATCCTACTTTTCAAACTATATTTTTGTTCGATTAAGTTCATTCTGATTAGCTGAGACTTTATGGTGTCTTAATGATATTAACACAAACTGAATTTTGAGAATCATAAACATGTTATAGCCTGTTACTAGAAATTCAAAACAAAACTGAGTTTATTAGAAACCCTGTACCTTTAGATATCTCCAGGAGGGATATAAAAAAAACAAAACAAAACTAGAAAACCAAACTCCAACTTTTCTTCCACTGTGTTTGGACAGCTTTTGTTTTATAGTTTCAGGAACAGGAGAACACTTTCAATAGTCATGATGAGCCTCACAGGAAAATTGCCAAAACTATTAGACCCTTAGTTATAGGATTTCCAACTAAGATAAAAAAATTCTCCAAATTTAGTTAAAAATAATGATTTTAAAATACTTTTTCCAACATGGTTAAATGCATTACATATGTTGCATACTGAATGAATACACTTAAGTTACAAATGGATCAATACTGCTTCTGTATTTACATTTAGTGCCATGGCGAGATAAGCTGGCTTACTGAGCCTCTTCTTCCCAAAGACAAGAAAATCATTATTATATTTCAGTAGCCAAACAGAAACATGACCTGAGAGTTTTATATGTGGATAGAATGAACTGTGCTGCTTTTATGTGGCAAGGCTTTGGAGGAGGGGAAGATTGCAGGGGTGGCTTCTGCGACAACAGCAGCTGTCGCCACGTTAGACCAAGACAGTTCAAGCTGGCTTCAAGAGAGATCCAGTGCTGGCCAGAGACAATCAGCAATGTTTTAAGTTCTTCTGTCATAACATATTTAAGCCTAAAAAACACTGTGCAGCAGCTGTGAGAGAAGAGAAAAATGTGAGAGGAACAGCTCTGCAGACATCAAGATCAGTAAAGAAGGAGGGGGAGGAGGTGCTCCAGGCATGGAAGCAGAGATTCCCTAAAGTCCATGGAGAAGACAGTGGCAAAGCAGGTTGTGTCCCTGCCGCAGCTGGAGGACCACAGTGGAGCACCAATCCATCCTGCAGACCACTGAGGGTCCCACACCAGAGCAGGATCCTGCCAGGATCTGCAGTTTGTGGGGAGGAGCACACACTGCAGTCAGTTTTCTGGCCAGAACTGTGGCCCCGTACCGTGAGGCACCCACACTGGAGAAGGCTGCTCCTGAAAGACTCTATTCTCTGTCAAGAGCCCTTTGCCTGAGCATGACAAGACTGGGAGAAAAAAGGAGAGGCAGAGAAAAAAATCTTAACAAAATAACCACAACTTTATCTTACCTTATATCCTACCCTATTTTTAACTAGCAATTAATTAATTCATCTTCCCTGAGTTTGCTCTGTTTGTGATGATGAGAAATAGGTCAGCATTTCCCTGTCCTTATCACCCATGAGTTTTTCCCTCATTTTCTCCCTGCCTTTTAAAAGACAGGGAGGAAAACAGTAACTGGGGAAGAGAGGAGGGTCTGAATGCCAGCCAAGGTTAAACACCACAATAGGATTAATTTCATGTGGTAATATGTCTGTACTGTGTGCCATGCAATTATTTTCTCCAAAATTATGCTTTAAGTTGATTTTAATTCTGAACTGTCTGAGACAGTCATCTTGTTAACATACACTCTGCCTAGACTGTTTATATTTATTATCAGACTGATGACATTAATTGCTTTGTGAATGTAATGGTTAATTATTAAGGCTTATAGATTTATAGATAATTAAAACATTTAATATGTTGAACTATTCAATAGTGTTCTAAGAATATTAATACTTGTCTATTTCTTTACATACATTCAGAGTCATAATTGACTTCTGTGGTGACGCAGGAGTAAAATTAACATTATTGGTATACATCTTGAATTATTGCTGCATACAGGTGCCATAACACAGCCATCATTCTCATTAAAGAAAACAAACTCAAAATTCGGTTTTATTACAAAAATATGAAGTTCTTTCAGGCTGTAGTTTGAAATTTAAAACTCAACCTCCCACAAATTTTTATTAACTAAATTTGCATTTGAAGATTTCTGGATTTTGAGTAAAATATGTTGAGTAATAAATACTTAATTAACTGTAAAGAGTTAAAAATGTTCATAGTAGTGTAGTTTTATTTCTGAATGCATGATAAACAAGTCTTCAGACAGTGAAGTATGTGGAAATCATGATTACACTTACTAAAATGAAGAAAATTGTTACTATTTCAAATGAGATTTTTGTAGTTAAATGGTTCATGTAAGCAAAATTCAACTACACGAATTAATCTTTTATAAGCTGAGTACAGAATTTAAAACATGCAGTAGAACATAATATTTTATTTACCTTCTGTCTCTATGTGTTGAGGGTTTTTTGAGACTTTGATGTGACATGAGAAATCTCACATAAGAAGCCTCTAAGTGTTCACAACGTCAATATTCCTGCATTTCACACAGTATATTTACTTTGTATGTATCATATATTTTACAGCACTTTTTCCCCTCTGATAACATGAACATCTAGGTGATTCAGTCAATCTGATTTTGGATAGTCTTTCCAAGGCTAATCATCAGCAAGTGGGTGATTCTGTTGCTTGGCTTTGCAGAAGCACTGGGGCATGGGCATGCTTCTCTGTCCAATCTAACAAAATCTGCTGTGGATCTTTGTTCCTCATTACACTTCCATTTTCAAACATGTGGTGAGTTACATCTAGCTGCAAAAAGAGCTGTCTCATTATGCATTTCAAACTGGAAGCAATTGCTTTGATCAACAAGCCCCAAAGCTCTCTGTGTGATTTTGGCCTTCACTTAATGTATCACAACAGCATATAGAAAATGATATATGGCATTTATAAGCTAACTCTGAAACCTATGTGAGAAATCTGGATTTTACCACCCTGTTTTGTCATCTGTAATGTCTCATCTTAATTATGTACTTCAAACGTATAACAGCTTGGTTCAAAGATTCCTTGGGCATGTGTCTAAACAAAAGTTTGACAAATTTTGCTGAAAAAGCACCTGATAAAAGAGCGAAATAATAATACTAATAAAAATAATGCTCTGTATTTACATGCTGATTTGCATTTCAGTAGTAGTGCCTAATTAACTTTTCTAATGCAGCTTTTGAAAAAAATTTAGTGTTCCCTTTTTATATAGCATATCCAAGGTTATAAGTAGTTTGTCACAGATGCATCTACAGAAAGCTGTATCTTGTAGTTTGGGCTTCTTTTTCTAGAAAAAAAGGAAAGCATTTAACCCCTGTCCTCATTTGAATCCATATTTAATACAATTTCCTGAAATGACATTTCAGTTCTGTCGAGATTTAATAAATATACGGAAGTCTGAGTTCACAATGTAAGTGGACTTTAATGATTGAAGGTTAAAGGCTTCGTTTCTAAAATGCTTGTTTTCATTAGCCAAGTAAAATGAAATCCATGACAAGAAGTATTTAAGTTAATTTAAATCTTTTTGACATTATGTTGATGCACTTAAGAGTGTGGAAATCTCTGATTGGACTCCAGAAAAATTAGCACCTCTGAGGTACAGGAAAGTTTATACTACTAAAAATCTTCTTTTGTTTTGGGACTAACTCTAACTTTTCTTTTGGAGTTATAGCTTGTGTGGTTGACAGATGGAGAGAGACTTTTTTATGAAGGCCCACAGTGATAGAACAAGGGCAATGGTTTTAAACTGAAAGAGAATAGGTTCAGATTGAACATAAGGAAGTTCTATTACTGTGAGGGTGGTGAGACACTGGAACGGGTTGCCCAGAGAAGTTGTGAGTGCCCCATCCCTGGAAGTGTTCAAGGCCAGTTTGGATGGGGCTGTGAACAATCTGGTCTAGTAGGAGGTATCCTTGACCATGGTCAGGAGGTTGCACTAGGTGATTGCTAAACATCACTTTTAACACAAACAATTTTCTGAATCTGTGAGCCTATTTCTAGATAAGAAATATTTGACTTCTACAATATCTTACTGGTTTACTTAACTGTCAGATTTAACCCCAAACGACAACTGAGTAGCATACAATATGGTGGGGAAGAGAATTGCAAAGAAAAGATAAACCTTATGGGTTAAGATAAGAACAGCTTAATAACTGAACAAAAAATAGTTATAATGATAATAATTATAATAGTGATATAATTGCTAATAAAATGTCATTAATACTAAATATTTTATGAATCATAATAATAGTCATGGAAAGGAGATGGGGAGGGAGTAACAGAACCCAAAAGAAATGAGTGATGAACGATACCATTTCTCACAACCCACTGACCAATACCGACCTCATTTCCAAAAAGTGATAGGCCTCCTCCCAGGTAACTCCCACACGTTCCTATATCAGGCATGATGTTCCATAATATGGAATATATATTTTTCCAGTTTGTGTCATCTGTCTTTGCCATGCTCCCTCTCAGCTTTTTGTCTAGGTCCTCACTAGCAGTGACACTGAAAAATCCTTGACTGAGGGGAAGCACTGCTTAGCAACAACCAAAACATCAGGGTGTTATCAACGTTGTTCTCATAATAAAGCCAAGAAACACAGCATTGTACCAGCTACTAAGAAGAAAATGAACTCTGTCCCAGATGAAACCAGGACATTAATAAAGTGAAATGTCTCCCTCCTTGTGTGAGCTACTAAATAACACAGAGTCAGTATATGACTACATAAATATTTATAGAAATAGGGGTATGTAAGTAAGTTTTTTGCCTTAGGTGGTCCCTGTGGCAGACAGTGCTAGTATCCAATTAAGGGAATGTGGTATTAATATACACTGTCTATCTGTGGTAGCTCCAGGCATTGACAATAACACTCATCAAGATTTAGTAGCATCTGGTTCCTGTTATTAGGATATGCATTACAAGACATTAATTTGGTTAGTCATTTCTTAATTAGAATTACTTGATTTTTTTTTTTTGTGAAATTTTCAGAATTATGACATGATTGTTGAAGGGACATTTTGGTATTTCTTTTATCCAATGTGTCCTGTAAGATACATAAATAGTTTTTCAAGTTTGCCTTCTAGCTACTGCAAGCAAATGCTTCATATTGTCAGTGTAATGGCTGAGAGGATGCTCTCCATCTATGGGTGGAATACCATAAATCACGTGTTGGTGCTCACACATGTTCGTGAACTCTGCCTATCTGATTCTTGAAAAGATGGAAAAGCAAGGTTTTTCTCCTTTGATAATGATTTATCCTGATTTTTAAGCTTATTCTCGTGTCTTAATGTTCATTTTCCCATGTATCTTGATTAATTAAACAGAAATTTCAGATACAGGCATGTTAACTGAGACTCCTACTCTTGCAGAAAATAGAATGCCTGTCCAACCCCAGTGTCTGGCACTTAGTTTAATTTATCCTGGTCTGTCCAGACATTGACTGAGGGCCCAGGTACCCAGACACTCACTCTAGTTCTAGATGCAGCACCATGAACACCTTGTGACCCAAGGTCCCGAAGCAGTTGCTGCACTCAGACCTCCATACACACACACATGTACACACACACATACACAGACACTGAGAATGGAGTTTCCCCATATTCAGGCTAGGAGTCAGAAATGCAGAACAGGGAAAACAAGTGTACTGTTTTGTTTGTTTGTGACAAGCCCCTCTCCTTTCCTTATTCCTCCATTTTCCCATCTATGTTCCTCTCCAAAACATGTAAATTATTTCTTTTTCCCCACTTCTGTTTCCTTGCTTAAGAATCCCACAAGAAGTCCCTGTTATTTCAGTCCTTATCTGGTCCTCCTTTGCATCCCATATCCACAGACAGCACCACCCCATTCCCTTCCCCCCCACCTACAGTCAGTTTTAAAGGAGCTTTAGTGTTGACTTATCTTGATGGGTTTCACACTTGGACTGAATTGTCTGAGACAGCCCTGGGAAGGGCCAGTATATGGTGTTCAGCCAGTATATGGTGTTCCCTCCTCTGAAATTTTAATTTGAGGTTCTTCCTGATATTGCACCCCTGTCCTCCTCTGGGCTTGTAAGGCTGATGGTTCTCCTGTGCTGGGCCTATCCTAGCCAAGGCAAGGTATTGTTTGGTCCTCCTGACCTGCCATTGTCTCTTTGGATTCATGTGTTCATGTGCAGACAAGCTTTTATCATATAATCTAAAAATGTAAACAAATGCAAATGAGCTAATGGATAGCTAATGGAAATCTAGTCATTATGGTCAGTGAAGACAGCAGAACTATTCAGCTTACCAAATGAAGGGTCAGCTAAGTAAACCTCCTTAATCTTATTTACTCTGAGCAAAAGCTTGACCCATTTCCTTAAAATCTGAATTTAGTTGTTTTTGAGAGAGCGCAGAATATCAGTCATTCACAAATGACTGGCAGAAGTGACATGGGACTTCTGGGACACCTGTGCTCTTCAAAAGCAGCAGCTGTCAAGCAGGCAGGGTATCTTTTAGATTTTCAAGTGAAACTTTAACTGGTTCATATAATGAAAGTAGTGCTATTATTTTAATTTCTATTACATGAGTAACACATCTAATAGAAAACAGGGAAAAATCTTGATTTCCTTTTGTATATTTTTGTTGATGTTTGCTAAAAATAGGTTTCTCTGAAGAATTACATGTGTAGAAAAGTGTGGTGAATCAGCAGTGTATTAAACTAGGGCAATAAAGCAAAAGGATTTCTTTCTTCAAATAAGCTTCCAAATGTAATTTAGATTTTGTTAGCTAGTAAATAGGTTCCAGCAGAACTGATACAGCTGAACCAATATCTAACATCAGTTCATTGAAGTGTGGCTGTCCTCTGGGGTTCCAAATGTCAACATAGCAAAGCATTTTATGAGCAGAATGAACAGAATTTATCTATATTCTGGACAGTTTTATCAGGCGCGACAATTGTGTCTACCTGAATCCTTAATAGCTGTGCTCCTTTCACATCTACACATTGTGGTACATTTCCAAGGTAAGAAGCCTGAGACCTACTTCAATTTGCACACACTGTTCCTGTAATTGTTAATTAACAGCACAGTTTCCAAGTAGTTAGACTCCACCTTTTCTTAACATTCTATTTCCTAGTGCTTGAACTGCTACATATTTAGCAGAACACAAGAATTCAAAGGGGTATTAGGAAAAAAATGCTAAAAGGTAAAAAAAATGCTTTTAATTAAAGTATCAACAAACATGGTCTAATTGTTTTGCTCAGTTTTGTCTTTTTGATCAACAGAAGTGTAATATTTCATCTGCTGATAAGGACAGAGTCCATCAGTCTTTCTTAAAGAGAAGGCATGAAAACTTTTAAATATAATAAAGAAAAAGATCAATTTTAAAATTCTAAAACCAAATATTTTATGATTAACTAGGGACTCCTTTTTGTAATATAAGAAAAGATTAAGTTAAACTGCCCATCTTAGATTTTATTTAAACAATAAACAAAACAAGATTTTGGTACTGGATCCTGGCCATAATAAAGACAATTTCTAGCATATTGAGTTAGAGGTCTTTCTATGGGACAAAAGTAAAAGGAAATTAAAAGAAAATCTTTTACCAAAAATGTGTTGAACTGTGAGTAATAGGAGCATTTGCAAAGAGGAGGATGTTTGGGATTTTTTTCCCAGCAGAATAGTAAATAAGTCAATAAAAATAAAAATAAAATAAGACATTTTATTTCCTATAATAGGCTTTCTTTATAAAGAAAAGGGTCAAAGAACTTAATATATTATATTTAAATCAATTAAAAATTTTTTGAAATATAAGACACTTTGGAATAGAATTGAAACCACGGAGAAACAGAACAAACTGACAAGAAGTCTGTTCTCACAACTTTAACTTTCTTTGAGATTTCCCTCAGTGCACAGCAAGAACAGGAGAAAGGGGTGGGTTCCTATTTTCTCATAGAAGAGGTGCTTGATTCCTCTAATCATCATTAGTAAGATCCAAGATTCAGATATTCTGTTTTTTTCATCTAAACAGAAAAATCTCTTAGAAGATACTGACATGAAATTAGAAAAATTAGTGCTTTTTTAGCCAAAATCTATATTCCTTCCTTCCTTCCTTCCTTCCTTCCTTCCTTCCTTCCTTCCTTCCTTCCTTCCTTCCTTCCTTCCTTCCTTCCTTCCTTCCTTCCTTCCTTCCTTCCTTCCTTCCTTCCTTCCTTCCTTCCTTCCTTCCTTCCTTCCTTCCTTCCTTCCTTCCTTCCTTCCTTCCTTCCTTCCTTCCTTCCTTCCTTCCTTCCTTCCTGCCTTCCTGCCTTCCTGCCTTCCTTCCTTCCTTCCTGCCTTCCTGCCTTCCTGCCTTCCTTCCTTCCTGCCTTCCTTCCTTCCTGCCTTCCTGCCTTCCTGCCTTCCTGCCTTCCTGCCTTCCTTCCTGCCTTCCTTCCTTCCTTCCTGCCTTCCTTCCTGCCTTCCTGCCTTCCTGCCTGCCTGCCTTCCTGCCTTCCTGCCTTCCTTCCTGCCTTCCTGCCTGCCTGCCTTCCTGCCTGCCTGCCTTCCTGCCTGCCTTCCTGCCTGCCTGCCTTCCTGCCTTCCTGCCTGCCTTCCTGCCTTCCTTCCTGCCTTCCTTCCTGCCTTCCTGCCTTCCTGCCTTCCTGCCTGCCTTCCTTCCTGCCTTCCTGCCTGCCTTCCTGCCTGCCTTCCTGCCTGCCTTCCTGCCTTCCTGCCTTCCTTCCTGCCTTCCTGCCTTCCTGCCTGCCTTCCTTCCTGCCTGCCTTCCTGCCTTCCTGCCTGCCTGCCTGCCTGCCTGCCTTCCTGCCTGCCTTCCTGCCTTCCTGCCTGCCTTCCTGCCTGCCTTCCTGCCTTCCTGCCTTCCTGCCTCCCTCCCTCCCTCCCTCCCTCCCTCCCTTCTCATACATTGTCTATTTCCCTTTCTCTGACCATCCTGTACCCAAGTCTTTAGCTACAATGCCAAGAGGCTCAGCTTCTGTATCTTACGAGAGGAAGGCAGTGAGTTAAAAGTGGGCTTCATTTTGTATAGCATTGCTTGGCTGTGTCCAGGCTCTGTCTCTGCTATCAAGTGCCTGGACAAATGCCTGCAATTGGTGAGCATTTCCTTCACTTCACTTTTGATTGGTTTGCATGGCTCACTATATGAATTGGAAGTGAGTAGGGAGTGTAGTGAAAATGTTTATTGCCTGGGGAAGAAAAATAATTGGCACTTGTACTGGCTGGGTGCCTTGGCACATCAACAGCAGTGACCATAGTTAGGAGAATAGTTTGGCAAGGGTTTTACTGTTAGGCTTTTGAAATACATGAAAAAGCCTCCCTGGCTGATGAGCCAAAAACACCACTAAGCTATGAACATGAGAAAAAAAAAAAAAAAAAAAAAGCAAACTAACAAACAATCACATCAAACAGTTTTTCCACAAAATAATACAAGAAAAAGAATTAATTTGGGCTATTATATTTTGAGCTAAAGGATTCTATTGCTCTAAAAATAATTTTGCACAGAAAGAAATATTCTTAGAGAAAAATTTAGAATGCTTCCACAGAGATAGGTTACATATATACATTCTTTTGTAGATAGCTGCTGCTGTACTTTCACTTCATTATTAAATATATCTAAAATACTTTACCTAAATTTACATAAACATACACATTTAGTCGAAATTAGTCATCTACAGTACTTCTACAGTCAATAAACAGCATCTTTGGCACATAAATAATTCCACTTGGTTTAGACACCTCGATGCCTTTATACATTACTCTTTCTTTCTGTAGATGAGAAAGTCTTGATGAATCATATTATGCTACTGTATCAGACTCATGATTCAGTATTGCAGAATAAAAAGTATAAAAATTATTGTCATCACTACCAGAATAGCAGTGGATATATTTTTTGCTATGCCATACTGAATTCTCTCAGAGTTTTTCCCCAAATATGATTTTATTGTATTCATATCCTTTCACTTACCAGGACCACAGTCTTTGCTTCAACAGCATGAATGAAGTAGAAATAAGATTTTCTTCTCTGTCTCTAGTGTCATTCTCTCTCCAAAACCTCAGGAAGCAACATTGTCATAAAATCAGTCATGCTGAGGCACAGGAAATTTTAGTGAGTGCATAGAATGAAGTCTTTCAGCTCCAGAAACTCAAAAGAAGCCTTCACTGAAACATGACTGACATCACCACATTTGATCATACAAAATTCCTTTGTATGGCACCGTATTATTAATATGATATTGTCCATGTGAAGATTGTGAAGAAAGTCCTATGATGTGTTTAAACCATGTCCTTACAGGTAAATAAAAATAGTTGCAGAACACCTGCTGTGGTCAACAGCAATATCTAGTAAGAAGATCTAATAACTATTCTAGTAACTAGTAAGATCTAGTAACTATTTTATTTAAAAGGGATTTAAAATAGGTTTTAAAAGCTCTTGATGAAAGTAAGACATTCTCATTGATATTATTTTCATACCACCCACCACCTATGTCACATTTCGCCAAGCCCCAAATGAAGGTGAAATTATACTTTTCCCAATTCCCTTTGATATATATTTTGAAGTTGTAGAAATACCTACTGGTCATGTTTTAAAGGAATACTAAAATCAGCTATGAAAAGATGATTTTGCAAAGCAATTATTCCTGTCACGTAGTATATATTCTGAAAACTCTTTTTCTAGGTTTTATGAGTCTTTCACTAAAATTCTATGCCCTCTAGAAAATTCTATATGGCGTTCTCAAAATATAAAAATTATATATTTTTAAAAATTAGTTTTTCTATTTTACAGGATTTTTTTAAGAAACTAGATTTTTTTTTGTTTTCTTTTCTTTTGTAACATGTAGTCATAGGAAACACTCTTCATCTCCAGAGACTCAAAAGGTTAAAGAATCAACAAGATGGCACAACCATTTGTACTTCCTTTCAGCAATACTTCATGCCTCATGGTGTGCATCTGTAACAAGTGTCAATGTGTAGATCACAGTTCTATATGTATTACTAAAAGGCTGAAATATTCTCAGAAATAACAATCATCAGTATAATACCTAAAAAAAATTTGAGCTGTTAGAAGAAATCTGAGGGGGAAAAAGAAAATCCTAGATTTAAATTAAAATGTTTTCCGTTTTCTGAGCATGTAGGTGCACTACGGGAAAGACACAGTCTTGTTAACCCACCAACCCCTAATTAGCACAAGAAAAGCTGAGTTTTCAGTGGACACTGAAAAACACCGTTTTGTGAGGAAGGTTTGAAACTATTGAGAGTACATTGTATCATCAGGGTCAGATTTATCCTTGACAATTGCATTGTATAGCAGTCTACCAATCTCATAAATAATGTAACTAACTTGTGACAAATTAATTAACAATGTACATTATGTTTTATATTTTTGGTTTGCTGGTTTTTTGGTTTTTTTCTGGCAGGGGAGGAGTGGTTTTAATTAACATGCTATTTTCAATGTAAAAATGGATACATTTTAAGAGCTTAGCTCCTCCCTGAGACTTTTTTTTAAAATTAATATTTATCTTATGGACACTCCTTCAAGCCATGTCCAGAATAAATTTTTCTCATATTCAAATATCTAGTAGAGCCCCCTGCCATTAGCAGGGACATTTTCTACTATATCAGGTTGCTCAGAGCCCCATCCAACCTGACCTTGAATAGTTTTAGGGCCTCAGAGCCAGCTATAAATCTCAGCAACTTTTGTTGCCTGGGGTATCACTGCAGTCCTAAATCAAGTTCATGCTGCAGGTCAAATGCTAGCTCTGCCTGTTGCGTTTTGGATGAGCACTGCAAAATGAATGAGTTCTCTCCAACCCTTGGCAATGACATGGCTCCTGGTACATTTGCTGACAGTTTCTGGGCACACAGCATGAGTTTTTTTTATTTTCAGTCCTACCAGGGTGGAGCTGAGGTCCAGCTACAGAAGCTATTGTTTGATCAGCCTCTGTTTGTGGAAGAACAGATTTAAGTCTCTTGGGCTCTGAATACTACCTACATTTCTTCATAACTTCCCCACAGTTTGACTGGATACTTTTCTAGCTCATGTGCCATTATCTGCCAGATGTTATTTTCAAGGCACCTGCTGCTATTCAGCTACTAAGTTATCTTTAAGGTAGACTGCATTTAGAGTTACAGCTTTCTTGACAGACTGGGTTTTGATGCTAACCTGAAGATATAATTCCACAGCATCCTTATCTTCTTGCTCTCATGTGTCTTGACAGAGGAGAAAATGACACTACAAAACAGGTTCTGCAGTGACTAACACATCACAGATTTACCTAAACAAAACCACAAATTTCAGAGAATATATATTTTGGGTCATTAGTTGCCAGGGGATTACCTTGTGCTGGTAACTTACTGAATAAGGACACACCTGACTTCTTGTAGTCAGATCAGTAGACTGACTAGTCAGACTAGCAAAGGACAGCATGATTTTTCATGTCTGTGTAGAATAATAAATTTGTGCAGAGGGGAACAGCATCCATCCTTTGAGGACTCTGCTGTTTGCAAGTGGGGAATTCACAGGAATAAATCCGGGTTCCACAGGAATATTGGTGCTGGGAAGAGCATTAACAGTAAGCGGTAAGGTTTATAGGTTTATGGGGAAAAAAGAAATCTGAGGTAAGCTGTGGTAGCTGAGGTATTGAAGAAATGTAAATGAATGAATTACCATAGAGAAGGGGTCAAGTATGGTTTAGTTAACTTCCTCCACTGTGAACTGATGTTAGTTTAGTTTTTTATTATAGATTATAAGAATTTATATAAAGAGATGACTTAGATAATGAATAAAAAGGACATTACATGAGATTCTATTCTGTTGCTGTGAAATTGCTGGAAAGAAAGATTGAAAGGATTTAATTTTGTTTGGTTTGATTTTTGTTTTTCTTACTGGAAATTTATTTTTTCATTTTCTTATTGTTTTATTTAAGATTTTTCTTTTTTCCACCAAAACAGGAAGGCATAATCTTTATTTAGGACAGAGAGAAATCCATTGCACTACAATTTAAATTATTACATCATCATGAACTTTGGTTAGTTAATGTTCAAACAGTATTCAATACACTGTGGTTAACTTCTCCTTAACAATGTAAAGAATAAGAATGCTATGAATAATAATAAGCTTGCAATGACCATGTTCTTCGCTTCCAAGAAATAGTAAAATTAGGTCTAAGGTTTTCTTCTTACATATAGTCACTCTAATACAGCTGACATTTATCTTCAAGCACCTAAGCATAACCTTGAGAGCTTTACTCATCTGTAGTGTCCTTAAGCATTTATTGGATGTTCACTCCATTAAAAAGCAAACTACAGCATAATTCGATGCTTGTTCTTATATATGACTTCATCCAACAGTAGAGCAATAAAGCTTAGAGCTGAACATAATCATAAGTAAATGGGATAAAAAGATGCAGTTTTCAAATGGTGAAAGTATATTTCATATACTTTCTCTTCAAGCTCTACAGTCAAAAAGTAACCAAGGCTTTGGTTGTTATCTGAACAAGCAAATTTACAGCCATTAATTATATTTGGAGCAATCTCTATAAGGTTTTATGATGCATGTTTAGGTTGTCTACTTATCAGTCTTTTTTTGACTTCTCAGTGAAAGAGAAAGACTGGAAAGGTACCTTTTCTGAAATACCCAACTGACTTTATATTTCTTTTTATTTCCTTCATCTGTTAAGCAGGTGATCAATTCTCTTACTCTCTGGAGATTGAAGTTGATAATCTCAGTGAGAAGAAAGTGTTCTGATTAAGCATGAAACGTTCAATAGCTCCTCTTCTTTAATGTCTATGGCCCTGAAGGTTTAAGGAAACGGTTATTTGGTTGAAAACTGCAGTTACAGCATTCTTTGAGAATAAGACTCTTTGAGAGAGAGAGAGATTTTAACACAAAGAGAGCAGAATACAACATTCTGATGTTGAAATAAACAGCTGATTTTTTTCTTCCTAAACCAAACTGAAATTCCAGGCAGGGAAAATGTGTCCATTTCAGACTGAAGATACTGATCCTATATTCTGTTGGTGATAGATTATTTAAAACATTGATGCGTTATAACCTATGTGAGAAAAAATAATTGCCTCAATTAAGTGTTTTCTTGTCTATTAAGTAGCAAATAGCTGAATGTGTTTGTACAGTAAAATTGAAAATTAACCCAGAATATGTTAAAACCAGGAGAAGGTTAATATTTGTCCTGAAGACAGTAACTGCAATTCCTTCTTTCCTACATAACTTATTATAAAATCTTCAGTTAGAATCAATGATTAGAAGAACAGGGGGAAGCAAAGAAGATTATGAAACAGAAGAGGAAGCAAGGAATCTTCACTGCAATGATAGAACTGGATAATGGGATCACAAGGAATGCAAAAAAAATAAATTAATGAGCACTAGAAATTTCCTAGGAGGAGGGAAACAAGTTCATGCTGCCTTGACTTCCCCAACCAACAATAACATACAGAAAAAAAAAAAATACTACTACTAATAATATTTCAAACGTTAATCAGCATCATATGTTTCATGCAGTTAGAAGCTGAGTAAACATTGAAAAAAAACCCACAAAACCTGTCCAATTATGATTGCATGCATGACTTACTGTTGTCTTAGGATATGTACAAAACATATTCTGTCTTAACTGCATAAAAAAAGCTGACTTACATGACAATGCTGTATCTTCAGGAACACCTTCTCCTGAATATTTAAAATTACATTTGTGTAATTTGGCTAATCGTACAGCAGAAACTACTGTGGAAGTCTCCTGTATGACCAGGTTTTCTGCAGATTTTCTGATATATTAAAGGATAAAGTTAAGCAGTAATAATTATGTGTTGATCCATGCACAGCAGGAAGGAAGGAACGTGGGGATTGTGCAAAGATCCACCTGGAGAACTCATGCAACTACTAGTTAAACAGTTTATTATGAAGTCAGCTAGGATTTCAGTCAATAAATAATTCTTAAACCTGTCCACTTTCTCATCTGGGCAGAAACTAGCTGGGGAGTTTTTGGATCACGCAGGAAATTGGTGACTAAATGCCCTGGCTATATAAATATGCACATCCCTATATCCAGCTACATCACAGTTAATAAGGACAAAACGAGTTTTGTCCTTATCGAATTTTGTCCTTATATAATAAAGAAGAGTTTTCACACATATAACACAAAAGTTGTATTTTGAAAAATGTTATAGATTGTGAGTTTACTAGATGCTAAATAATGGATTCCATAGAACATTAGGAATTTTTTTCAGGATATAAAACATGAGTAACTCTAGGACCTGGATGGAAATTCTTGAAACAAAGAAATTGGTCCTTCACTGACTTGCACTTCTGCACTTCACAGTAAGAGTTCACTGGCAATTTTTTGTTTGTTTGTTTGTTTGTTTTTCATATGATGAGTACAATCCTAAATCAGAAAAACTGTCCTTATATTTTAGTCTTCTATTTATGACAGTTGCCATAGTGGAGGCATTAAGAAAATTGTAAGACAAGCTGCACAGCAGCTCTTGACTAGTATATCTTCTTCATTTCACAGAAATCTCTACCAGAAATTGCAGAGAAGTTTGCATCCAGATCATTCAAACAGTTGACATATCCATCATGTTTTAGTTCTTCTTTCTTAGTGTTTGTCTATATGACATTCTGAGACAAAGAGATTTATGACTGCAAAGTGTGTGTGGATGTAGGTGGGAAAGCAAGCTAACTCCAATAGAAATTTTCTAGAAATTTCTGCCTAGAAATTTCATAGTGGACAGTAGTTCTGCCATAAAAATAAAATTAATAGCAAAAAGAAAGCAAACACAAGTTCAATGACTATTCCAAATTTTCCTTCCTTATGCTGTCACTGAGATTAGTCTAATTCACTGTCCTTCACTCTCAGCAATTACTTTTTCTCAGAGTGAGAGGCAAAGTGATATATTCAGTCTTTTAGTTATATTAAGAACTTTAAATATTCATGATCATTCCTGAAATCACAGTCAGTTGTTGCTGGGTTTTAATCTTTTAAAATTCTATTATGATCTATACATCTTACATATAAGAAGTGGGAAAAGTGACCATGGTGTCATGAATTTATGTAGTGATTTATTCAGTTCTGTTGGTTGTTTGTTTGTTTTTAATTTTCATATAGCTAAGAATTGCTCTCTACTTTTCAAAGAAATATCTTTGATGTATTTTATTGAGCACTAACATATAATTTTGTAATCATACTTGTTAAGACACTCAAAATATTTTCACCATAGGAGATGGAGACAAATGGCATTTTGAGATGAATAGTTCACTTGTTTTCTTTTATTGTAAGGAAAAATGAATTGTGCAGTAGAAGCACTTATTGCTCTCTACAGAGCAAAACAGCAATCTAGATGACTGTGTCAGATGTAGCCATAGATATTTCAGTCAGAGTTAGATGAACCAAACTTCATCTCTTGTCCAAGGGCTTTCTAAGATATCTACGATGGAAAGACTTCACCAGAAATATACCAATTTTTTGTTTATCGTGCTTTTTAATAGGATATGCATCCACTCTGAAAAATTATTTAGCCTGTTTTATGACATATAAAGATTCTGGAATAGATTTAGCCTTCATTCACAGACAAACAACATTCTTAATCCTTACTACTGGAATCGCGGTTGCTTTTTTTTTCCTTGGTTGGGGTTCTAATTCATATATATAATTTCCAGGGAGAAACATAAAAAAGTGTAAGTTTAGGTCATGAAACAGGATAAATTAGTGACTAGTCACTGGTAATATTCTAAAGATAAGTACTGCTTTCTGTATACTTCTAACTGCAATCTAGAAAATAGTTGGAATATGAAAATTCTTAAAATTATGAATTTTGTATTGTACAATGGGCATTTCAAACCTTCTGAGATGAGTCCCTAAATCAATAGAGAAAAATAATTTTTCTTTTAATGAACAAGAATCTTTTGTGTTAGCAAGAAAAATAAATTTGAAATCTAATGTAAGGATTATACCTAATCCTCCATTAAGCCCCTGTAAGAAATTTAAAGATCTATCTGATGAATCGACAACCTTTACAAAATTCCCATTCAGAAAATAGATTACAGTTTATGTAAGCGAGGCTTCCTGCAGCAGAAAAGATTTTATGGTCTCATTAAAGGAGGGGAAGCCTGTGACTGTGACAGCTGACACACTCCACAGGGGATTCATCTTTATAAACACTTGTTTTCTGCTAGTGAAGTGTATAAGGAGAATTAAAAAGAAAGAAAAAATAGTTTCATAAAATCTTAGCAACTTAATTAAAGCTCACTGCATACACATTTTTTGATGGGAGAAAAGTTGGTGGATTTTGTTTTACAGTAACAGCTGGATGAGCTTCCTGGGGAAGTAACACAGATACTCAAACAAATTCACAAAGAAATGAATTCCATGTTTCCTATCTATCTCAGTCTCAGCTAATACTGTGACTGCTACAAAAACCTTAAATGCAGATATGCTCCTTTACACAACGGACATTTTCACTGGCTTAGATGGTCATTTTATTAAGCAAAATATAGTTAAATGCTGTCTTCTTTTTCAAACTGTTTCCAAAAGGGTCATTTCATAATAATCTATCATAGCTAGAAAAAGTAGTAATGCTACAGTAGCAAGTGACTAATCAAATAACAAAGATATTATAGTCCTAGTTTACAAATAGGCATTGTCAGATATATCAGGTATAGGATACAGAGGGATCTGTATCATTTTCAGTATTAAACTAGAATATTAATGAAAAAAAATAGTAAGTACTAATGATGTAGTTTTTGAAAATTATTAGGGTGATGATACCAAGGTCTTCTAGAATCCAAAATACTGTTCCAGCCACAGCTTTATCTGGTATTAAGGAATTTTTAAAAATTTAACTATATAAATGAAAAAATAAAAACATCCATACAACAAACCCTGAAATAAAAACAAAGTTGAAATTACAAGTGTGTAAAATCCAGATGTGGTAGGCTGACCTTGGTTGAATGCTTGCTGACCACCAAGCCTCCCTCTCATTCCCTTCCACAGTAAGATGGGAGAGAAGAAAAAAGATGGAAAAAACTTGTGGGTCAAGATAATGTCAGGTTAAAAAAAAAGAAAGAAAAGGCTGCACATAGAAGCAAAGAAAACAGAAGATACCCAAATTCTCATTAGCAGGTGATGTTTGGCCACTTTCTGGAAGCAGGACTTCATCACACACAGTGGTTGCTCTGGAATACAAACACCATAATGACGTTCCCCCACTCCTTTCTCTTAGTTTTCTCTGCTGAGCAGAGCTCCTATGATATGGAATATCCCTTTGGTTAGTTTGGATCAGCTGTGCCAGCTGTGTCCCCTCCCAAGGTTTGCCCATCTCCAACCTACTGCTGAGGGGCAATGTTGTGGAGACAGCCCTGATGCTGTGCCAGCACTGCTTAGCAGTAGCTGAAGCAGTGGTGTGTTTATCAACATCTTTCCAGCAACCAGTGCAAAGCACAGCACTGTGAGAGCTGCTGTGGGAAAAGGAATGCCATCCCAGCCAGACCCAATACACCAGGTTAAACCAAACATTTAAACAAGTGAAGTTTAGCATAGGTGAATATAAACATACTCCAATAAAATGATTTAGAAAACCCTTTTCTAAACTTCTTAGATGGTTAATATTTTGATATTCCTTCATTAATTAAAATTATATCACTAGAACCCTTATTAGAACAATTACCCTTGCAAAGATATCTACTTAAGTATCTATATCTACCTTGAATTAATTACACACCTGGGATTTAAGTCCTCACATTTTTAAATCTCCTGGAGGACATTGTGTATTAGGTCTTTTCAAACCAAGATTAACTGACTTCCAGCACAGAACTCAACTAGAAACACAGATAGAGCATGAGATGAGTTGCCAATCACTTAAATTATTGTTCCAGTCAAAGAAACCTTCCGAACATGACTCCTGCAAGCCAGACTGAAGGACTGATTCATCAGGTTCACAAATTCATAGGTAGGTTAAAGGAGACAGTATTGCGATTTGATCTTGCCTGGTGTTCAGGTGCCCAACAAACCCTTCTCTCACTTCCCGCCTTGCCCCAGAAGTCACAAAACAAATTGAAAAAGCTTGTGGCTCAAGGGAAGAAAATTGAGTTAATCTATTTGACCGACTATTGGAGAAAGTTAATGAACTTTTTTGTCTTTGTAGAGAGCAAATATTGACCAAATAGGAGTGAAACTATTTCTATGCACACTAGTCTTTTACTGTTCTCAGTGATTTCAATGATGTTGATCCATATTCTCACATATTTGGTCATCCTTGCAGCTAAAACTCTTCAGACATTTGCTATGACTAATGTTATAGTTTTGCTATTATTATTAGTGTTATTGAAACTAAATAGCTAATGTATCCCCATGCAAAATCTGTTTTTCAGAATCAATACATACAATTAAAAATTGTACATACAATAGCGATTTCTATTCATAACTTGAAAAGCTTTTATTTCCAGCCTTGGTCATGGGAGCTAAATAGAGCTATCATTCTACTACTGCCTGGTATCAGGCTCCTTTACTCTTGGCATTATTATGAACTCAAAACTCTTAATTATTCTTATAATCATTGGTACTATAACAAGAACTCATTGCAGATGGATCATCTTAAAATGGCACAATTCCAAATTGGTCCCGATCAAACAGCACTTTTTGGAACTCCTACACTTTTTTAATGACTTGAAATAAAATTACAGCATGATATATATGATTGAATGCCATGAATATTGACTATTCCTCTGCTTATCTCCCAAACTGGCAATGACATACTGTGAGGGAGATGAGTGTGAAGCAGTTAAATATTCCACATAATATATCTCTAACAAATATACTGTTTTCATTAATCATTCTGCATAGATTTTCCACTTCATTTCCACATATATACAGATTTCAATTAAAGTTGTAAGAATTATAATGACTTTAAAATAGTAAACTTTATTCTACACCAAGCATTAGTTATGCCATCATAAGTTATGTCTAATTCATAGGAAAAATGAGCTTTGGCAGATTTATGGTGGGTTTTTTATTAATTTTTATGTCCTCATAGTTTTCATTACAAATTGAGAATTAAGGGAATTACTTAAACACCAGCATTAAATAGCCATAATGTGTGTGTTCAGAGAAAGACAGTTGCTTATTTGTAGGCAGCAGGAACAGTGGGGAATTCAATAAATGAATTTGAAAGAGAAAGAAGTCTATTCAAAGGAAATTTTTTAAATTGTGGTGAAAGAAATATGGTTTGAATTTTTAACACTGAAATATGCTCAATTTATGATGATAATCGTGGCTATATTAGGCTTTGGATGTGATGAGTTTTATTTTTTTTTAACTTTGAAATATTACATTAATCAAAATAAGAATTTCTCAGAGAAATACCATATGCGTTAAAAAATGTGATTGTTGACATTCGGGTGAATTTGTAAGTGCTGTATGCTATATTATGTTTTTATTATATGATTACTATTTAAGTATGCAAAACAATTCTCCACTCATATTTTCTCATAATTAATCTATTTCAGCCTATTACCAATTTAGATATATGTAATTTCCCTCTATTATTTACTTGTTTTTAATAAATTGAAAACTGAGTAAGCAATATATAGGGAAAAATATAAACACATCTGGAATAGGGGAAAAAAAATACATTTTCATGTTTGTCCTATATTCTCTCACTGAATCACAGTTTTGCTTTACAATTTTTATCTTCCTTGGTATAAAATCAGTCAATTCCTTACATGTACCAGAAGTAGATTTTTATATGTCTGCATCTACATAATTTTATTCTGTTCTAAAATGATGTTTTCTTTACATTACTTTTGTTTTTTCTTTCCACTTTCCCCTTGGAAAAGAACAGACCTTGTTTTACAATTATGGTGATTTACTGCAAATCTTAGGAAATGTATTATTTCTTAATTTACTCAAGACAGAAAAAGCCTTCACTTTTAAATATGACATAAATTAACTAAAAACTTTCTATTTACCATACCTTAGCTCTGCATACTACCACAATTCAGAACTGATATCTTTATATTTTTACCCCAGTAACTCTTCAGAGAGCCAGGCAGATTCCATAGGTTGCCCAGTATCATCTGTTCTTCAATGTTATCAAGATCTAAAAAATCAGAGCAGCATGGTCTGATCTCTGAGCTGAATCTAATTTAAGCGGAAATCAGACAATCACAAGTCTTGTGAAATCTGAACTACTCTATGCTTACGTGATTTGAAGCTTAGATGCCTCCATTTTTTAATCAGTACAAGTAAAGAAAAGAATCCTAAAAATGTCATCGAGTATTTTAGGATTTACTGGTGCAGTGCAGGAATTTGTGGTTTGGTTGCTTCTTTTTGGGTGGGGTGATTTTTTTTTTCTTTTTCCCCCTTGCCTTTCTAAATAATTCTTCTTCAATAGACTTTTTATGTTGTCCAACCTATTTTCATGATAGCCTTTGTTCTAGGTGTTTTGTGGTGTTTATTTTATACTCAAGAGGCAGAATTAATTTCCCAAAAATTTGGCCCTCTGAAATGCCTTACAGAGTCAAGTCTAATATTCTATGCTGTCTCAATAGTTAACAGAAAGAAAATGGCATATCGGGAGGATGCCTATTATCTAAAATAGATATATAAAATGGTAAGAATGAATTATCTTTTGAAACCTCCTGCCTTCTTTACTGGAAGAGCCCAGATGATTAGCAAGGAATTGATGCAACTTTTACACAGTCAAAATTAGGATAAAGTAATAACATCTACTAAGATTGGTTTGGTTAACATTGTTTCCCTGTGGCATTGTTCCCATAGTTTCTGCATAACAATGCTGAGGTATTTTCAAAGATTTGTGTTCTTGTGGTCACTTTGCTCTGCCTGATTAGGACTCACCTGTAAGTTTATAAACTGAGGAGTTTCCCACACTTTAATATGGCTCTTTCAGATTTGTCCACAAACTGGTTTACATGGGATTTTGATTTAAATGTACATCTGTTATACTTACTAGAGAGTTTTCTTTGGCTGTACTCTTGCCTGATTTGAAAACTATGTTCATATTTCTCACCTCATTCTTTCAAGCACCTTCAAATCTATCTCTAGAGTGAACATATTAAGAATCTGGAATGCAAAGAATTCAATATATAATTAAAAGTTACTAATTATGTTCTACAAGCTTCTGCAATTTCACAGAATAAACTACGTATGCTTTTTTAAATAATGCTAGGTAGGAACTGTTACATTATGCAAACATGAGAAGACAAGGGCTAGTAATTCTTTGGTCAAGATGCACAAATAAGGTATTAATTCATGATGTAAATGAGGTTCACATCTGGAATAGTCCTTTTGGTAAACATGAGTCATCATATACAAACTCATAAACAGGAAATATTTTTGTTAGGATAGCAATAAGGACTAATTTCCATTGCTGAGCTAGTGAACACCCATAAATGTGGTGATTTATTATTGTAGAAGTAGAAAGATTTGCTCCTGACTGGGAGAAATGAGACTAAACGAGACTTAGAAATCCTTAGGGATACATCATTCTCTGGTATTTGCTTTGTTTGCATGAAGTTTCTAGCATCACTCATATGACTTTCAGGAAAGCTTATTTTCTACACATAATTTAAATCTAAAAGAATTTTGATTTGATGCCTAGAAAACAATTAAGCAAGCAATTGAATTTTTGAAGGGAGTACAAAAGTTATCCCTTAGCTTTTGTTCATAAAACCAGAAAGAAGACAGGTAGAAGACTGTCAAATTTAGGTTTGAAAGAGCCCTCTTTGAGGCTTTTCAAGGAAAAAGAACTGATGGAGAAATGAGTTAAATACCTTGCTCTCCCATCTCTATAATTTTTGTGAGCTTAAGCTTCATTATTGTGTTTTTGATCAGATCTCACAGAAAGAAATTTCTCTAAGCTGTTAAAGCTTTAAGAGACAAAACGACCAGAAGGAACAGAAACACATTCAGTGCCTAAATAGAGGCTTTTGAAATGGAAGGGAATATCGCAATAATGTAAAAGATAATTCTGCAGAGAGGAACAAAAACATTTTAAAGATAATTGGGTTCTTTTTCTTGTGTGACAAAGCAGTCTGATATCATTTTAAGTCCTTATATGTCAGGTGTGTTACAGTTGCCAGAAACAGCTCTGACAGAATGGAGAGTTGGTCCCCTTACATAAAGTCTAATCTAACAGGTAATTTTTAATTGTGAAGGTTTAGTTCTAATCATCAAGCTTTTGCTTCACTGAACAACATCTGAAGACAAAATTTAAACATACCACCAGATTCCAATGGCCTGATTTACTTTGTTTTGAGAAGAAATAATTTGGATAAAGTAGAAATAAAAATAATGTGCGCATTTAATAATATTAATTATGGGAATTTTGTTAACTGTAAAGACAGAGATAAATTCCCAAATAACTACAGCTTCAAAAAAGCTATTTACCAATGTTGCTAATATTAGTACAGATTTTGGATTTGTCTTAGTAGTCTCCTTTTTACCAAAGAACTTCGCTTCTGAGGCACATATTGGTAAATCTAAAAGAAAGAAAACCAGCTAATAATCTTTCTGCATCAATATATTATTGATCCTTCTAGAATGAAATTATAAATCTGATCCACTGTAATAACACCCCACCCGAAACACTGTTTCTAGCTTTGGGGCCTCTGACTAAAGGAGGACACAGACCTGATGGACTGAGTAGGGCCACAAAGATGTTCAGAGGATTGGAATACCTCTTCTGGAAAGGCAGGCTAAGAGAATTGGAGCTTTTTATCCTTGAGAAAGCTTAAAGATGACCTTCTAGCACCTTTCCAGTACCTAAATAGGGCTTACCAGAAAGCTGGAGAAATGACATGGGCTCTTCTGTCTATGTTCAAGTGGAAAACAATACTATGCTTAACCGGGGCATAAATATTTCAGGGAAGAAAAGGTTTAAAATTAGTTCACAGATACATGGAACAGTATGTTTTAAATAAAAAGGAATTTCAGCTCCATGCAAGACACATTATGCTCATTTTTCTCCCCACATTTCTATGGTTTCATGATGTACTCTACTGTCCCTTGTCCTGGTTGACTGGGTTACCAGGACTGCTGTTTGTTTTAGGCACAGTGCAGCAATGCATCATTGTAAAGGCGCTGGCTTCATAAGATTCCTGAAACAGGAATTAATGGCATTATATTTTTTACATACTAGAGTAATTCTTCAATTTTTAGCAGTCCATCCATTTCATCTTTTCATAGTTCTGTTTGTTCTGTATATATATATATACAAAACATGAATAGAAACCTGTCATCTCTGTATAGACAAATATTGGAGCAATTTTTGTTTAGAGGAAACATAGCTACTGCAAGGGTTAAAAAAGACATAGAGGAAACAAACCTTTCTTTTCATGTGAACAGTGACCAAAAGCTGTGTACTACTTAGCTGCACATTTTGACTTATGGAGATTACCATGGCCAAGACTCAGTGTGTTAGAGAGACCTGATCAATGGAATGGCATCCCAAAGTCCTAAACTTTTTCTTGTTGTCCTAAGATATTTATTGGAATGAGTCTTCAATGTTAGATTATTTAGATGACCCAGTGGGTTTTTTTGTTTTCCACCCATTCCCACCTCCCATTTTTCAAAGCTTAAGTTTAATGGAAAAAAGAAAAATTAAGAAAAAAAAAAAAGAGAAAAAAGAGAGAAAAAAGTGGTAAAAGGTAAGAACTTTACAAAACACTCATTAATTTAAAAAATCCTAATAGTTATTCATATATTGCTTCTTAATAAATCAGAAAAATAACATTCAAGGAAATGCCAAGAGGTTTTCTGTTGATCCATTAAACCTGCATCATTTAATTAAGTAAATAAACCAGCAGATAACATTATCTTCTACAGACTTGAATGTGTTTTCCTGAAGTAAAACGAAAAAACTTGCTTACAATTTTACGTTAATGTTATTGCATTAAAGATTACTACTTTTCTCTTAAGGAACTGGTCATGTTGTTTATTGAAATAAATAAATCCACTTTATTTTCATTACTAGGTGTTTAAAGATTCTTGAAATCCTAATATCTAAGGAATCATAAACCAGATTGAGGAATACTGCAGCTTGTTTCACTTTTTCTATCTGAATGGTCTCTTCATGTCCTAACTCCCCTTAAAAACATTCCAGTTCACTGGATTTATTCTTCCTCTAGCATGAGTGGCTGGGGGAGTAGTGGGATGGAGGAGTATATTGTACATCTTGCAAAAAATATCAGGAAAGCAAGCGAAGGGAAACAGATTGTCTTAGAAAATGTTGAGATAATCCCAAAAAAATATGGAACTGAGGAGAAAGCTACCCTGACATCATGTGCATTATGCTAGACATGCCCTCAGGATGGTGCTGACTTCTTAAAAATATGCCTTCTCCTTTCAGCTTATTAAAGGACCAGGGGAAGATTGAGTATAACATCCAAAAATAATTGAGAGTTATGTATGAGAAAGAGAATTGATCTATTAATTAGGCATTTTTGCAATAATTAGACCATATGGATTGGTAAATTTTTAATTAGTCTAATTTCTGGCTCTGTATATATGATGGGTTTCCTTCTTCCCAAAACAATAATCTAGGTGTAACATAACTGAAAACATGGCATGGTGCAGCGGAAAATTCAACTGGTGTAAGATTGAATAAGAGCAAGACTAAAAAATGGTTGTTTCTTATAGGAGAATATGCTCAAAAGAAAATAACACAAATTAGATAAGTGATGAAGAGTTTTACACAAAATCACTTAGGATGGCATCTCAGATTGCAAATGAATGACATAAAAATTGTATTTTGATAGTTTTGAATTTGTGTTTCTGTTTTGTTTATGTAAGAAACCTCAAAAAAAAAAACCCCAAAGCCAAACAAACCCACCCTGAATCCACCCTTGTGCGTATCTCATAAAAAAACCCCATGATCTTTAAAAAGTATTATTTTTTGTTTCAAAACGTAGCACAGTTTGGAAAAACACTGCATTGCCACCAGCTGCGGTAAGCCTTTAATTGATGTGGGTTACCATTTGAGGGAGGGTTATACCATATAATTTGTCATAAGAAAACTAACTACAATTATTGTATTGATTTTAATTTTATTTGAGGTAGAAGAATAATCTTTCACTTCCAATACATATTCCTATGAATCTCATTTTATTTAGAACCTCAAAATACAATGCCCTGAGCTATAAAACAGAACAAATTTCACTGAATTCCCCATCTTCATATTCCAAAGAATGGGTTTGGTGGAAAAATATAGCTCAAAATTAATATTTTTAGAACTCTTCCTTCAACTCTCCAGTTGGAAATATAGCATATATTTTCTCTCTAAACAGATCATATGCACAAAACCAGTTCAAGACCTTTTAGATGCATTCTCCATGATACATCCTTCAACTTTAAGTCATGTGTGTCCAGAGTTCTTAATGAAAATACAACACACAGCATGAGAGAAATTCCAAGCAAAATCACTGTCTAAAGTTAGCCCATAAGAAAAGATAAGTATGGGCATATTTCTGATCTGTTTCTGAACTGCTGGAAGTTTTTTTGAAGAGATGTATAGACTATGGGACAGCTCTGGAGTTGTTGCTCAAAACATAGAGAGAACTCCTATTATTGTTCACAAAAACATGTATTTATTTCTTCTTCCTTTCAAATATAGACTATTTTCCCTTAAATCTAGTATCATAGTTGTAAGATCCATTGCCTCAGGAGTATGATAAGGATTTAATTCAATTTTACTCTTGTGACTTTCAAATCCACAGTTCTAATTATGCTATTCCCATACAGATTTCTAAATCATCAGCACATATTCTGTGAAGGATCATGCAGCACTTTTCTGTGGTATCTGTTCCATGGTAAGGCAAAGAACACAAATATTAGGTCATGGAGTTTGTCTGATAGTTTAGTTCCTGCTATGAATCTATTAATGCTTACTTAAGTGTTCTGGCTCTTAGAACAAATCTAAAAGAAATTAAGAATGAAAAATTCTTTTTCCTTTAGCCCTGAAAGTTAATGCATTCCATAATTCCTAGCTGATGCAGAATGAGCACTTTACTGGAAAACTGTGAGCAAGTCAGAAAGGTAATTTTTATAAGATTGTTTGTCTTAAATGTTGATTCATTCTTGCCCATTCAGAACTCTGGAATCTCATTCATTTTATCCCACTCTAACCTAGCACGTGTTTCATGGCCAAGACCCTGAGCATGCGACACTGTACCTACACTTATCATCTTCACAGAATAATAGAGTCAGAATAGTTTGGATAGGAAGTAGCCTCTAAAGGTCTTCTGTCCAAACATCCTGAAATGAGCAGGGAGGTCTTCAATGTGCTGTCCAATCTTGCCTTGAACACTTGAAGGGTTCAAAAGAGCCCACTTATTGAGCTTGTCCAGGTCCTTTTGGATGGCATCCCATCCTTCATTTGTGTGTCATCTGCAAACTTGCTAGGTCTTCCAGGTTATTAGCATTTAGATAGCCCAAAGACATGTTGGATTATTCTGGGCTTTCATTTACTTCCAGATTTCAGATTAAGTTAGCAAATAGTTTTCAAGACAATAGCTAAACTTTGTCTTGTCGTATGCTTCAGTTAGTAACCCAAATTACAAGTAGGTGGTCTACATGGTTTTCAGTAGGAAGAGGTGACAGACATTATTAAAACAGTTAAGATCTTCTGGAAGATACATGTTATATGTTATCTTGACAAGGAATTCTGATGTGATCAAAGAGACACAAATTGTAATCAATGATATTATAACACTGATGATTTACATTGACTGATATGTCAAAACAAATTCTCAGCAGAATAATGAGACGTATTCATGTCAATCATTTTTCCTTTCTCTCCCTGATTGTAATTCCTCAACTGCACAAGCAAAGTGCATTACAGCAACCAAAGATATTCCAGTTCCTTATCCAATATATAATAGAGGTGAATGAATAAATCATCAACTTACTGCTAAAGAAGAACTGATGGACAGGGTTAAATTTTACTTTAAATTTATGTATCTTACACAAATCTTGTGCATCTGGTCTAAGTCAAAAGTAATATATGCTCTTGAATGACATTATTGAACCACAAAACCAAATATTACTACAGTTTAAATATTACTACAGCAGCCTTTGGATCAAAGTGAAAAGAAACAGGTCATCTCTAAGTCTTCAGCTGGTAGATGATTTGTGAGTGCCTGGTAAAAGGTAAATAGATAAACTATGTGTTTTGAGGGGTGCTTGGAAAAACAGTGGGGGTTATGGAAAACTTTGAGCTAAAGCTTTCTCAAAAGTTGTTTATGAAGAGAAAAAAAAAGAGAAAAAAGAAACCAACATAAAATTTGATATTATCTTAGTTTTCTGCACAAGACCATGAAATGACAAATGCTACAGTGCCTGGCTGAAACCTTGTGTTGGGTCTGGCTGAGATAATTTAACTATGTGGAGTTAATTTTCCCCATAGCATTCATCATTCCCCATAGCGCTGTGCTTTGAATTGGTTGTTAGAAAGGTGTTGGTAACATATCACTATTTTGCCTACTGCTGAACAGTGTTGGCACAGCATGAAGCCACATCTCCAACATTCCCCCCTCATCAGTACCCTTGGACTGAGCAGGTTCTTGGAAGGAAGCATAAGCAGGACAGCTGAACCAAAGTGACCAAAGAGATATCCCATATCATATGGCGTCTCACAAAAATAAAAGATGAGTGGTGGTGAGTGTTGCTGCATAGAACAGGTAGCTGTAGAGGTTTAGATTTGCCAATTTCATTTCCCAGCCAATGCACCAAATAAATGTTGTGGTTTTAAAGCAGTAACTAAAAAAAATCACTAGAAAACTTACTAATTTCTTGCTTTGAGATATGGATTAGAACAAGAGCAAAACAGGCTTAAAACTTAAAAGGAATAAAGGAAGTTTATTAACAAAAACTGTAAGAATAAGAAAACCAGAATAAAACCTTCAGAAAACCCTTTTCTCCCCTACTACACAACTATTTCCTTTTTCACATGACAACATAGAGACAAAAAAACTTTGGTATTTAAAACAGTCCCAATTCTTGCTAGAGTCTTTTCATCAGTCTTTGTAGAGTTGCAGAAGTCTTCTCCTGCTTATCTATGGATTTTTTCACAAGAAAACTATTTTTCTTCATAGCATTCTATTTCTCTGATGCCAACTGCCTGAAAAATCTGCCATCAGTTCTCTCCTCCCATTTCACATCTCTCTGAGGTGTGTGTGGGTCATCAGTCTAGGGATGTCATTTTTAAGGCTGAGTTATCCAAAGGCAAAAGTTCTCTTCATCTGTCTCTGTGGAAACAGAAGTTTTCTCTTTGATTCTTAAAGGCCACAAATCTTCACCTATTACTTCTCCCCCTCTGTTCCAGTGTCTCACTGTATCACAACCACTTCACCATTTTGCTCAAAATCCACACTTTGAATCACTCTACTCTTCCCAATATACTCTGTCATGAATTAAAGCAGGTTTTTTTTCAGAACACTATTGTCTATCTCCATAGCTTTAACAGAAAAATATTTCAGCTTATTAAAGCATCTCCTTATTGTCTATCTCTTTGGATGCTTAATTCCTTTCTTCACTGTCTTTGATAGTTTATAGGGTCTCTTTACATGTTGATTACTCTCTCTTTCTCTCTCTGGAAAAAAAGGATTAATCTGCAAGTCTCACCTGGATAATGAAAAGGTTAAAATCTTGCCCAGGCCTTGTAGCTGGTTCTGTTATCTCTGCTGGAGCAGTGGCTGGAGCTGTCTGTGATGACTTCTCTCTTGATTCGGCAGTCTCTGATAAACCCAGCAGCGGCAGAAACTGCAGCCGAGCTGGGGGAACCGGCCTGACCCCGCCTGGGCCAGCTCGCCTTCCCCCCCGCCAACCCACAGCCTTGTCCGGCCTGGTGAGGGGCGAAGGAGGCTGAACTGGAGCTTGCTACCTCTTCAAGAACCGGAAACTAAGGAGAGCAAGTAATTCCCGGATTTACATCTTAAGTTAGGTGTTCCCAGGTTGATCTCACTTCTCAATGGTTAAAACCGACGCCAATTCTCAGAAATGGCCAGTCATTGGTCAAGAGAGAAAACTCCCATCAGCTTCCAGCAGCTTCAACTTCCCGAGCTCCCAAAGCTATCTCAAAGGTAGAGTCACCCCAGGACAGTAGCATTAGTTATTGTGTTGTTTATCTTCCAGAACAACTGCTTCTTGTACTGAAGTGCTATTTCCTGGGAAGCAGATGGACATCACCTGCTTATGGGAGGTAGAGAATAAATCTAGAGAATAAATGTATTGCTTTCCTTTGCTTCTGCACTTGGTGCTTGGTTTTGCTTTACTAAAGTGCCTTTACCTTAACTCACAAGTTTTTTTCCATTTTTTTTTTCTTCCCCTATCCTGCTGAGAAGGATAGTGATAGACCAGACAAGGTCAACCCATCACAAATATTTTGTTAGTATTACAATAAACTCCAATGTGTCACATGTCTATACTTGAAGAAATAAGAAACAGAACTGTAATTTTGTTTTAGTTTCCTTCAAATTATGGGTGTTTCAATTTCAGTAGTGACTTCAGCTGTTCACAGAAAGCACTATAAAATCTTTAGGCCTAGATTTTCAAACACAGATTAAAAGGTCAAGAACATTTTATGCACAAAACAAATGTCAAAAAACATGGATTTCAAATTGGACCTGGCATTCTATTTGTTTAAATCTGATTCCAGATCAATGAAAAATTTCCTGGATGGCCATTTCAGAAGACCTGCTGTTAATTGCTCGATGTCCAGATTGAACTCCAGCACTGAGTGGTGTCTCTCAATGTTCCATACTGAGACCAAGGCTATTAAATATTTTCATCAGTGACATAGGCAGTGGGGCCAAGTATGTGCTCAGAAGGTCTGTAGACAGCAACAAACTGAGTGGTGCAGTTAGTATGTTTGAGGGAAGAGATGCCATGTGGAGGGACCTTGACAGGCTAGAGAAGTAGGTTCATGCGAATGTCATGAAGTTCAAGACCAAGCAGAAGGAATATCCTATGAGGAGCAGCTAAGGACATTGAATTTGTCTAGCATGGATAGAAGGATTGCTCTCTGCAGCCTTCTGAGAAGGAGATGCCATGAGAGAGGTGCTCTCCCTGTACTCCGCCCTTGAGAGACGCCACTGGAAGCACTGCATCCAGCTCTGTGGCCCCCAGTACAAGAATGACAGACCTGTTAAAGGAGATCCAGAGGAGAGCCATGAAAATGACCAAAGGTCTGTAACATCTGTCTAACAGAGAAAAGCTGAGAGAGTTGTGGTAGTTTGTCCTGAGGAAGAGAAGGACTTCAGACTTTCTTTCATACTTTCAGTACTTAAAGGAAGAAATGTCTAAGAAATGCAGAAAATTTTTATAAAGGTCTGTAATGAAAACACAGCATAGTGCTTTTTAACTAAAAGAGGGCAAGTTTTGTTTGAACATAAGGAATTTTTTTTTTTTTTATTGCAAGAGTGGTAAGACAGTGGAATAGGCTGTCTAGAATAATTGTGGATGACCCATCATTTAAAAGTATTCAGTCACACTGGATAGTGCTTTGAGCAACCTGTGCTACTGGAAGGTGTACTCCTGCCCAAGACAGAGTCATCAGATTAGACAATTTTTAAAGGTCCCCTCCAACCCAAACCATTCTGATTCTATAAATGTATTATTAGATGACACCATGACCTTTACTGGCTGCCAGATGCTCACCAAGTCACTTTCTCACTCCCTTCTCTCAATAGAATGATTGAGGGAGAAAGTTTTAGGTCAAGATACACAATGAGAGACCACTCACTAATTAGTGTTACAGGAAGAAGACACTCAACATGGATAAGTTAATTTATTTTTTTCCATTGAAATAGATTTGGATAATGAAGACTAAATTAGAAGAACATCTCTAACTACCTAATTCTTCCTGTGCTCAGCTTTACTCATTCACCCTAGACTCTTTTACCTACCTTCTCCTGAGAGGGGCAGGATAAATGAGAATATGATTTAAGGTTAGTCCGTAAAAGTTCCTCTCTGGTGCTCCTTTCTCCTTATATTTTTCATCTGCTCCAGTGTAGGTTCTTAGCACTGGTTGAAACACTTGGGAAAAAAATATGCTCAAACATCGATCCAGTGTGGGCCATAGTTCCTGTCAGAATTATTTGATTCAGTATAGCCTTTCTTTGGGTCACAGTTCCTTGAGGAAATACTCTCCACAGGCTGCAGGAAAATACCCACTCCAATGACTGAAATATCCACCCTTCCCTCCTTCCCTGCCAAGGGGCAGAGGAGGTACTTCAGCATTGTGATAAAAATTAGGAGCCTCAGCAAGGTCTTATCTTGATTTTCTTTGGGAGCTCTTTCTGAGCAAAGCCTGTCACCCCCAGCCCTTGCCTGAGCTACAGCTCAGATATGTTGTAATCATGTATGTGTCTGTCCATGCATTTCATTGATCTGCACCCCTGACAGGTGTGATTGGCTTCTCATTACAAAAATGCCACATACTCTTGGAGAGGCTTGGAGCTTCTCCCAGCTGCCTTCTTGTGCCTGCCATGCCCCCTTGGCAGGAACACTTTCTCTGCTGAACCAAGCATCCATGGCAGGCAGTACCTGGCCCCCAGGGAGCAGCCAGCCTACATGACACACAATTATATGTTTGCATATTGTTGAGTACTTATAAAAAAATTCATTTAACCTGCAAACTGAATTTTTCATTCTGACAAAGATACTGATGCAACAGACATCCTAAGAGAAAAGTTAAATGCGATGCTAGACTGCTGTGTGTAGTTTTTGTAGGTAGCTGTTTCAGAGCAGCTGCATTTTCCCCTAACATTTTCTGAGCAATCAGAGTTCCATAAGGGCTGAATTACCTATCACCTTTGTGTGTTCCTGTGTACCTTGAGGCAAGTCCATTTAGACTGACTCAAAGACTCATCATTGATTATCCTGGGAAAGTCAAATGACATTCAAATGACAATGTTAGAATGGGCAAAAAATGATATGAAATCCAACAAGGCAATCACACTGATTGCTTGAGTATAAGAAGCTCACATTTTTTATGATTTTATGTTTTTCTGTAAGTAGAATAAAATTTCATATCTACATGCTTTCCTTGCTCTAAAAAGGGTTCACTTTCAGTGATGGGTGTGGGCAGGGAGTCCACAGCCTGGGATGGAGAATTTTAAGGCATTTAAAATGTCAGTTTTACTATTGATAATGCTATTTCTTTTGAATATAATTATCTGATGGTCTATCAATAGACTATCAGTCTATCAATAGACTGATGGTCTAAGATATTTTTTATTTCTTGGATACCTTCAAGAATCAGACAAAATATGTTTGTGTTTGCTACAATAAAAAAAAAGGGGGACATGTCCTCATGCTTTTAGACTTGTGTCTAGCTAGAGTTATGTGAAAATAATCTCAGGATGAAACCTTCAGTATTATATCTCTGCTCTGGTGTGGCAGATAAACTTGAATGGTTTTAGCCTTTTAGTGGGTCAGTCCCCAAGAGCTGTCAAAAATTGGCTGGCTTTATAGCATTACTTTTGACAGCAATTTTTACATGTTAAGCTAATGAAATTTCTTTATACTCAACTGCAGAAAAAAAGGTTTTACATTTGAAAGTGTAAGATACATCTCATTTCAGCCTCCAATCCACTTGGGAAAAAAAAATTCTATTGCTCCTTCTTATGTCCTTCCTACACCTATTACTACTAAGTGTAATCAAATCCAATCTTTTCATTCAGTTTGTTCATTTTCATACTGCAACACATTATTCTTGCCTCGGGATGAGGGAACTGAGAGGAAGCTGTGGCTCTGCTTCACACCTAGCCAGAGCTCTTCTAGGCCAAGTGAGAACACCTTTTAATTTTATTTGCATGAAATGCTACCAAAAAAAGGGAAAGCTATACAGTATTTATCTAAGTTCCCTAACACTGGCTTTGGTATTTGTATTCACTAGGTGAAAATTATGTTTACAGCCTTTTGAAGCCTTAAAAATTCTTAAGATAGGTTTGATTTGATTTGCAGCTACTTGTTTTATTAATCTGAGCTTTTCGGCTTTGGTTTCTGTACATTATGTAAGGTTTGCACAGCCAGCTGGCCTAAGGAATAGAGCAAAACTCATTAGAACATGCAAAGTATATGCCTGGCATCACCATTTCAGTTCCTGCATGATCAGCTCACAATCTACAAAGAAATTTCAGAAGGACTTTGTTGCCAGGACACCACAGGAGATGGGAACTGTGCCACAAGAGGTCAAAGAATCTAGCTAAGGGTCAGTTTCCTGGGTACAAATTTGCTGTTCTTACTAAATATCTACCAAGTGATATGGTAAAGCCTTAACCATCAAACCATTACCTTTGAATCACTGCTTTTAGCAGAATTGCTTTTTAGCAGACTAATTCTGAAATGTGGATAGGGAGAATATAACTATTTTTCTGGGTATTAAGCAGAAAATGATCACGTCGATTCAGGTAGTCACTTTGTTCCTGGCAACTTAATCAAGACAAAACAATATAAAGGGTAATTTCTGATTGTCTTGGAAATTTTTCTGGGAAAAAAAAAATCTTAAAAATAAACCAAAAAATTATTTTCCTACTCACTCCTACCAAGCCCCAACAATTTTCACGGACACGTGAAATTAAGTTCTAATCCTTGGGAATTATTTTGTTTAAATTAGACTTTTAAAGTTTTGGAAATATAGGCTGTCTTTATTCAGCTGCTGTTAAGAGATGCTGCGACTATCTAGTACAACACAGCAGCAAGCAGACATTTTTCTGGGCACCTGTGTTAACATTTTTTATTAATTTCAACATCTTTCATTGTGTCTGTACTACTGAAAATGGAGTTACTCCTGGATACTAGAATACTCTGGTTTATACTGCTTATTTATGGAACAGGAATATTTTATCTGTTTCTGGCATGGAATTTCATTGGGAAGTTCAGTCTTCTTCCAAGCATTTTCCAGACATGATAGGGAGGGAACTGGCACTGGTCAGGAGAATTTCTCAAACTAACTTTAGAAGGAGTCTATTTTGGATGCAAAGGAAGAAGTATAAGCTGTTTGTAAATATCATTTTGCCATGTTTGCTTGTATCCAAGGCAATGGTTTATATTAGGGTTTGAGCCTTTATAGTTCTCTGTATAATTCAATTTGCAGTCATTAAAAAAATGCTGCACCCCTGAATGTTGTTATTCACATCCCCAGACCCTGGCCACCTGTCCGAGACTCTCAGTTATTAGTAGTTATACAGATAGACATCCTTCAATTCCATTAGGAAATGTTACAGATGTTGGGGATTTTTTTTTTTCCCAATATACCAAGAGAGTAGACAGATGAATTGTTGGGATTTTTTTTTATTATTTATTAGTGTACTAGAAATATAATTAGAATTTTAGGTGAAAAAAATAGCAAAACAGAATGCAAGAAAAACAAATCCCAAAATCTGAAAACCACAGCTTTCTTTAAGTGGTAGATGGGTGAATTCAAATATGAAATTGGAATTTCAGTGATCAACCCTGTTTTCAACACATTTCTGCAAAACCCCCTTCCTGTATCTTTCCTTAGGACTGCCTCAGTCCAAGTGTTGACCATAGACAAAGCATTATATTAAGACCACAGTTTTATAAATAAAATTACTCCTAGAAATATACTGCCTTAAAATTTCTTTAAATTTGAATTAATTTCTTTTACACTTATTGTATTGGAAAATTGTGTTTATTTCTTCTGCACCTCATATTTTGGAGATGGTACTTTACACATTTCCACAGCAATCCCTTTCATTCTCAGAAAATGAGAGGGGGTTTTGATGTGGGATATCGTTTATGCTCATTTTAAAACTTAAACCTATTTATCTAAATTTAAAATAATAATAATAATAAAGTAATCCAATAAAGATAGATTGTTATCTTTATCTTGCTCAGTAGCTCTTTGCTTTCTTCTCTTTCTTTCTTTTCTTTCTTTCTTTCTTTCTTTCTTTCTTTCTTTCTTTCTTTCTTTCTTTCTTTCTTTCTTTCTTTCTTTCTTTCTTTCTTTCTTTCTTTCTTTCTTTCTTTCTTTCTTTCTTTCTTTCTTTCTTTCTTTCTTTCTTTCTTTCTTTCTTTCTTTCTTTCTTTCTTTCTTTCTTTCTTTCTTTCTTTCTTTCTTTCTTTCTTTCTTTCTTTCTTTCTTTCTTTCTTTCTTTCTTTCTTTCTTTCTTTCTTTCTTTCTTTCTTTCTTTCTTTCTTTCTTTCTTTCTTTCTTTCTTTCTTTCTCTTTCTTTCTTTCTTTCTTTCTTTCTATTCAAATGGCATGAAGGCAATGGGATAGTTACCTCCTGGTAACTCAGCAGCTATGCAGAAACACCAGTCAGGATTTCTTTAGGTTGCATTGAAAGCAGGCAATCTATTTCTTCCTTTCTCCTTCACCTCTCAAAATCATGAGATTTCCCCTGTTATTACATTAATTTTAAAAAATTGCAATTGTTTTAAAAGCTGTTCTTAAATATCCAGATGGTTTTATTGGATGGGAAGATACTAAAAGGGCATTGCCATATGTTTCCACTTTCTTCTTAAACACTCCTTAAAGTTATGTCTGTGTCTATACATAAAATAAAGCCATATAATATCAGATCCTTATTTATATAACTGTCACACATATCATAACCTGACCAGGACCATGACCATATGTCACTCTGAAAACAATTATGCACTAGTCTTGTGTAAGCAAAATGAAATTAGAAAGGGTGCTGGAAACATTCATAAATTCTTCATTCTATTTCCTTCATCTCTTCCAAATGTTCAGACCATTGGGTGGACTAAACACTTATCTTCATGCCATGGCTTAACCCAGCCACCAACTAAGCACCAGATAGTTGCTTGCTCATTCTCTCCCGGCTGCTCACTCACTCTTCCTGGGATAGGGAAAAGAATCAGAGAAAGAAAAATGAGGAAACTCTTAGGTTAAGATAAAGATAGTTTAACAGGTAAAGCAAAAGCTATGTGCATAAGCAAAGCAAAATAAGGAATTCATTCACCACTTCCCTAGGGCAGAAAAGTGTCCAGCCCTCTCCAGGAAAACAGGGCTACATCACACGTAACGGTGACTTGAGAAGGCAAACACCATCACTCTGAATTCCCTCCCCTGCCACCTTCCTTCTTTCTCCTTCCCCTAGGGTTATATGCTGAGCATGATGCCATATGCTATAGAATATCCCTTTGGTTGGTTGGGGTCAGCTGTCCCAGCTATGTCCCCTCCCAACTCCATGTGCACCCCTCACCTTCTCACTGGTGAAGTGGTGTGGGAGGCAGAAAAAGGTCTTGGCTCTGTTTAAGCCCTGCTCAGCAATAGCTAAAACATTCCTGTAGTGTCAACTCTGTTTGCAGCATAAATCCAAACTACAGCCCCTTAGCAGTTTCTATGAAGGAAACTAACTCTACTCCAGGCAAAACTAGGACACTTCAGATGATAACTTCAGGAAAGATAAATCCTAGTGTTAAATTCTTGCACCAGGACATATGTATATACAGACTACTTAGGTGTATATATCAGAATACTAAAGATGATTATGTCTGCCTTTCTGGAAGAGTAAAAAAATAGTACAGAGTATTCAGTGTTGCCATCCAACAACATGATGGGATGATGGGAGGAAATCAGAACACATGAATTGACCAATATTTTGAGGTCAGAAGGAAAAGAAGCCCAGAACTTGCCATAGATCAGAAGTTTTTATTAAAGAATGAAATAAGGCATATTCTTTTTTCCCTTTTCCCCATATTAGTGATTGAACCCCCAATAATATTAACTGTGAGACTTCGGCATCCTCCTTTTCACTTCTGTCTCTATCAAAATCATAAGGAAATATTCCTCCTCACTGCAAAGACAGTAATTCAAACAATGTATCAGACAGCAGTGAAAAAGACTGAGAAACATTGCACATATAAACTGTGTTTACAGACATGGGAATGCATGTAAAAATATTAGGTTTAAAAATAATATTTGCATAATTATATTTCAAGGCTGAAGTTTTTGAAGAATAAATTTTGTGCCACTGACTTATCTTCACAGGAATTTTTATATACCATTTTCTACAAGTGCACCTCAGACTAAAGCTGATAGAGGCTCCCTTGAGAGAAAAGTTCTCTGTCAGGATGAGCTGTGTTTTTCTGAAAGATTTAGCAAAGCTTACTAACTTTGCTGACAGGGTTAAGGAGAAGTGGTCATTTCTTGGATAGCCTGAGACTTCAGCAAGCCAAAAAAGGGATAAGAACAAATGTGTACCCTGTAAGAAAAAAGCCTGAGTGAAATAGAAGGAAAGCTCTTTTATAGTAATCATTCCTCAGGCTGCTAAGCAGAAAATGTGTTTTTTTTGAGACATCAGTCTAAGAGATGCACAAAGAACTTCACAGCATGCGTACAGGATTATATACAAGAGTTGTTTAAGTCTATCTGCATTTTTATATTCAGCCTGTGAGGTGATCTGACACCCCATCCCACATAGCAATAAACCCCTACAGATTGCATAGCAAGTACCAAACAGAAAAAAAAGTAAAGTAGTGGTCTTGGTACTACTATCACTTACAGCTGTTGCAGGAAGACAACTGAAAGCCAAAGAAAAAAGTGAGACAGAGGTGACTATTCGTATAAGTAATGCTGTGGCAGACACTGCCAAAAATTTGTTGTTTTTTCACCTTTTCCTCCCCTAAAGTTAATATCTAAGAAGTACCATTGTCTTTTCTACTTCTATTATCTCTTCTGTGTAAATAGATATTGCAGTGTCAGATGGATAAAGTAACCTTTTATCTATTAAAATACTCAATATAATAAAATAAACTGCTGTTCAAAACTACCTTTTTCACTTCAGAAATAATGTTGGTATACTGTAAATCAGTGAATCAAAATTCACTTTGCATCCATTTAAGTTTTCAAGATAAGTTTCTTCTGTAGTTGCTTTATAGATTTAAGGGGAGAGAGAATAATAGTGTACCCTTGCATGTATTTTTCTGAGACAAATCAATATTGTGGAATGACATTTATTTTGCATTTTAAAAAAAGATACCTGTGAAGTTATATATCATTCTTTTGTTTTAAGGATTGTCTGACTATATGAAATACCTAGCCAAAGTTGTCTGTCTTTTTGCAAGTAAACACACCTTGAAAAAAAAAGGAAAATATTGGTGTCTCTGCCTTGAATATGGATGATTAACCAGAAAATACTTAACATGTAATATTTGAATGAAACTGTCAGAATAGAACGTTAGATGAAACAAAGGCACAGGATTATTTCTATTTTGGTACTTGAATATTTTACAAAACCAAGCCATATAAGATGTTTATTAGCAGAATGGTTTCTGACACTCAATAAAGTATAAAGAGCTGCCCCAAAAATAGTCTTCAGAAGGAATCAGTTTGGGTTTTTTCACAATGAATCTAATTAAATAAAGCTAATGACCACAAAACATGCAACTGAAGATATGATTAAATGTATATAAATTATACTAGAGTACATCAAAGTCTAAAATTCTCATTGGCTACGTTTTGTAAATGTGCTGAGTTATGATGTCCTTGTAGCAATCTCCAGTACTCAGCTTTCAGAGCCTGGCTAATATCTGCTGTTAGAAAAATCAGGTGGCCACTCAGCAAAATCCTAGGGAAGACTTGTAGCTGCACTGGTGGGAGTTGTTGCACATGCAGTGTAGAAGACTCTATCCACATCTGTTTAAAGTCAGTAAAAAGAAATAAAAAATTTAAGGATGCAAATTAGCAGAGTTATTTTGACATCTGCTTTAGGCCGAGGTGATTGATGACCTCAAGAAGTCTATCTCTCCTGATTTCTTTTAAGTAGAGGTTTACATAGACCACTTAAAGGTCTGGTTTCATAGTCCTCTTATTTCAAATGTATGAAACAGCATCTTCACAAATTCCATACCTATTCATTTTAAAATCCAGACATTCCCCAACCATGCCCTTTCTGGTAATCTTGGCAGTTTGGAGGTACACTTTAGAAACTTGCCAGATCTTCACAATTGGACACATCATCAGGAGACATACTTAATTGTCCAAGAAAGTGCGTAGAAATTCAGAAATATTGAATTTTATTTTCAGAAGTACTCAGCATGAGTATGAATTTTCTGACTGAAAATAGGGTGACTGTGGTAATTCCAGCAAGCTGTGAGAGCTAGCATTCTGAATTTATGAACACAAACTCCTCATTGGGACTGCAAGCAGGCAAGCAGCCAGTTCAACTAGAAGTTTACAGCTAGACACCAGTGGTGAGATAATTCAGAACTGGCATGGAAACCTGGATCCAGTTCATGCTCCTTTGAGAGCCTGTGGCAGTCAGAAGTCTGCCATCTAAAATTATTTTTATAGCTGAATGGTAATTGTCAGGGAAAACGTCAGGTCAGATCCTTCACAAACTCACATGGGATTCTGTAAAAAGGTTGTTAGATGTTAGCAGACTATTTATGGTTAGCACCTTGCTCTACCTTTACAGACACCAGAAGGAAAATGGCAGATTTTATTCTCTAAACACTCCTTCTCAATTACATCTCTGTGCTTGGCCAGGGCATAGCTTTTGATAAATTCACTCTTTCACTTTTCAGGCAAAATGCCAATATAAGCACAAATGTTCTTACCTTTTTTTGGAACTCAAGGTGTCTTTGTAGCACCTTTAATTTTGTTTTTTTGTGACTAGTGACAAATTCTGGACTGCATTTTGAAAATTAATATAAATTCCTAATACAAATGTGAATCCCTTATACCATAGGGGTTGGACATCACAGTAGGGAAGACTGATTACTTATCAAAAATTCTTTTTGGAATCTACATCAGTCAGAGTTGTTGCAGCACAAATATCTGACACAAAAATGAATAAACCTTGGGAGATGTAAGAGAAAACTTCTGACTACCAAGAAACTAAATGATGCAAAGGAAACACCAGACAAATTAATTGGTTGCAGCTTCTAGTGTTTGTCTGCAGGTTTGATCCACAAACAATCCTGTTTCCTGATATCTGTAGGTAGATTTAAAGAATATTTTGTTTTTTCAGTGCCAGTGAAATGTATACAATAGGGCCTTTCAAGTGTATCAAATGTGAGAAGCTTATATACAGCAGGTTTAAATATTTAATTTTTATTAATAACAGTTTTTAATAAGGCAGCTTAAGTTTCAATCAGGAGTTGAGAGAGTTCAAACACAAATGCCCTGTCCCAAGAAACATTCAAGGTTAGGATGGAATGGGCTCTAAACAATCTGATCTAGTTCAAGATGCCTCTGATCACAGCAGGTGAGATTGGAATATATGAACTTTAAAGGTCCCTTTTGACCTTGCTGTGTCCTAAACCATTCTGTGAGTCAAATATAAAATAATAAGGAAAATAGGAACTATCAAGGAATACTTAAAATAACACATGCTTTCTCGTTCCATTGTACCTATTTATTTTTCTTTCCTTGTCTTTTTATTCTTCATTTATAAATTTATGATTGATAAGTGCTGCAGGCCTCTCCTTTTGCTCAGCATTGCCAGAACTGCCCACCACATGAGGCTGCTATAGGAAGGGCCATGCTGCAGAAGGAGCATGAGCTGGTTGCTGTTTTCATTTGTGCTGGGTTCATACACGTGTTCAATGGAGCATTAACGTGGACCAGCTCCTCTCAGCTCTCCTCTGGCAGCGGCGTGCCCACAAGGGAAGACAATGGAACAACTCCTCTGTGCTGGATCGGCAGCTGAAGTGTCCTGAAGAGAAAATGTTTGTGCTTGGACCTGACACAGCAACCATTTGGCTCACAGTAAGAATTTGAGCAGAAAGCACAGAATAATGCTGAGGCAGATATGAGATGAGCCAAATGGTTCAGCTTCCCCACAGTATGATTGTTTGAAACAATCCCATTTCAGCATACAAAAACACACACTATGGAGGTTTGAGTTTCCCTATATAAAGTACATTCATTGCTTATGCTGTCAGGTTGTCTATGTGGGCCAAATGCCAAATTCTGTGAAAAATGCAGTGACTTAAAACTGGATTTTAATTAAATAGGAAGTCAGTATTGTATTACGAAAAAAATCAAATCTCTTTGGAAATAGTACAAAAATTTCCATAAGCATCTCTAAAATCTGACTTTTAGGTCAGAGTAAGGTTTCTTTGGTTGGTTAGGTTTTTCTCTTCAGATAGTATTTAATGAAATACAGTTCTTATGGGATTTTTTTTCCACAGAATATATTTTTTTAACCTTCATTAAATATATTTTTTTCAGTAACACTCATTAGATACATTTTTTAAAAGTCTAGAATTCTGAGAATTTTTCAACCCAAATATTTTCCACAATTCTTTGCATCTTCTCTTCACCTAAAAAAAAAGAAGACATCAGAATAATGGTGAAAAGTTAGGTTCTAAAGATCACAATCAACTTTCTTGCAATCAGCTCACTTGCAATCAACTCAAACTTTATGTCCAATCTTTGTATGGTTAATAAATACCTAAATGCTTTCAGGTTCTGTGTTGATCCAACAGATTTAACAATGTAGGTTACTGTTGGGAAGGTAGAATTAGAAAGAAATTATAAATATGACTCCTTAGCCAGAAAGGCTAAGGAAGAAATACAAATGATAGCATGGTTTGAATAATTCAAAGAAACCGAGCTGGTATGCCAGAACACATTCTTTCCTGCAATAAAACCAAGCTGAGACCCCTCATCCCAACCTTATAAGGAAAGGTCTGAAAGACCCTGAGATAACTAAAAATATGCAAAAATAGTGATTTCTATAGGTTGCACACAAATGTTACTGTATTAGTATACTTAGAAAGATTGGTTAGTGAAAGAATAGAATATTCAAATGTATAGGTTATATAAGTAATTGTAAAAGAGAGTTCTCTCTCTTGGTTCTCTTAACTCTTGGTCTCTCTTAACTCTTAACTCTTGCTTCTCTTGGTCTCTCTTAGCTCTCTCTTAATGCTCTTAGTCTTCTTAGTTCTCTTATCTCTTAGCTCTCTTGATCTCTCTCTCTTTTTTCCCTGGCTCTCTCACTTCTGTTCTGTTACTCTCTTTCTTAGCAATCTTAAGTCTTGAGCTCATGTATTCATATTTTACCCCCTTTTGTATTGTTCTCTCTGAGCCCGCTTTGAGCTCTATCTGCTGGCTCATAGCAGGCTCCCTCTCTCTCTCTATGCCACGCCCTGAAATAAACTTCTAACACCTAACTTGATTATAGAGGTCTTTGCCGTGTCTCAGACCGTCCCCAGAAAGCGTCTCCTACAGGTTACACAAGGTCTTTGTGTGTCTTTTCTTGGATCAGAAAAATGTCTTGGATTTGAAAAATTTCCAACATAAGGATTCCATGAACTTTGGAGCTTAGTGCTATAGAAATAACCTATATTAGTAGAATAGCTGAATTTCTAGGATCAGGATTTTTATCACATTAGTGATATTTACAACTTTACAATGCTTTTTGCTTCAATGAAAGCAGCTCCCTCCAGATACAGTTGAAGCCTCACAGCATAGGCAACTGTATAATCAGACAAAACCTTTGAAAATCTTGGACTCAATCCTGTACTTGTTAGCCTTAATTAAATCATTCTAGTTGTGAAAGATGCTGTCAGCATTCTGAGCCTCAAAATCATGCAGTTTTTAATCACAACCATCCAGTTAGGAGCATCTAGCATGGACTTTAAACTTTACAATCAGGGGGAATAGCTACACTGATATGTAAGAACTAATATGTAATTACAGATATAATATCTTAATAATTACTAAGATCCTAATAGGAGCTATCTTAAAATTTGGTTCTAAAGGCAACGTTTCAATATAAGTATGGCAAGTATTTCACTTCTGAAAATAAAAACCTAGTTTTGAAACTCAGGCACCTAAAAACTAAAAAAAATTTAACATATAACATATTTTAAAACATTAGCTGTCTGATCTGCCAAGTGAAACTACCTGAAACACAGAGAATATTTGAATCAAAAATTTAGCTAAATGCATTATCAACAGGGGAAAATTGTAATTATCCATGAAAGTTGTTATGTATATTTAAAATTCTGAACCTGAATACTCCTTCAAAATAGCCATCTAAACTAAATACCTCAATTTGATTTTAATATTCCCTATCTAGGAGAAATTAATATGAGTTCAACTGTTCTGTGAAAAGTTTGTCTTTTCTCATTAACTACAGAGGAAGCAGTGTGTTTTTTTAATTTCTCAGGATAGCAAATTAATTTTAAATTTTCAGGATGAATTAAAGGTCTAGGAGTACGAAAATGTAGTTATATGCAAAGCCGAAAAGTTTTGATTTTGACAGAGATGGACAGCTGCATTTTGTCTCACAACCAGCCCTGTTTGTGGTTAAGAAACCATGCATTGTTGCTAGTAAGTATATATTTCTGTACAGTCCCAAAGTATCAACTACATATCTGCACTAAAATTATTCCTCAGAATGTGAGCTCATCCTTTTCCACATAAACTGAGGCATCAAATGGCCTTTTCTGGATGTGTTCCAATGTATCTGGTAAAGTCAAGAAATATATTTCTGCTGGACAATTCTATCCCTTTGATATGCACAAAAAATATGCTGAAGATACCTAGTACCTGTGAAGCTGGAGAAGTTGACACATTGGAATCTGCAGAAATATATAAAGAAATAAATTATATCTGCACTATAGTAATTATAGGCATAGAAAATAAATCAGCATCTATTAAGTGTCCTGGAAACAGTGACTGAAAATCAGAACCTGCTCTCTTGATGCTCCTAGCCTTCTTTCCTGAATTCCAGAGACAAGTGCTTTTCTCTGCCATCTGTCTTTTGCCATGAGGTATTTTTAATTTATTTTTCAATGTTTCATAGCTGCAATAGAAATGTAGAGTGACAGAATGACAGAGAAGTTCGCAGGCTGATGATTCTAGAATATTGTCACGCAAATTTGGTCTCTTACAGGTCTCTCACTCTCTAAGCAGATGTTTGGTCCATCAAGATATTCCTTAAAAAGAGCAGGAACTGTCAGCAGCTTTTTAAACAGCAAGATAACTATAACTATGGTTTGTCATAATTCTTCTTGGTGTGTGTATATACTGAGAGGTCAACTCAATGTTGGATTTCTGAAGCTAAGTATAACTTAAGGGGAAAAAGAAATATTCAAAATACCAAAGTTTTGCACAAGCACAGAAGAATAAGTCTCGATCCCAGAGGACTTCAAAGTCAGACAAGTGCTGCTTATTATCACACAGTTTTTCTGGAACCTAAATCTGTATTTATGTACCTAAATTCCAGCTAATATATTGTAGCTATGCCAGAAGAAATGTAAATAAAGAGGAAAACAAAATTTTCAACAAGATAAGAATTTTTTTTTCAAAACAGATTTTTGCTTCTTTTCTAATAGTATACAGAATCCATTTTATCCTGCTTATAATTTATAGAACTATTCATAATGGTCAAAAAGTGGCTCATGTACCTTTAATTTAACTTTATATACATGTAAATAAAACATTTTTGTACCTTTGGGAAATTTTCTTTGTGTAGGTTTTTTTTTTCATTATGTTTAAATATTTAAGTTTTACATGTGATGCAAGGATCTGTGAAGTTAAATATAAATCATTAATAATACAGTTACAATATTAAATATTGCATCATTTCACTGACATATTTTCAAATTATTAATATAAGCCTGTTGTATTTTTACCTTGAATACAACCTTAAGCTGCAATGGATGATATATGACTGAATAAATAATCTTCTAGGAGAGTAAAATCCCCATGAGCTTAAAATATTTTAAAATATTTTAAATACTTCTTGGCAAACAGTGGTATGACTTTAGGACTACTTAAATAGGCTTAGAAACATCAATTTAAATTGTTTTTATTACTCCCAGCCTAGTATAAATTTATATAACGTAGTACAAGAGAATCTGAAAGAATGAAAAGGAGTGTACTTCTAGTCAAGATACTTGAGGTATGACATGCTTATAGCCCTGAATGTCAACACCCCAATAATCTTATCTTTTTCATCAATTCTATAAAGCAGGCATTCTCATGCTGTTTCTCTAAACCTGAATATAGGACTGCAGTAAGGAAATTGCTCTAATGGGTGAAGGATCAACAAAGGTATTTATTTATTAATTTTATTTTTTTGTCTGAATTGATGGAGTAACACTGGCATGTGTTGCAGTCTTCTCATTGCTGTGAATGATTATTAATAAAGTAAAAGTGCACTACATCATCTGTTGCTCACTGGTCTTCAGAACTGTACATTTTTCATTTTCTTAAGTACCTAAGTTTTTTGATAAAATGAAAACCCTAAAAAGGTATGAGCTTGACTGGAAATGTAATCCAAAATAGTGCTTAAAATATTATCTATTTTTGTTGCAAAAGATCACATGATGGGGAAACTACATAGCATATATAAACAACTGACCTTGCAGCTCAAGTAATGTCCTAGTAGGCTGTACTTTGAGAATTATGTGAAGATTTGCCTTAACACCACTATGCTTTTAAAATTTTAACACAAAAAAAAAGTATGAAACCTGAAAAGCCATTGTTAAAATCGGTTAAATATTAGTTCTAATAATAAACATAAATACATCAACAGAGGAAAAATGCATAGAGGTATGCTTCAGATATGCTAAAATATGAATTATGTGATTAAAGCTGAGAATAAGCTATTTTCTTTCCTGAAAATTTTGTTGATAAATATTATGGTTACAACTTGGCATCATAAAGTTTTTTAAACAAATTGTTATTTCTAGGACATATTTTTTGTTCCAGCTAACATAAAGCCAGCAGATGGATTGCCTCAGTTTATAGTATCTTTTGGCATTTTGAGTGAAATGACACTGACAAGCCTGTGTGGCAAAACTCTGACCTCATCCTAAGGAACATGAACCAAGGGTAAGAAAAAGTGATCTTTCAGTGATCTTTTAAATTTTCTGTTGAAATCGAGGTATTTCTCCAAAACTATATGCCAGTATTTTTAAAAATACAATGAAGTCTGGGAGCTGCGTGTAAACATGAGTTATATTGAAAAAGGCTAGTAGAGCCAAATGACAAATAGATGCCTTCATCTGAAAACTATTATGCATCTTCAGAAGACTGTGAATTTCTTAATTAAAAATTATTGCCTTTACTGTGAAATATCTCACAAGAATAAAACATACAAATCTGTACTGAAGAGCAATTTTGTAGGTGTCAAGTATTCACTGAGTTACACATTTCTATATCAGTCACATAGTAAATGTCACTTTTCTTAAAGATAGGTATTCCCTTGTCCAAGATGTTCAGTGTTTCTCTCCCAGTGTCCCAGATGCTCTGTTACTTCTATGTGTGAAATCAGATACAGCAATGAAGTAGGACTGAGAGAAGAAAATTTACCAGCGAAAAACAATGCAAATGCAGATGAATGGTTTATAAATAAAATACCATTCCAAGACAACACTGAAAGGGGGAATAAATTCCAAGATGGAAATCTTTGTGCAACAGCATTATGAGATGAGACTTGTATTTTCCTCTCTTAGATATACAATGCATTTTATGAACTTCTATTTTATAACTTTTTTTTTCCCTACTTACACTGACAGTCTGATATCTCTGCCCTTGTGAGACTTAAAACTTGATGTACTGAAATAATCTAAATTTTAATGCCATTATTATTTTTACAGCAGTGAACAAAGAAAATGTACTTCTGCATAGAACCTCCAATGTTTTCTGAAAAATTCACTTTAGAAGCTAAGCTACCACCCTGTACACCTTTCAAGTTTACTAGTATGTTCCCATCTGCTCTTCTAGTGAAAAATTAATCTCTTTAATGTTTTGATTTTCAGACCTCAGTAGAAATCTTCCCATGTTCTCCACATTTTGAATATATTCCTTCTGTTTCTTTATTCATTAGCAGAACAAAATTTATTCACCAAGGAGATTCAGCTTGGCATTTCTCATGCATACATATACATAAATACGTATGTGTACATAAGTATACATATACTCCCACATATTAACACAGCGAGAAGCACTCACAATGTTTGTATGTAAAGTGAGGATTGAAAAATTTGGTCTCTTTTCAGCTAAAAAACAGCTAGAGTGCATTTTATTTTTAACTTTAAAAATTCACTATTTTTCAGGATATCTAATTTTCCATTAAATTAATTTATTTTTCATATTTCCTCCTTTCTCCTCTTCTTAACAAGGAGATTTGAGTGTCTCTGAAAGAAGTTACAGTGGTGAGAGTACATGAAAGTGAGAGTGCACACTACTAACAGAGCAATAAGCCTCAAGAGCTAATAGAGACTGACTCTACAAACTAGAGTAGAATTTAGGGTGCAAAGAACAGATTCAGGGTTTTAACCTAACCTGAGATCACTGGAATTTAACCATTTAAATCTTAACAAAGCTGAACTTTTAGATATTATTAAATGCATTAAAATAGATTCAGTCCATCTAGATGCTACCAAAACTAAGGACTAGAAAATAAGAATGCACCATCAGCTTGATTGCAAAAACTCTTTTATGTCTTTATTCCTGAATAGCCATAACAGATTCCTTAACCTATTAGAAACATCACCTCCAAATCTCAAATTCAGTGGGCATACAAACTGAAGTTCTCAAGTCTTCAGAAACCCTTGTTCTGAGATTGTGATGACCATCTACCTGCTGCCAACAGTGATAAGCTCCACTGTGATAAGCATTAGGATGAATTTAGGTTGTCCTAAAATCTTCTGAGATACCAATACCGTTCCCAGTGTTAATAAAGAGTGAAATAATTTGAAGAGTCCATGCACAATAAATTGCACAGGAAATTAGCAATTACATTTCCCTGAGGAGCAAGTGACACAGGTAGCAGACTCCTTGAATTAAACTGTGCATTAATCCCTGCATAATGCCATTCTCCACCCTTTTATTTGAACTGTGTGGTGCAGGGAGGCAGAAAGAGGACACAGAAATTAGAAGTGCATTATTCAATTAGGGTGAGCTCTGGAAATTTAGAATCACCTTTCTCTCTGCAGTGATAGTCTGGGGATATTTCAGAGTCATCTCTGAACAAAGAATTATATCCCCATTGGAATCTAAGACAGATATTTAAATCATTATATCAAACAGTGTCTTTCTTTAAAATAAATTTTCTCCTTTAAACCTTGGCTTCTGTTTGACCAATATTGCAAGTGTTAGCATTCACATTGTATTTTGAAAAATACCTAATGCCTGGTGTATCCTAATAAACTTTCTTTTCTGTCTAAACAAGGACTCTGTGATTCATCAAAATATATATAGATCTAAGGACAAAGTATGAAATAGGTATTTATCTTCTTATGGTCACACTTGTATTCAATCTCAAACACAATTTCCCTTAGAGATTTTGGAGTTAGCTTCCTTAGAGATATTTCAATCTGACTGGACATGGACCTGATCATCCACATTGAGTTGGCCTTACAGAGCAGGAGATCAGACAACATGACATCTGGATATCCCCTGCAATATCCGTGGTTCTGTGGTTTCATTTGTTTGACTTTCTGGCCAAATAATAAAAGTACACTTTGCAAATTTCAGAAAATCACAGATAGGTCTTTAAAAAGTGTCATGTGATAATGTAGATCATCCCTCTGGTTCAACCCTAGAGCTATTTCTTATACCTCACTTTGGTTAGACAGCTATCAGATTTTAAATTTACCTTGTAGTGAAGATTCCTGCTTTGTAAAGTTTCTTATTTTTATAAATTCTTGTGATAACATCTGTCTAGTTAAAAATTATGAACCAAGAGCAGTTATGTCTAAATCAGACATTGGATTTCGTCTTTTTTGCTCCTGACATGGCAAAGAAATGCAGCTAATTTGAATACATCATGTTTGATTGTTTTGAATTCAACTATCTAAACTTCAGGTATTTTATCTACTCTTGCTCTCCTATAGTCAGTACAAGGAAATGGGACATTAGTCTATCATCAAGGCACATTTATCTCGCATGCATCAAGGGGATCCTCCAAATGGCTTCAGAAATCAAAAACTAAGGAACATATTTGGAACATATTTGATGATGACAAGAGGCTGTGTCACTTATTTCTATACTTTTATAATTTCTCTTATATTCTCTCTTACATCTCTCCTTCCTCTATCCATCCACAGAATCACAGAAATGTTGATGGTAGAAGGGTTGCAAACTGTGTATGTGGATTTACAACTATTACACATACACCCTAGATCCTCTCAGTAGTGTCAAACAAATACCTTCAAAAAACTTATGTGAAGATCTTATTATCACCTTTACTTACTCTGGATTTTCCCACTCACCACAGGGAGTAGTCCACATAACAGAAGATGAGGCCAAGATGTTGTTGAAGCTCAGTAATGTGGACCTATATAATATAAGCAAAGTGAAGAAGAAAAAAATTATAATGTCTTTAGGCATTAATTTTTCACTTTCACAGAATAAATAAAGTTTATTGAATTTTTTTTTACTATCACTGTATTTATTTGCTCAGTGTTATTTAATTCCTATGTAGTCAGTGCTGTACAAAAGCAAGTAACTCTCAAGTGCAGTAGTACTGCTTTTACATTTATGGTACCATAAAGTGTAAGAGCTACTTAGTGTTGATATATATTCTCAGATACCCTTGCAGACTTTTATATGCTAGAAAGATTGCATGTCTAGTAAAACCAGACTTAGTGAATATAAAAATGCCACCCTGTCTTATAAGTTTGCCATTTGCAGTGTATTTTACACATACTTCTCATAATGTTACTTATAAAAACCTTCTTTGTGTATTATGGGTTTGTCAGGTTCTAAAGAAGAAAGAAAAAAACAGGTAAATTTTCTTTCAGCATTTCAAAATCTGATTGCTAAATACTAAGAAAATAACAACAATCCAAATTTTATGAGTTATGTAAAATTTTATCCTTTCTGCTGAAACGATTGAATAAGATACATTACTACAAGTATCTGTCATTATTCTTGCAGATTTTTCAACAGAGCAATATGCTGAGCATTATCAAAGGTAGTTCTTTTTTCTCATGTAGTCCAAGCTGTCAATTAAAAACCTCTTAGAGTAAACTTCACACAGACCAGACTAATAAGAAATCAACATCTTAGTTCTGTGAGCAGTGCTAAAACAATCCTTTTGAATACACCCGGGTAGTGGAGGACAAGGGGAAGTAGTGGTGGATAACTGGGAGAGTTAGAATCTAAGGAATTAGAGGTGTTCCATGTGTTGTGTATATTTTCTGCCCTTCCCAGTATGCCACCCTGCATTCAGTCAAGTGCACAGCTGTTAACATCATAACTGGCTGATGCTACATTAACTTTTTACTTCCAGGGAAAATGAGGATCAGGAAAACCTCTCCTGGTAAGCACTTCTGACTGTGCTAGCCAGCTTCCCCATAGCTCTTCTAAATCACTAGTGATCAAATTATCTGCCTTGGGTACTAATTGCTTAGGAGGTACTTTAAGCATTCCAATGTGGCCAATAGAAACAAAGAGGTAAATAGAAGAGAAAGACAAAAGTCAGTGGGAAAATCAGTAACCTGAGTTCTATGAACAGAGTGTAATGGTTGAAAATGCGCTATGGACCTATTATAGCACTACTGAGAGACTATATATTTATTTGACTCATATGTACATTGAAGACTATGAAGTTTTATTGATTATTAATTCTGACATGTTGTTTGATATCTACAACACCACAGCAAGAAGATAGAATTTAAACAAGAGACAAAAACACTGAATTAAAAAAAAAATTAAAACCCACAAACAACAAGACAAAAAAGAAGTTTTCTTTGCAAAGGCAGCTGTTTAAAACTGTGTAGGAAGTAAAAAAATATGGAAAATTGTTCATAGTGGGTAGGAAAATGAGAATTATTTTTAACAAATTGTGGTTGCTTATATTTAAGGGTCAAAGGTGAAGTGTAGGAGATCTAGAATGATGGAGATGTTGGCATGGGGGAAAAGGAAACCTGTATTTGCTGCCAAAAAGGGAAAAGAATTAGGAATGAAAATCAGTTGATTGAGATAAAAGGGAGGGAGAGGAGGAGGAAATTTGGCTATGAAGTTTAGACAGATTGGAGAAGTGGGAAGTATTAAAAGAGAGCTGGTGTTTGCATTTGCACCTGTAATTGCAGATGTTGGGTGATAACCTCCTATTAAATAGTCTTAGTTGTAAGAGCAAAAGCTAAGTAAGCAAAGGATAGGAACTTTCAGTGAGATTGTGAAAAAGAAAGGGACATGATTCTATTGGTTCAACCACGGTTTTTTTGTTTGTTTGTTTGTTTGTATGTTTGTTGGGATTTTTTTGTGTGTGTGGTTTTGTTTTTGTTGCAAAGAAATTGTGACTATGAATATACAGTCACTTCTTATGAACATAGCACTTAATATGCTGATTCAGAAATTCTTTTGTTACTTGATGGTATCCATGCGACTGACTCCAAGACAACAACCTTTACAATTGTGACATAAATGCAGACAAATCTGGAAATCATTACTCACAGTAGGTAAAGACTAAAATGGATTTGGATCTTGAAAAAGCCTTCATACTCACAAGAGGTAAGATTTATAAGTAAATGTGATGTAGAATTAGACACCAGCATTTTTCAAACTAAGAACTGCATACAAAATCTGGCCAGAAATAATACAATGGCATTCTGACTTTGTATCTTCCTTAAGAATGTGATGCTAGACAATACTAAGTCATTACTCATGTAAACATTTTAATACAAGCAGTAAAATTCTAAAAGATATCTGCTACCTGAGTAGAAAATCTGAAAATGTTCCAAATAATGTTCTGAAGCTTGTCTTGCCTTTAACATAAGGGAAGTTCCCTTGTGTGAAACTACAACTTAATGCCTTTCATTACCCTAATTTTGGCCATGCTGTGTTAATGTTATTACAATTCCTTTATCTTAAGACTAGCTTGAGTGTTGTTCATATATGATAGTCAAAAGGTGTGAAATAAACTGTGAAATTTTATTAATCAGAATGGATTTGAGGAGGTAGAAGGACTATAAATAATATAATCTAGTTGGCAGATTAATGATGCAAAAGAGAGCTGGAGAGTGTTCTTGCCCTTCATGCAAGCAGGAAAAAAATGCACTGCCAATATTGGAAATCAAAGTGAAAAAGGACACAATATTAGCAGAAGTTTGGTTTTGATTTTGGTTGCTTTGCCTGCTTTGTTTGCTCCGTGAGCCTCATAGTGACCTCCAAGACTCTCCCACGTCTTACAGGTGTCTTAGAGGTGGCCTGTAGGGCTGAATTTTCTTCTTTTCCAAGAAGATGCTTGGAATTTTCTTTATTCATCTGTTTTCAGGTTTTTAATTTAGTTGTGAGAAAATTATTAAACAGATGGGCTTTGCATTTTGGCCACATAAGACTTAATTCAAATGGATTATAGTCTAAAGTGGTTAGTACATTGCACCTACCATGTGGTCATATTATCACTTTGGTCTAGATTATAATGCACAATATTAAATAGAATCACGTTTTGGACAGAGATATGGATTTGGAATAAAAATTCTTCCTGAAATCTGGAGTGTTATTTACAACTACTTTAAGAGTGATCCTTTCAATCCCTTTATGTTCTTTTCCTGGGTTCCATCTAGTTAAATAGCAGTAGCAGAGATGGGGCTGGAGAAGAGAGTCATCACTGAATCCAAGTGCACATCTCAGTTCTGGGTAAACTTGTACTTGGCATTAAAAGGTACTGGTCAACAGTGTCAGACTGTCGATAGAGCCCATGTCATAAAGTGTTGTGGTTGGACATAAACAAACAAGTTACTGTGATGATTACCCAATCCTGACCTTCCAAATTTTATTCCAATAATTGACTTTTTTGTGGAGCTTTTATCAAATCACAGCTGGTTCCGGGTATATTTGTTATCACTCAGGGAAAATCTGTCTGGTCCAGTGGTGAAGATTTCTTCACTGCATGCAGAATCCAGAATATCACTGAAGTTACTCTGCAGTTTATTTTTCTACATAAACAGCTGCTGTAGTTGCTATAACAGTGGTTGTATGAATGCCTGAGGAGGCAACAGAAAACAATGTTTTGTAAGTGGCATATTGTGTTAGTAAAAGAGGTCCTGTGAGTGATGAACACAAATCTAATTCTTTCCAAAGAAAGCAAGAGATAAAGTGCTTTCTTTGGAGTAAGAGTCCACAATTTATATAGTAAATAGCATGCAAGTGGCCCAGATTGGATAAATTCACCACTTCCCCAGAACAAATTACCTGTATTAAAGCACCTAAAACAACTTTATCACTCAACAACAGCAGCAGCAGTAATAATGGTAGTAGTTGTAGTATTAGCAGTTTTTGTATTTCCACCAACAGTCTAGCTCCATCTGCTGAAATGTTTTACTTGACTAAGATCATGACATTAAATTTTGGAGAGTTTTCCTTAATGCTTTGAGGCAGTTTATATTCTTGATTCAGGGTGACTCTATTATGGTGTCATACATTTGATGTACAAGGCCACTGACTGGATTAAAATGCTTTTTGTTCTTCATGCTTTTCAAGGAGTCTGACTATCAAGCAAGAACTGTAATGAAAGTTCTTAGTATACTGCTTTAAGTCATTTTTATTAATTCTGTTATTTTCATACATTTCTCCTAAAGTCCTAAAATATTTTAATTCAAAAGATAGAAATAAAAAATGTTAATACAATAGAAATAGAAAATATTTTTATGTAATGATATTTCTTTTATTTTGAAGGGGAAGAGAGTTTAGAAACATCTTTTCTCCTTTTGCCATTAAACAGATATGCAGCAAGAAAATCAAGGACAAACCAGTCTCTTTATACTATATTAATGATACTGTATTTCAATATCAAGTATGATAGCTCATATACAAAAATGACTTTATAAAATACCCTAGTCATTTAATCAGACTGAAAAGAAAATAGTTCAGCACTATAGAAAGCAAAAATAGTTTAGCATAAGTTAAAAAAGGACATCATCAATACAGTTTGACAGCACACAAGGGCATAATTTATACCAAAATGCCATGAAGCCATTATTTAAAAATTTCGTCAGGTGAAGGTAGTGTCTGTGGAAGTGTTTGCTCCTTCTCTTCACATTTAAGCTACCAAGCAACACTTTGAGATATTTCTGTATACTTTATTGAAATTGTCTAATAAATCTTGACTTACTTAGCTGCTTCTGAAACAGGTCATTCAAACAATGTGGTTAAGTAAGCACAATGTCCTAAGAGCTATGTTAACTTTGTAAGCCTTGGACTCAATGTCAGATTAGCTAAAGCAGCCAATGCAGTCATGTCATTTTAGCTACTGCAATCCCTTCATTAAAATTAATTTAGCAGTAGTTTGGTTTTTTATGGAAAATAATTACATATGTTTAGCTAGGAGATTTATGGAAGTATATTCAATTTGAATATGTTTTCAGATGCTGATTATTTTTAGAGTGTGCATTGATTAGTTATTCTGACAGCTCTGTTTGCTTGCAAAGACCTGTGCAGACTTTGCCACCAGTATTTGGAAAACCTTTGTTTTGCATCATATATGGATTTCATGCTGATTCTTAAATGAATATCTAGACAGAAGTGAATTTACATGATACACAACTCCAATGACAAGAAAGTACAACAGGTTCAAAGATATTATCTTCCTTTTGATTCTTTGGGTGAAGAATTAATTCTTTCCTATGCAAACAAATCTGAAACTCTGAGTGTACTCCAATTCTTTATCAAGTAAAACTTAATCTAATGCATCCAAAATATTTTCAATCAGGATTTTAAAATAGCGTTTAATGAAATTATAATACTTAAAAATTATTTTTTTTTTTATTTTTGTAATGCCAAGGTACCCAATCAGAATCAGATCTCCATTGCATCAATTCTAAAATTAAATAGCTCCATCACTGATAAAGTGCAGCAGCTGCTATAGTCCTCACTAGAGTGAGACATGCAATTCCTTTCCTGGAAGAAAAGAGGTCTTGGAATAAAGCTGTTTTTCTCAAAATTTTCTACAGCTTTTTTGATTTTTAGGAGTCTATTCTTAAGCACCTGAAGAGATCAGGTACTTAACTTGAGGTTGTCTTTTTCAGAAGGAGAAGAATGGTAGCAATTACATTACAACTGTATGACCTTTTGAGCACAGCCTTTGAGGACTGAGTAATATTTGATATGAAATCTGTGCCAAAACTAGAAGTAATAACCCAGTTTTCTAAGGCTCAATCCGGAATGTTAGTCACAGATATTTCCCGTGCATTATTTTATTGTTCTGTGTGTGTCTAACTCCACATTTTTTAAAACCATGCTGCTTATTTGAAGATGTCACTGTGAAAAGTGAAAAGGCATTGGTGTTCCTGTATCATTCCTACCCATGAGACATATAAAAGGGTGAAATCCTAGTCTTGTAGGTGTTATATTAACATTTTTACATTGAGTTTATAAAGAAGACTACAAGAAAGATGGAGAGAGACTATTTACAAGAGTATGAAGAAACAGGACAGAGTGGAATGGCTTTTAAGTGAAAGAGTAGTTTTAGATTAGATATTAGGAAAATCTTCTTTATTGTGATGATGGTGAGACATTGGAACTGATTACCCAAAGAAGTTGTGGATGCCCCATTTCTCAAAGTGTGTAAAACCAGGCTGGATGAATTTCTGAGCAATCTAGTCTTGTGGAAAGTATCCTGCTCCTGTCAGGGAGGTTGGATTTAGGTGATCTTTAAGGTCTTTTCCAACCCAAGTCATTCTATGATTCTATGATTTTTATGTCAGCCATTGTAGTTTTTATATATATATTTTTAAATACAGCCTTTCTTGAATATATATTTTTTTAATATAAATTGAAGGTCAAAACAACTTAAATTTTTTCCATGAATGAAAAAGAAAAAAAAAAAATAAAATAGTCACAAAATCTGTCTTATTCATTCTTTTTCCATCAGGAAGGAACAAAATAATATTTAATTTTGATATTAATTTAGGTAGCTATAGAAAATATATATTTATTTGTGATAGGAGAGGAGAGAATAGAGAAAAATGTTATTAAATTTTCTAAGCTTCATTTTAGAGCATAATCTCTTGCAATATATGTTTTTTACATAGGTATTACTCCCTAGTCCATCCCAGTCAAGTCCCAAGGTTACTTTGATAAATTTTTTTTCATTTAAAAAGATTAAATGCTTCCATCAGAGAATAAAGACAATATTATATGAAAGGTGATCATTTAAATAGTCCCAACAGCAAACCATTGACATTAAACACATCCAGTGACTAGTCACAGACTAGACATTATTTTCCTAAATTAGTTCTTGAATAACTGCAAGTAGATTTCAAATTCTGAATACTATTTCATGCCCTTGAGCATTAACCTTTCTAATCACAATCCAGTCTCTCACATTTCAAGACATAATTTACATTTGTAGACAATATGCAAAAAGGAAAAAGCTAAATTAATTTAATAAGGTTTTTTTTCATTGTTTTTTTCAGCTGAAGTCTCTGGCAACTTAAATGAAGATGATTTCTAGATCTAAATAGTTAGTGCCACAGTAGCTAGGAATAAAGAAAAAGGTACCTTTATTTTCACCCAATTTTTTATTTTTACTAAAGCAAGTTAAACATCATCTGCCTGCTATTGCCTGCTACTTACAGAGAAAATTGCCTGATGATTATTGAACTGAAGTTGGTAACAGGCAATTTTTCTTAAGGTCTGAATTGAAATCAAGAATATACTTCAAGCAATTTCTTTTCAGTTCTTGTTTTTGGAATAAAAAGCTGAAGTGTTGGGAGGTGCTGGTTCTGTATAGAACTGTTTAAATTTTTTGTGGTTTTAGCTGAAACGCCCCTTTAGAACTGGACAAAAAAATCTGTTAAAACTTGTATGATCAGGAAAAGTTCTGCTTTCATAGAGAAAGCCAGGACACTCCAATTGCAGCCCAGCAATGCAGCTCCCACATGGGGCACCAGGAGCAGCCTGCTCCTGACAGGGGTACAGCAATGTAGGGACAGCCTGCAGGGACCCCAGACAAGGTGTGGAGACACCTTCTGGGGCACATCCTCAGTGTGGGTGTGTTAGCACAGGATCAGAAGCACCTGGAGGCACGCAAAGGTGGAGTGGCCATGTCTTCTCTAGGAGGAATCTCCCAAGGCTGGGGAAGAGGGTGTGTGTTGAGCAGGTGGGGTATGTGCACATCAGAACTTTTTTGGCTTATTATTTTACACTCAGTACAATCTTTTTGGATGAACAGCAAACACTCCTTACATATAAAGAAAGCTCTCACTCTTAACATTGCCAGCAAGGGAGGTGATAGTCCCACTCTTCACTCACTGGTGTAGCCTTGCCTTGAGTCCAGTGTGCAGTTTTGGTGCGACAATATAAGAAAGACATAAAGCTTTTAGAGACCATCCAAAAGAGGTCTGTGAAGATGGTATGGGGTCTAGAAAGGACCCATATGAGGGACAGCTGAAGTCACTTGCCTTGTTCAGCCTGGAGAAGAGGAGACTGGGAAGGTAACTTAACAGGCAGTAGTGGTGAGATGTCAAAATGCGTGCCTATGAAGAGGGACTCTGGATGTTGGTTGTACTGGGTTTTATATTTTCTATAGGTCACCTGATTTCCTGATGGCACTACTGCTCATCCAATCATCTTTGCATACTCTGGGCCTTCTCTTCTGACTTTCACAGCCTCCAGGCATCACTTTCGTTTTGTACAGAATATCCCATAGCTAAGTTTAACTTATGCATCTTTACCTACAGTTCACATTTTCTTAAATAAAAACCAAGCCCAAAAGAAAATCCAAGTGGCCCAAGTCTCACTTATTTTAGTCATTAGTGTGAAATACTGGCCCATTTTCTCCTTTCTGTACAAAAACATGGTTTTAGCCCCCAGTTATATGGAAAACAAATTAGTCACAAACACATGATCAGAAAAAAAAAGGGTTGTAGTTAAACTTAGTTAAGCTTTTACTTAGTTAAACTAAGTAAAACAAAGCAGCAGTCAGGTAAAAAATAGTGAACACAGATTCCACATAGCCAATTTCAGCCCTGAGGGGTTCAAAATGAGAAATGAGTGCCAAGTCGATGATCAGTTACTAGCCACAGTGGTACTGTATATTGGAACTCATTTGTTTTTTGCAGTTTAAAAGAAATCAGAACTCAAATGATGATTTTAGATATCCTTTATAGATATCACTGAAGTCCTGCAACACTTTCACAAAGAAGTATATTCCCCCACATGACACATACCTGAAGCAATATCTGGGCTCTTGCATTTTAAGTGACCCACTGATGCTTTCACTTCTGGGTATTTTCATCTCTAGGTACCCATCTCAGTTTATCTTTCAGATCAGACTATTTTACCACTGAATATTTTGCAACTAATAAATGATTTCTCTCAGGGAAAAAAGGCAATATTATAATTTTCCCCTAAAATTTCAGCACTCTGTAGAACTCTCCAATGTATAACAAAAGTTTATAACAGATATTGCATACTAAATGTATGCCTGTAACAAAGAGATTATTTGGAAGTAATCTTTTATGTAATATAAAACAGTATGATTGCAATGCGACAGGGACGTTTATTGCCACATATTTCAATTAATAAGCCATGCTTTAAGGGATTTCTCAATTGTTCCCAAATTGCTTTGTTAATAAGGGAGGCAGTGTGTTGTGGATAAAGTCATCAGATTCTCAATATATAAAAAGTGATATTTCATGTCAGCCTCTATTTTTATATTTTTGAAAAAGGGTATATTCACATGTATTTGGCAATACTTACCATTATTTTAGAGATAGAAATAATCCATTAGAGTGCATTTGTACAGCAAATATCATGAGAAGATGACAACTTTGGGTATTTAAACAGATCAAGCTGAACAATTATGATATCAATCAGAATCTGATTTTTATTTAAGGTATTCCTTAGCTTTAAATTATATTGATGTTTTCAATATTGTATGCAAATAATTTTGGGATTTTTTCTAAAGGAAGCTAAATGCCTCATAATGCTGCAGTCTTATGAACCACAGTTTTGCACATTACTAAGAAATACCACCTTAATAAAGCATAATAGAATTTTAGACATAGTAGAAATTATTTGTGTAATTGAGAGTATGATTTATAACATTTAAACATTTAAATCTGCTCTTGATTTAGTCCCTTTAGATTTATGAAAAGAAAAAAAAAGATCTGGAAAAAGGAACAGAATTATCTGAAAACAAAATCCCAACATTAGAAAGATTACAAAGCCTTCTAAACATCCTAACCAAAATTTATAAAGTTGTGTCTTTTTTTCTGCTACAAATAATACTCTTTTGTCAGCATTAATCTAAATATGCTAATAGTAAGTCTATTATATAATATTTTTTTAAAAAAAATAATTATCTTCCCAAGTTTTTATTGATGTCTTTTAAATATGAAATTGAAACTTCTTGGTCACCTATCATATTAGATTATTTTCATTTAAAAAAAAATAATATTGGCCATGTTTTATTCCTTTATATCTGTTACTATGAGATAAAATTATGGATTCAAACCTGTGTGCATGGCACTTCCTGATCTTCAGTTTTATCTATTATCCACAAAAATGCTTCATTGCTTAGAATGTTATACCACTTTCTTTTTTTGTTGTTGTTTCTCTGAGGAAATGAAGCAATTTGGAATTTTATAAGCCCTAATAGAAACATTTTACTGCTGAATGATTTTGGCAATCCTACTTGATGTTCACAAGCTGTTTTAAAGAAATAGTGGTTAGGACTTGGTCGATGTCATCACTCTTCATAAGCATCTGGGATGCATTCTATTTATTGTTTGCAGTATTTGACATTCAGCTATGAATGTTTGCTTTGCTATAGATCTTTAGGAAAGCTTATCTTCAGCGAGTAGACATTAGTTTAAACTTTGTCAAAATCAGAGCTATCCTATAATGCCCTGCAAGTTTCAGAGGATGAGAAAAAAGAACACAAACTAAGCATTGTTTTGAACCAGATCTGCATTTGCTATGTTCACTGACAAATTTTATTTTGCTCTAGTTTTCAGCACACCTAATGCTGAGACTAGTAGGTGGAGATTTACATATGTCCATTTTCGCATTGACAACAAGAATATTTTTTATATTTTCCTATTAACTTAAGGAAATTAGTGAGATACACACACTCTAGATCATGGTTACGTATAACTGATGGTATAACTGCAAATACAACTACTAACATCTGAGTGTCTAGAGTTCAATGACATTGATGAGAGTCTTGAGTGCTTATGGACTATAGTCAGGGGAACGCCAGCATGGCAAATATCATGGTAGGAGACTGTTATAGACCACTCAACCAAGAAGAGTCAAATTAAATATTCTATTAGCAGCTGGGAGAAGTCTCACAATGGCTAGACTTTGTCCTTGTGCAGGACTTCAACTTACTGAAAATACAATACAAATAGGAAAGAGTAGAAGGTTTTTCAAGTGATATGCTTGGAGGCTGTCTTGGACATAGAAACCATGTAATTACCAATAGTTTTGTATTCTCAGAGAAGGAAATTTTAATTTCTGCACAAGCATATTAAATTCTATGCAAATATTTACAGAAATTTACTTTTTACATAAGTTACTACTTCTGAGATTTGTACAAACATTTTAATGAAAAAGAATGGGGGAAAAAAGTGATAAAATTATCTCAATGTTAAATTTGAAGTGTGTTTTGTCTGAGTGGAACGGCAAAAAATTAATGTATACCTCAAAGGAAAAAAACCCTCTTCCTCTACAAAAAATTCAATTATAAAGATGCATTTGGCCTTAATATTAAATTAAAAAGCTAAGCAGATTTGTTTGTATGTACTATTCCTATTTGATAATGATATATTTAAAAAGATGTATTCACACATGCACATATATAATGTGTGAGTATGCATGTGCATAGTTTAGAGGTGAAGTCTTCTCAGTGGATAAATTATACATCTTCGAAAGAAGAAAAACACACCCTATATCAGCCTGGAGAATATAATTCCCTCTTCAAACACAACAAGAAGCAAAGAATAAATTGAAGAACACAGCTCAGTCCAGGATAAGAAAGCAGTAATTGATTGCACTGTTGCCTGAAGCAGCTTCATTTTTTTCTGATAATGAACCAATGCATATAATATTGCAGTGTCAAAGGTCATTTTCAGAGAGCAAAATTCCTTCTTCATCTGATATCAGTGTCTTCACTAAAAGCCCTGATGTGAAATTAATTTCCATCGTGCAATCAGCATTTAATAATTCTTTAATTATGTGAGGTAAATTTTGCCCCTATACAAAGGGTGAGCACAGAGGTTTCACAGTACTTCATTACAAAGTCACACAGAGATTTTGAGCACACTGGAATCACTCTACATGACAGCACATGAGCAAACATGTCTCAAGCATACAGAAGGAAGAAAAATATTTAAGTAACTGGTTTTAAAGAGACTAAAATTATTTTAAGAACAGCAACTCTTAGGAACATTTTAGCACTAATCTATTACTGAAGACATCCTTGTACATGTAGATCAATATGGTTCAGGTTGGTCTTTGTCAAATGCAAAAAACCTCAATCCTCTATAAACAAACCAAATATAAACCTATAAATCCAAGTTGGGTGCAGTTTGCAAATAGTCATTTCTGTCTCCCTTTTTCTGCATCATATTCATTTGACTTTATAACTAGCATAATGGGCATACAGTGGAATGAATGGCAAATCTCTAATTTCACTTATGTTTAAACTTCCTACTGTGTTTTGATCAAAAGATAAAAGACTAAAATCCTAAAACTGATATCTCATGGCATTTTCTTTGAACATTGACATGTTCTAGTAGCATTGATATGACACATTAATTTTCAGTTTAGCACCATACTTTCCTTACACATATTGTTTGAGAAACATAAGATAATTAGGGAGGGAGGTAAAGTTAATTTTAAAAAATAGCTGTCTGTGTAATAAAAACAAGCTTTAATGAAATCTGCACCATTATTCTTTTTCATATGGAGCATAAGTGGATATTGATTTATAGAAAATCCTCTGTGATTTATTTTGGCTTCCAGATTCCTTTTTCTATTATTCTTTGTTTGTGCAATTGATTTGATTGAGATCATCAAGGATAATGAATGACTAAATCCTATCATAAACAGGCAGGGCTCCTTATAAACTTATTGTTTAACTCTGAAACATCACTATTAAGCATCAACACCAAAGCTAATACCACTAGATAAATGTTATTAAGCTAGGTAATGAAAAACTTGTGGCAAGTGGTAATTTTAATTACAATTTAGACTTTATAGAAATAAATATCTCCAAGATCAGTCTCTTCTATCTGTCTCTGCTATTAAAATTGTTTTTCATAAACTCATTTCTTAGCAGACAAAAATTGTTATGTCCTAATACTAATCAGCTCTTGAAATTTCTGATGGTAACTACAAGAAGCATGAGAAAATTAATGGAAAGAGAGGTCAAAAATATCCTTTATTTATTATAACCTATTTAGGTTAAAAAACGGCATATTTCATTATAAATGAGAGATAAACTAGCTATTTCAATGGCTGTGCTCATGCCTCAGAAACAAATGCCATCATATGGTAAGCTAATAAAGTTTTACAGTATTCACAATTCACAAATAATTTTGAACTCTAAATCTGTAGCCATAAGTGTATAAAAATGTTTTTTGAGAAATGTAGTTTGGGCTATTGTGGCTTTTGCAAGATGAATCACATTCAAAAGCTTAAGTTTTACAATTTTTTTGTTAAAAGGGAAATAAAGTATTTCTCAAGTTTAGACTCAGTGATTTTGTCCACATTTTATATTATAAAGAAAAACATGATATTTTAGATTTTTTTTTCTGAGAGGTGTTATTGTTTATTTTTTGTTTGTTTGTTTGTTTGTGAGTTTTGTTTGGTTCTTTAAAATACTTGTTACATTAATGTATTGGAGAAGTTGTTAGTGCCTGTAGAAAATGTCAGCACCAACTCTAAAATCTCTGAAGCATATGGCTTTCTTGCATGTAATACACATATTTTCACAGTGCAACACAGAAAAAAACATTTGACATGCTAACATGTAGTTCTTTTCAATTATACTAAGATAAATAGTTATGCAACAAATTAAAAAAAGAAGTGTAGGTGTAACATATTGCCATGGATGTTGGGGAAAGTGAAAAGTTCATTTGGAAGCATTTTTATTTTAACTGCATAATACTAAATTACCACACAAAATACAGAAGAGTAGAGAATTCATGCCTGTGTTAAAATACAATCCATTAAAAAAATTCATGAGGGTCTATATTTGCTTTTATATGTAACCAATGAATATCGAATGAATGTACTACATTTTTAAGTTTAATTTAAACTTATTTTTAACTATAGCTAGGATGGAAAGTACTTTTAAATCCGTTGCAGAAGTGTTCTTTGTGAGAAGTTTTAAAAATAATTGCATTTTCCTTTGACAATTCAAAATAAATTTACTGCATTGAGTGACATCTTATATGCACGTATGACTTTTACTGTTAGTCATTCTGACGTCTTTGGTCACAGTTTTGTTTTTTTTTTTTTTAAAGGGAGGATTGCTACATATTTACACAAAAATACATAAACAGTGTTGTGCTTACTTAGGCAATACTTTCTTGGGATCCTCATTTACACGTTTTTCCCCATGTGACAAGAACCAAAATGTCTGAATTAAGGGCAGATAAATTGTCTATGAAAGAAAAATTTCTGAAGAGTAAACTGTGAAGTTTCAATGATTACATGGAAAACCACATTCTCAGTCTGTGTATAGCTTGTGCTATAAATCGGTTTGTGTTTTTCTTTTGCCTGAAGGGTAATTTTGGACACCTACTTTAATATAAAAAGCAAGGCAGATTAGGTAGGAGTGATTCTCTCATCCTTAAGAATGCAAACAAGTTATACTCCTAGTGCAAAGAAGTTGTATAAGTACATATGTACTCAAAAGACATAAATTCATCTATCTTGGATAGAATCAATCCAAGTATCTCTCTCTCTCCTTTAATTACTGAGGGAGAGAGATAAAACCCTAACCTTTAATAGGATTCATTTTACATAGCTTCAGATAATATATTTCAGAAATCAGCCATGTATTATAAACAGTCATCAGAACTCTCTCCACATTTAATGAAAATACATTGCCTCTTTCAGTTAATTCATCCTTTCTATCTCAAACAGGATTTTTTAGATTGAACTGAGTATTCCATTCAACTACATGTTTCTTTCTTTTGATCATAGGTAAAATTTAGAAGAACTACAATAGACAAAAGACAAAATTAAGCAAGATTGATTACTCCCACACTCACTTGTTTTTCTGGAAATTTCCATTTTCCTCCATCATCTACAGAAAAGTTGCAAAGCCCTACCACAAATCCACAGTATCAATAAAAATCTAGACATTTCTTTGGGTCTGTGAGGAAGAAAAGAGAAATCTGTAAGATTTATCCTGTATCAGAGTATTTTCTTTCTTTTCTTTCATTCTTATCTACCCCCTCCTTTTTTTTTTTCCTTTTTTTTTTTTTTATGAGAGATGTAATATAAATTGTGGTCATGAAGCTACTACATCAGTATCTCCTCTGGACAGTTTTATGCACACATAAAATACAGTAATCTTAGTCCAGAAACTCTAGGAGGTATTTAGATGCAAAAGGTACTTTGCCTTTAGAAAGACTTGGAGATGATGTGCATTGCTGTGTGAGGTTGTTCAACACAGAAATAGAAGCATATACAAGAAAAAGAAGTTCAAAACACCTAGCACTTTGTCATCCAGGTTGAATCTACAGTGCTGCTTGTTCACAAACAAACACACATCTCACGATGCCATTGCTCAAGGATAATCTATTCAGAAGCTGATGCTTTCTGAAAAAGAGCTACAGGCATTTGCAATACAGCATAATTTCATAGGATGAGGTCAAGAATATGTGTTATAGGACAGGCAAGGCATGAGGGTATCTAAGATGTTCAGAAGTGTAAGGTGTCCTGAAACCATCCTAAATGAGCAAAGTTTAATGGAATAGTAAATTACACTGAGTTGGAAGGGAACCCCTAGAATCATCAGAGTCCAACTTCTGGCATAGAACAGCCTCAGGAGACACCATGTGAGCCAAGATTAGATTTATCTCTTTTATCTTACCAGAAAGAAATGCAATATCAAGTGGCCCAGGTTTTGTTTTGGAGAGAACTAGCTATTCATCACCATTTTCATTTGAATATTATGGGGATGACTTGATGTTATAAGTACTTTTGAGTCAGTAACATCTAGGCTTAGATGTTCTAAGGGATACAGTCTACTGGATATAATTCTGATATCAGTCAAGTGGGACCTGGGTTTAACTCAGTAGATATGCCAATAGACACTCTCATTCAAAGCCCTAAAGAAAACCTCATTTCTCACAGTGCTCTATTGCAACCACAGAGGAGGAAGAGGCAGGAGGTAGTGGGGAAAAGAGGGCCTGAAGAATGAAGTGCACTGCTTGAGTGCATCCATGAGCCCCATCTGTTCTCTTAAAGCTGGGACACTATATAGTCAGAAAAAATCAATTTAGGAATGTTGTGAGAGATTACTCCCATTAAAAAAGCAGTGTCTTTTAAATGTGCAGCTTCTACCTTTTTTTTTTTTTTTTTAAATTATCTTATTATGTACACAATTTTTTTTTCCTTAATTGTCCCAACAAATTTTAGGAAAGCATCATTGTAATTTTTCATATGTTACTGAGTAACCTGTTAAAATAGTCATTGAGTAGATTGATATTTAAAGACAATTAAGAATGATAAAAAAATGCCAAAAAAAGTTTATTTTAAAATCCTGGATATTTTAATCCATATAATTTACAAGTAAAATTAAATAAGATTAAAAAACTCCACAACAAACAAAACCAAACAAACTCACAACCCAAATCCCACTTCTTTTTTCCTGATATGTACATCTATCATCTTTGTTTAATTAAGGCCTGAGTCCAAGCAAAAAGAAGTTTTTAATGTAAATGAAAACAAAAAAAAGCAAGACATGTAAACTTGTTGAATAAGTCTTGATATGTGTAGAAAATAACCCAGTGAGCTAGGGATATGCAAAAATAACAAAGAGTAAACAAGTGAACATAAGATTCCTACATTTCCTTGGGAACTAAAACACCCTCAGGGATTTGTATAAACTTTTATAAGTTTAACTGGAGTTTCATTCACTGCTGATTCTTGTTTTCACCCTAATTTGTCTTTTTGCTGAACAAGATTTTGCCTTTCAGCTACAACTTATGGTTGTGCTATCCTTGCAGGATAAATGGAATGAACAGTTTTTTGAACACTTTCCAGTCACTGCTCTTGGATCTTAAGGCCAAGAAGATAATGAGGGAAGACTGTCTCAAACAATTAAGTAGGCAGAATGACATATTTGAGAACAACCTTGACTATTACTAGGCTATAAACACGCAGAAGAAAATAGGACAGTTTAGACCAGCCTTAATTAGATGCTTGCATATAAACTGTGTGTAAAAAGAAGAGGGAAAAAAATGGGTCATCTAGAGGTCTGTTGTGCTAATGACTGAAAAACATGAAAAGAGCTACCTAACCTATTAAATCCATAAACTGCATTCACAAGAAAGTGTGTCAGAGCTGCACAGACCTTCATAATCAAATCAAGATTGTCTTAAGATCAGTGTTCTTAATGAATAATTTTTTATGGAATTTCTTTTAATATTTAACTTTTCAGCTTTTCCAGGAAAGACCAAAAAAAAAAAAAAAGGTGCAAAATACCAGCATACCCAAAACCCAAACAAACAACCCAGTCCATTCCATCTATATTATGCTGAGTTATAAAAAATCTGCGTCATTTTCTACTACGTGGCAGGTTTTATATTTTGTCGATTGGCCAGTGGAGTCTTCTTATTCTTTGGTATGAAGTTAGCATCTTCTAACCCTGGGATAAAATATTCCAGATGAAGCATCTGCAGTATTTTGTAAGTGTGAGAGAGTATATGTCTAATTGATCATTTTCTAAATGTCTTTTTTTTCCAGCTTTGCGTTTTGATAGTTTCTGTTATGTATTGATAATTTACCATGTTTTTCTTTACAATTATTTATAGCTCAAGAATTCTTGATTTGGATTCTTTTCATTCATCTCTACAAGTGCAAGGTTGTCTAAGAGCCCTTAGGCTTCAAACACCTTTTTCTTGATGCTTTAGGTTATCCAGTTCTTTGTGGATTTGATTATTTCTTCATGTCAAGATTGTGTCTTAGAAAATTACCTTTATACCTTCCTACTTTCCTATCCTAAGATCACAAACTAGAATGCACATCAAGTCAGTACTAACAGAGCACCCTGAAAACCTCCAGGTGGCTGCCTCCTCTCGAATCAAAGAGTTATTTTCCCCTTACATAATTCTGTCTATACTTTACAATTCATGTACTATCAGAGCTTTTTCTGATTTAAATGAATATCTCTTATTTGGCTTTGTAATATAATCATTATTTAAATTCTGATAAATTAATTTATCACTTTTCCTTTTCTCATTCTATTTCCTTAGACATATTAAAGAATCAACAGAAGCCATCATAGGACATTTTGTTTAATATTTAGATATATGTGTAGTGACACTTTAAATGATAAATGTCTTAAAATCACTTAAATTTAGCTTAAAGGAATGGTTTGATTGTGCTAACAAGGCAGTGGGCCTAGCTTAAAATGGAAAACTTTCAAAAACATATTTGGAAAGTTTTGCATATATTTCATAAGCTTTTATCAAGTCATGGTTTTTGTAATTACAAAGAATTAAGTTGAGCTCTGGGAAAAAAGTTCATAATAGCAGTATGTAAATACCTTTGCAACAAAAGATCTATGTGTGTTAAATGGTGATTTATAAGAACCAACACAATAAAACCTACCTTTGTTAGGGTTCTGAGACTAAAATGTGCAACAATAAATATCATGGAAAGAGTTTCATGAAACTCTGTTGTCTGAATGAGTTTCACTTTTGTTTCAAAACAGTAACAGCTCTTTAAAATTAGGATTCTGACCCTGAAAAACAATTTTCATATTAGATTCTTACACCAGCATTTTGTTTGCAGAAGTATCACTTTTTCCAGCAAAACAGTCAATGAGGCATCCACTGAAATTGTCCAAGCAGCTGAATTTCTTTTTGCTGCTCTGCCCACAGTTTCAACAATGCTGGAGATAATAGAGCTCTTTTTTTTTTTTTCTCTTTTCCATTAATATGGAGAAAAATGTGTTTTAAATGCTCTAACATGAATGCAGTCCCTTAAATATGAGGATTTTTCTAAAACTGAAGCCAATATTCCCAGCTCTCACACTGTAATTGTCAAGATAACTTCAGTATTCAAGTGGATTTTAAACAGTCGAACAACCAAAATTAAAGTAATCCAAGAATTTATAGCACATAATATACCTAAACCACCTAACCCAAGGTTCTTTCTACCGAAGAATCCGGTAAACTATAAAATTATAAATGATTTAACCATTCAGATTACTCGTCTTATTACTTGTATAAAAGAAATGCAATATGTAATTCCATAATTTCTACCATAGTCACTTTTCTTATTATGCCTATGCAGCTACAAGCAATTTGTATAACTTACTTCCTAATTATTATCTCTAGCATCCAATGTTTTACACCGGTAACACTTTCTGGCTGATTTCTCTCTTTTGTAGAAACCTGAGGTAAATGTAAAAATAATTTTTATTTTTTTTAAATTTATTTTCAATTTTTTTGTTATATTTACAGAAATATTTTGCTTATACAGACCACATATATTAGATGTCAATCTAACCTGAAGAAAGGAAAGTAATTTTGTAATAGTACCAGTTTCTCAAGGATATTGAAGGGATAGTATGAGCCTTTCATTATATTTTCTCCCACCTGTCCACTTGTGGAGGGGAGTGGTAGAGCAGCTTTGATGGATGCGTGGCATCCAGCCAGGATCAGCACACTACATCATCACAATCTACAACACTCACACAGATAATAGGAAATTAAAATTTTATAGAGAAATTGTTTGGAATTGCATAATGGAATATTTAGAAGTGCAGGTATTTTTATTTATTTTTTTTTGCCAAAATGTTGAATATAAACATAACAATATATAATATTGCATTAGGTTTTTGTGGTAGTAAGGTTTTTGTAGTGGACAATGGCTCCAGAAGTGGCTTCTGTGAGAAGATACCAGGAGCTGCCCCCATGTGTGACAGAATCAATTTAAGCAGCTTCCAAAATAAACCAGCTGCTGTCTAAAACTGAGCCCATCAGGAGTGCTGGTGGTAATTTTATGAGACCACATTTTAAAAAGAGTAAAATAAAAAGTTTGAGTGGTGTGTGTGAGAGAGAGGGCCAAAAAAGATGTGAGATAAACACCCTAGAAGACATCAAGGTAAGAAAAGAAGGAGGGAAAGCAAGTGTGCTCCAGGCATCAGAGCAGAGGTTCCTCTCCATCTCTTGGAGAAGACCATGGTGAAGCTCTTAGTCCCCCTGTAGCCCATGGACAGCCATGGAGAAGATATCCACCTTACATCCCATGCTGGAGCAGGTGGTCCTGAAGGAAACTGCAGCCCACAGAGACCACACTGATGAGGGTACCCCGCAAGATAAAAAAGAACAAATGTTGCCGAATTTTGATTTATATCATAACCACTTCTGAATGGTTAGGAGGGGGTGATTTTCTTCAGGTCTGGTGTAATTTGACTATGTATGTATATTTATTAAATACTGAAAAAATAAGAATTCTGTTTTGTTGTGTGGCATATTCAAAGTACTTGCCTTGAGCTATAAGTTTTGATTGATGTGAGTTTTGGTCGCCTGAGAATATATTACTTTCAATTCCTGCAGCAATAGAGGATGTGTTAGAGTCAGGAGTTCCTCTGAATTTAAATATTCACAAGTGAATTAGGGTGAGTTGAGTTCAGAGCCCTTCTCAGAATGGTTTTACAACCCAGATATACACATTATTGGAAAAACAGTTGATGACACTTATTTCCTCAGGTAGATGATGTGAAGACTGATTCTTCATGCTGAAACAACAGTTTATAATCATTCAGTGTTAATAAACATAATATTTTTTAAAAAATATTTATAAAGTGTTAGTTAACTTAAATATTGTTCAATACTCAAAGATAATTTGATGGGTCCTCTTCACAGACACCTACAGAGACATCTGCGGTAGTCAAATATAACAGGTTTTTCAGTAACACGCAGTAGCGTGCTACATTGTCAATGAGATGTCTGATAAAAAATAAAGACAGACCTAGTTTGAAAATTTGCATCTATTTGAATCTCAGTTTTCTTTCAAGTTCTTCAGTAAAAACAATGTGTAAGACTGCTCAGTTTTTCTCTTTTGGGTATTTTGCGTTGTTTTTCAAAGGCGAGAAAAATTTTTCTAATTAAAACACAGCATTTATGGTGTCAGTAGTGATAATGTTTCTATTTTCTAAATAATGCAATACAAAATATCACTTAAGAATAAGTTAGAATAGACCATTTCAGCAGGGAGGGATTTGCCATGATCATTCAACTGCCTGACCACCCTCAGGGCTGACGAAAAGGTAAAGCAAGGTTTTAAGGGCATTGTCCAAATACCTCTTAAACACTGGCAGGTTTGGGGCATCAGCTGCCTTTCTAGGAAGGCTTTTTCAGCATTTGGTTTAACTCCTTAACCAAATTGCCTTTATATTTAGCCGAAGAATACAGAGAAGCCTAAGCACATACACCTTCAGGCCACCGTAATGGATAAATCTGAGAACAGAAAATTTCTTGAGTGTGATTTCTTCCTCTCAATTATTTTAGGTGGGTCTTTTTAGTTTAAATCATATTTTTGGTAAAAATGGTTTTGGTTTCTGCCAGTGTTGTTGCAGTTTTTAATTCCGATCATTTAAAGATATTATTTTATTACTATTATGAAGTCTGAAAATTTGATGTTATGTAATTATATTCCATTTTATAGAAAATATATATAAAATTAATTTGAGTAACTAAGTGAATGTGAACATTGAAGCTAATTGAGGTATGCTTACATACTGAATTATAATTTTCCAGAAGTAAATTCATATCATGTGGAACAACACTAAGTAATTTCAAACAGTAGAGTTGAAAACATCTAGAAAATACAAAATATTTGTTCAGAACCATATGGGAGTCACTATATTTAAATAAAAGACAGTATATATGGGTTGGGGTTTTTTGTGTGCACATGCACCTCTGTGCATGTGTATATGCAGCTGCATTTATGAAAAGGTGGAAAGCAACTCTAAGAACTCATTAACTGAAGAAACCCCACATGGATAAAGGGCCTTTATGTAGATACAGAAGAACCATAATTTACATCAAATGAGATAAGGAGATAAACAGGTATTATAGAAGAGACGAAAAAGAGGTGTAATATATATCAATTTTATACAAGAATAATAATGTTTTTAATATTTTTAATGACTTATCACCTCAGTTTCATTTACAGCCATTAACCATCTCTGAATAATATCTCAGCAACCACATTATAGTCATATGCAAATAATTTCATAAGCAGAGTGGATCAAATCTTACCACTTTAGCATTGACTCCCTTCTTTGAATTTACATCTCAACTATATTCTTTTTTAAATATCATTCCTTTTTTCAATCCAGGCTATTTTCTATTTCTTGCCCTGTGTTAAAGCCTTGGATGCAGACCTGTCTTGTGGAATGGAGTGCAACATGCAGCCATTCCCCGATAGAAAACAAAAAACTCTTTTTCCTCACCATAAAAGAGTAGTAAATTCCTACCTTACAGCAGTACGGAGCCAAATTCTTCCTGATAAAGTACTTCATTCTATCTGATTTCAGAAGCCTAAAAAAACAGATGTCACCATTTCAGTTCATTGTATGAACTCCCTGTGTGTTTGAAGGGCAGAAATGGGAACTTCTAGAATGACTTTGGTTTCATATTTGCATAAACAACTAAAATAAGTTTGGTGAATCATTCCTGACAAGAACCATTTTTTTGCATTGGCTGTAAGTGCCATCTAAATTACAAGCTCAGATATAGATAGCTACACTGCAATCTGTGAAGGACACAGGAAGTTAAAAGCAGTCATTATGAACATGATGCAAAAGATGTGTAGAACAGCAAAGAGGAAAAAAATAGAGGTAACCATTGTTGAATACATTCTCAAACCCTGGAAAAAAATTTTCATTATTATTTCCCAAACAGTAGCTATTTTTTTTTTTTGTTTGTTTGTTTTCTCTTGTATGATAAATTTTTTCTCTTTTAATGATTGCTTTTATTTCTAGAATACTGACTCAGAGGCAGATCATGAAGTGCTGACTTCAGATACAGTAGCAAATAGTAGCTAGGAAGAAGTTCAGAAACGTGCCACTTAAAACAATACAGTGTTTGGTCATCCATTTCAAGTTTTGTACTGGAGTGTATAAAAAGTTCAATTTATTTTAGACAAATTCTTGAGGGACAATTTATTTTATTTAATTAAAGTCTACTCTTTACTCTTTCACCACTATCCATCTTTGCATGTAAGAAGATGCTTTTAAAATAAAACCAATAATAAATAAATAAAATAATATTTTTAAATAAAAAGTATTCTTTTCCAATATAAGTTTTCTAATTTTTTCTCTCCCACATACACAAAAATGTGACTATATAAACACAAAATTATCACTTTTGGGAAATATATGCTAATTTTCAATTGTTTATTTCAATAGACAGCTAATTTCACATTCTTCTTTTTTATTACTTGTTTCTGCTTTAGATTATATTACTTTTAAAAAACGTAATTGTTTCTGGGCTTCTTCCGCAGCCTGTATTTAAATAATTCACCCTGAATCTTAACAATTATTTCTGTGATGTCAGTGTTTTGGGCAACACAAATGAAATTCTAAATGGTATTGTCTTGTATTTCATTCTCAATTAATGATGAGCAATAATTCCACACTACAGTATGTGATTCAGGCTGCTTAATTTAGTCCCTGAGAAAGTTAATGCAGTTGCCACAATTAGGCATCCAGTGGTCTCTGAAGTGACACAGAATACCCAAGCTTGCTGTTCAGGGATATTTGACAAGCCTTAGGACATAACAGAGATTCTTTCCTTTCTGTCTCTATTCCTGGAAATCAGGAGGGATGCCTTAGAGACTTCTTGAATGCCTCTACTTTGGCAAGTGAGGATAATACCATAGGAACACTGTCAATGGGGTCTACAAGGCCTTTTATTGCATAAACTGCAGGTGTCTAAGGGGAGCTCAAGGATTCCACAGATTCCACATAGTAAATGGACAGAACATATTTAATTCTAATTACATTTGTGGATGTGCACCTTTATATAACCTAGATATAGGCACCTACATGCTCAAAGTGAATCTTACCCTTCAAGTTCCTTATAAAGCAATTATTAAGGAAAATCCTGGCTATGTCCTACAAATGAGTAGCTCTGTGTTTTTGAAGCGCTACAGAGAAAACTACTTTCTGTCTATATTTGGGTATCACTGTGAGAATTCCTCTGTTTGTGTGAAATTCCAATAAATATGAATAAAAGGCTAACATTGAAGAGGGACTCCAAGCTTATAAAACAGCTTAAGTGGACAATTTGGCTGCTAACTTGGAAAATCAATTCCCCTGTATTCAGAAATAAGTAGGTAATAAATCACCTGACTGAGTTTATAAAATAAGTCCCTGAAAAGTGAAACCCAGTGAGAAATTTTTTTCAATATACATAAATTTTCAAATCAGAGCTCTCAGCTTACTAACTGAAGAACCATTGAGGCAGCCTCTCAACTGTAGCCTTATTGGTGTTGAGCCAGAATTTTGTAGCTGGTAAGAAAGAGAGGGAAAAAATGATCACAGATCTCATTGGATTATTAAGGAAACCTGTGAGTATTCATGTAATTACATAAAATTCCATATAGGAAATTTATCTATTAGTGTAAATGTACACAACATGGGATGTTCAGATAAAAAGTCAAAAGGATGGAGCAAGGTGGATGTTGGTGGGGGTGGGGGGGATGACTGTGTTAAAATAGTGAGAGGATAAAAGTGGCCATACATATGTAAATATGCTGCTGATGGATATTCTTGTATGGCTATGCTCTGTTCAATGCAGTTGGTCATGTTTTATTATTAAGTTATATTCCTATTTGGGGTATGATATTGCTCTTCATTCTGTGTGTTTGATTTTCTAGTTATTATCCTGAACCTACACCTTCTAGGTAAAGCAGGAGGAAGACATAATCTGAAAAGACTTGAGGTTGAATATGGAGCCTGCATAAACAGGTTCCAGTCTTGGATTACTATAGACTGGTACAAGATTTTGAGTGTTACAAAAATTTGGGAATAACTGCAAATCAAAGGAGAATATGTTTAAATCCACTCATGAGCCTGCATCCTGCTCAGCTGGAAGGAAGGGACTGGAGGTATTGTACACACATAATCTATCTCTATCAAATAGAGAAAACAGTTTCAGTAAGAAGATTAGTTTAGTTGATCAAAATTATTATGGTGACTAAGAGCTTGGATTTTTGTGCATTTTTTTTCTAACTCACATCTAGTAACACCTGCTGAATTCTTGAGTGTGATAATAAATTCTTTAATTTACTTCAATTCACTGTTTCACACTACAACATGTTATTTCTGAATTAAGTATCTCACTGAAGTATCACACATTGTAGATGACAAAGAGAAAATCTAATAAAGGCAAGATCCTTTAGACTTCAGAATTTTTTCATGCTATTATTATTATTATTATTATGCAAAACATACAGCAATATTTGACATGTAAAGATGCTATAAGCATGCCGTAAAAGAGACATTATAGGAAACAAACTATAAAAAGCAGCTGTGTGGCATCTGTAACTGATTGTATGAGTACTGATAATGTGCTTCCATGCAGTGTTACATGAATTGGAACCTTCAATGGCATTGCTTAAGTAACCTTACCTGACTTATGAATCACAGTAAGCAGGTCTAATTTTCTATTTCTTCACAGACACCTGACACCTGCTTAAAGGATGTAGCTGTAACAGAGGATAAGGATAAAGCTGTAGCAGAACCCTGGGAAAGGTGGAAGCATGATAATTTAAACCACTTTCTGTAGTTATGCCAGCATTTATTATTTTTACCAGTGAGATCTTCTACCCTGTTTTCCCATAATTTAATAGTTGAGCATTGGTTCAAACATCTAAATTTTTAAGGAGTTTTCTAACTCAAGACTACAGATCTGGCTTATTCCCTCAGTTTAGAGGTGAGTGCAAGACTTTTTAAAATATATGGGAAGAGTTCAGAATTATTACAGGGTTTACAGTCATTATATGGATTGTCTTCATAATATTGTCCCTAAAATAAAATGTTTGGCTCTAGCCTCATCTTATTCATATAGTCCAAATTTTCATACTCCAGAATAATTCCTGAAAAAATATTATTGAACATGTCATCTTTCATTATAGGGTCTCTTTCAGTTCTTGAAATCATAGTCTTACTTTATTGAGATGCAAACAGATTTCTATTTTCCACATGCAAATAACTTGTAATATGACTCTTACTATTGAGATATAACTTTTAATTTTCAGATAATGATTGAAAAATAAACTAATAGTTTATTAGTTTTTAATGATTGAAAAATCTATGATTTGTGTTGCCATATCATTTATATTTTATCTGCACAGAAGTAACAATCAGACAGATGAAAAACTATCATTTACTAGAGATGTAAAAAAAAAGTCAAAATGCTGCTCCTGAGATTTTTGTAACAACCTTTTCCCAACATAAAGCTCACTTCATATGATTAAAGTCAGTGATCCTGTGTTGTCTTGGTTTGCTCATAGACCATGATACTTATGCAGGATATTTCAAACAATTTTCTAGCAGACCAAGGTTTCCACCATTACTGGGGTTAATTTACACTTTTGTTAATTCTCAGAAACAGGCTAGGGTTTAAACGCTCAGGGAACATGAACAACCTGATTTTACTTAAAGTCAGTGTTGGGTCACGTAGGCAGTACACAGGCTTTACACCACAACCTTGAATCGTATTAGACCTTTCTAACTGGAGGCAGAATTTGACCTCAGTACGAAAACCCTACTGTTCCTCACCTTTAACAAGTAAAAATCTATATATTTTTTGGAGCTAACAAACCAATTTGCTGATATAACACTGTTGGTATTTATAATAAAATAGTGAACTGAATGATGATTTATATGCATTGATTTCCATAAAAATAACTCTGAAAATAAATATAATGGAGACAGTGTTCTGAGAACCACCCAGACTATAATAATACAAACACATTGAAAGGAAGAAAGAACAAATATTGGTACGAGGACAAGTGTTGGGACAGAAGGAATTAGCACTTGACAACCAGAAGCAGCTCATCCTGCATGTAGAGAGTTCACTTATATAGCTATTTTGTCTTACTGTTTTGACTTTTTTAAACTGAGATAATTTCTTTGCTACCTCATCTCCTGACAACACAATGTCTTGAATAAAGGCACAGCTAAAGACTTTCTTTTTTGACTATTACAGGGTTTCATGGCTGAACAGAGAAGATAGAAGACTGTCAATATTCAAAACGTAAATGGTTAAAAAGTTTGAATGAAGAAACATATGAATGAAGAAGCATATACAGAAGTGCAGAAGTTGCATTTTATTTTATACTTAATGTTTTAAATTTAATTAAGTATTTTAAAACAATTGTGCTTTCTGGTTTAGATAAAAAGTAAAATTGCTTTATATAGCAGAATATCATTGTCTTAGAAATCTTTTTAATAAGCCATTTCCATATAAGGTAGAGCTTCTACTTCTTGTCACAACTTTGAAGTATGAAGGTAGAGTGTCAAAAAACCAGTTTAACACTTTCTTTTATTGAATTACCTGTATGTCTTTCACAAAGTTTTTGGATTTTTTGGTAGGACTCCTCATATTTCATGCCATGAAATTAAAAAATAATTGAGAAGTCTCTCAGGAAGTTCTTCTGTTTCCTTTTTTACTTTTCATTTTCCTCAATCAATATTTTATTACTGGTATAGTTTTTTCCTTCCAGTGTGTAGTGTTTTTGGTTCACTAATCTGAGATTTCCCAGCCAATGCACCAATTGGTGTAGTGGGTTTCATGCTGACCAAATGCCAGTGCACCTAGAATTATTACTAATACTAGAATTATTTACTCATTCTTCTGCTGTGAGATAGGATTAGAAGAGCAAACCAGGCTACAGGTTTAATGGGCATAAAGTAAACTCTATTAACAGAACTAAAAGCATAATAAGAATCAGAATAAAACCTTCAGAACACCTTTCCTCCTCCCCCCACACCTTCTTTTCTTTACCACTGAAAACGTAGACAAAACCTGGGACTTTCAGTCAGTTTATCACCTCTAGAATAGTCTTTCTTCAGTTCACTTAGGGAGGGGACTTCTTCTTGCCATGCCGTGGTTTGCATCTTTCCTCCTCACCAAAAATAAATTAATACATAAACCAACACACAGTGCAAACATTTAGAGAGATAAGTCTTATTTCCTACCTTTGCAAATATATTAGTAATTACAGACCTCTATGTAATATTACTATATTGCTGCAAAGTCCAGATGATATCTGAGACTGGAAAGTTTATTTATTTTGTTGGTCAGATCATTCTCTCATGACACAAATTAGTTTATTACTTTCCAAAAAAAGAAGAACAGACAAAATGCAAACCCTCCACAATCCCACAGTTACAGCTGGCATCCCTGTGAAATTAAAATTCTTCCATAAATTATATTTCTATACATTACCAAATTAAGGTATTAGCTCTCATGTATTTATTTATTATGACCTTACCTTTTGGGATAGCAGATCTTTACTGGTTTTGCAATTCTCATGGTACATAATTTATGCAATTCATTAGGCAAGGTTTTTATTCCTGGTCTATATGAAAAAAAGAGTGAGATGAAACACAGAATTTTTCAGAGTTTATAAGATTCAGACACACAGAGATATGTGACTGAAAAATCTTAAGTGTATAAATATGTGATGCAAATCCTTTTAGCCACCCGTTATCCCTAAGTGTGCAGTTTTATGGTTTTATGTGGCACTTTCCTGCTTGTTCTCTGAACAACCAGGAAGCAGTATATTTCAGGTATATCTCATAGGCCTCAAAACTGATTCTTTTTTCATCAGTAAGAGGGTTTGACATAAATGAAGCAGTTTCAATCTCTTATTTTTTCAACTTCCTTCAGAACTATACCAATTTATGAACGTTTTACAAGGTATCATTCATTTTCTATACCTTCTTTACAGTTCAAAATGCCTTTCTGTCAGTCAGCCTCCAATTCACATAGACTTAATTGGTGACATGCCTCTTCCTTCCATAGGCACTTATTTGCTTTTTCAGGTCAGAATATTCTAGAAAATAACCCATGTTAGTAAGTGAATAATTTTATACACAATTTACACACAAATAGTTTTCCATTTATTTTACTCAAGAATCTTCCTGAATAACTGCACAAAGTTTGATGCATCCAAATTATAGAATATTTTGCCTTTCTCTTCTTCCTGGTTGTATGGTCTATAACAGACTCCATCGTGACATCTGTGGAGACTAGAAATAGAAATTAGTTTGAGTATATTGTAGTGGGATGAATAATCCTAAACACTAATCTCAGTAGTACAGACTGAAATATATCCTGAAATATACCTTTACAATTCAGATCTTTGGGTGGAATTCAGCAGCTGATGCAGATTCCTCAGTATGGGCAAATAGGAGCATGCAAACACTTTATACTGTGAGGAACTGTAATAGTGTAAGGAAATATAATCGATATATTCAATGGAGTACAGACAATTTTTCATGTTGCCTCAATTGGAAGAACTCATGTGTCTCAGCTAAAGAGATCTCTAGACTCCTTTGACAGGCTGATTCTCCTAGGAATCTAGTTTCAAATTAATTGCTAAGCATTACACAGAGCCACTAGTAGTTCATGTAGTAGAAATTGCATCGTCTTGAATATAACTATGATATAAATGAATCCCAGTCAGGCTCTTTTTCAGTCCCTAAAGACAGGAAGTAGGCCATGGTTTACAGCTTTGTGATTGAACATATTCCCTTGAGAGCAGGATGGCTCTATGCATGCTGTCTGGTAGAGTGAGTGCCGGTGTTACCTCTTAAACTGTTCCCAAGCCCTGTCTAGAAAAGGGCTAGCTTGAGCCAGACAATATGGAAAAGTATCTTCCTGTGCCTGAATAGATGTGGGAACTGACAATGGTCAAATAAGAGATTTCAGGCTTCAGACATTAGCTTGAACCTATGTGAAACTAAGTCACATAACTTTCTCAGACTGGCATGAGAAGTGCGGCCTGGGAAATCACAAGGAAGAATACAAACAGTCCTTAAAGGAGGAAAACAACTTTTGCAGGTGTTGTTTGTCGTCTTGTTGTTGTCTTGCAAGAAAAGATCAAGGGGTGTTGTTTCCAACTGTCCAATGAAGGTGATGTGTTAGTTTAATGACCAATGAGAGTTTTACTAGTTTTACCATTCCAGACCTTCTTGAACAGGTCTATAAAAGAAGATCTGGAAGAATAAAACTTGCTATCTTGTGCACCCAGCCAGATAGTCTGTGTTGTACTTTCACCGTTCCTAACTTAGTGCAACAAATGGTGTCCTTGCTTGGTTTGCCCATGTGGAGCCTTTTAGATTAACATACTAACAGTGGCTTTGAGTTCTTTGATACAAATCATCTGGTCAGAGAAATTCCATTTATTCTTCTGAGGTTTAAGATTAAACACTTCATATACCATCATTTAATTCTTCAGACCATCAACAGAAGACAAACGACAAGTTATTTCTGAAGGCTCTGACTCTGTTCTACTGTACAGACATTAACTACATATGTCATGTTGAATACTAAGTCAATATAATTGAATTTTGCTATAAATATTTAGAATTAATGACCTTAATTAAAGTAATAAATATTAAACAAAAATACATTGATTAAAAGAAAAAATTTCTTCCAAAAGTCTGATAAGATGGCAGAAGAATTATTTTATTTTCAAATGCAAATAAAATGTACATAGCTAGAGGGGGTATTAAATTTTTACTGTGCTATTAAATTTTTATTGTTGTAACAATAAAAAGATTCTTGAGTAAAATCCCTTAAAACCTCCATGATTCAGTAGTAGCATATCACATTTCTCTTGAGCACTGAAAGAATATATTTGGAATTCCCTTACAATTGTTTCTCATTTAAAACACAGATTAAAGATTATAACAGTACAAAAGGCTTCTTTATGGTATTAATATGTTTAATTCTGTTAATTATATTGGAATTTTCCTGGAAAGCATGCATGTCCATATCCATTTTGTGTTATACAAAAGGGAAATACACAAATGTGGTTGACCTTGGCTGACTGACAGGTTTGCAACAAGTTGCTCTCTCACTCCCCTTCCTTAACTGGACAGGGAAGAGAAATTACAGTGAAAAGTTCATGAGCTGGGATAAGGATAGAGAGATCACTCACTGCCATCACAGACAAAACCAAACTCAGCTTAGAGAATTTAGTTTATTGCCAACCAAATGAGAATAGGATAATGAGAAATAAGAACGAATTTTATAAAAACCTTCCCCTGACTCTTTCCTTGTTCCTGGGCTCAACCTCACTACCAGTTTTTCTGCTCCACTGTGGACCTCCATGGTGTGCAGGGGGAAAACCTGCATAAGCATGGTCTTCTCCACAGACTGCTGGGGAATCTCTGATCTGGCACCTTCTTCATGGCCCTGGTATCTGTAGTGTTATATCTCTCAAATTTTCTCATTCTTCTCTCCCATCTGCTATTTTAGGGCAGTTTTTAGCGTTTCTTAAATATGTTATCATAGACGTGCCACTAAAATAGCTCATTGTTTCATTTTTCTAGGGTCCAGCTTGGAGGTGGCTGGAACTGGCTGTTTTGGACATGAGAACAGCTTCTAACTTCTACTCTACAGGTGCCATGCCTGAGTTCTATAGCTCTCCTGCTACAAAACCTTTCCATGTAAACCCACTAACACCTACTGTTGAATAGCTTGAAGGACATCTGAGTTTGGGAAAAAAAAAATCATCTCATCCTCTCTAACCAAACTATGTTAAGATGTTTGGAATTAATATATATATATATATATATATATATATATATATATATATATATATATATATATATTTTAATTAAAAATATGAAATAATAGAATATAATGCATTCTCAATTTACTCAAGATATGTAGTGGCATTACAGTTTTGAGAAGCAAGTTGGGGAAGAAGGAAGACAAGTGCAATGAGATGGATTCCAGTCCTCCAGTTAGCAATTTATACATTTTTATGTTATTTATTTGATCATTTGTCTCATCAGCAGGTTTTTAAGATGTTTACCTGACTGGCATGTTAAGTAAATTTTTAAGGTCTCCAGTTGATCTTCATTTTATGCTTGGACTTTTCAATTGTAATTGTAATTCTTCATAAAGAAAGAAAATAGGAAAATACAGGCTAGTGTATACCTTGCTTGTCAATTCTCATGTGAGTACATATACATATGTATGTATGAATATGTATATGTATGAGAAAGAGAGAGACTCATATATGGTTTATATAATGAACTGTATCTATGTTACCATGTGGAATATACATATGGAAATAAGTTATGGAACACACAAGATCCAAATAACTTGTTTCTTTGTCAATGGTCATGAAGTAGCAATATATAAAGCACACACCATAAAACACATGAGGAGCCTTAGAGAACCTTAAAAACACTCAGTGTGTATAGATATGTTGTATATACTGCATAAAACAGGTGATGTCTATGTGATGGGAAGTTCATTGACTGACTATATTTCTGTCATAGAGAAAAGAAACCTGTAGAATGCAATCGAAAAAAATCGTGTGGTGATTGTTCCAGAAACAATTGCATCTGTGGAGAAATTAAGTGTGAGTCTGCTCTTGTCCAGGTATTTTGGATATCACATAGTCACAGTCTTGTCAGAATAAGTGGTTATCACCACTGCCATACAATAAAACACAGTCATAAAATAAAAATCTGAAGAAAAAATCCTTAATCCTGAAATATTTGCTTTCTCACAGTATATTCATAAATATTAATGTCTTTATTGTTGATATTGAAAGCCTTAGAAGTCAGGAAAATTATGCTAACTCTTGATCACACTTTTATTCTGCTATGCAGACAGAGGTGTCCTAAAAAGTCATGTTCATCTTCATCCTAATAAAAATCTTTACATTTTACTCAAGGTCACCCAGGATGATAATGCAGTCCTCTTTTTCTCAAAGATGACTGGTTTTCTTTGCTTCCAGCATGGGAGCTATTGTCAGTGATATCTGATTAATTTATAACATTATCCCATTAAATTTGTTTATCTTTGGCAAGTTTTATCTCTCTGCAAATGCCATTTCAAACTTTGCTAACAGTAATTCTGTGTGTTTTTGTCTTTTTTCAGTAATGTAATACATGCATTATTCCATATGTACAGTTGTACAACTTTATTTTAAACACAGATAAGAACATGTTGTTTTATACGGACACTTCTACAGTAAGGACCCTAAGAAGTGTAAAAAAACCATTATTTATTTATTTTTTTTATTTGTGTGTTGTGTTTGGGGGAGTTTTGACTGATACAGAATGGTAGAAAGTCTCTTTAAAGTATACTCTGAAATGTAAGCAGATTAAAGGAACGTGTAATAATCAAAAGACAATATTACATTAATCAAAAAAATACTTTTAATTATACTATTGTATTATAGAGGTAAAAGCAATACATTTACAGATTTGTAATCTTCAGTTAAATTCAACTCTCAAATGCAGACATTTTTAGCTTAAATTAAAATATTCTGATTTATAATTCAATCTATTGAGCTGTTTGTGTATTAGATCTCTGTTACTCACTACACTGATATTCATCTGCACTCTGATATGCAAAACCAGAGCCTGTCTATTATAGTTTCATACAAATATAAAATGAAATAAGTTATATGTTGTTTAATATTCCTAGTTTTGTGCCCTCTGTATCTTGTACTTCCTTCCCCATTTTGCTCCCATTTCAGCAAAGCAATATTGAATAAAAAAAATCCTCTGAAGCAATTTTGATGCCATAAATTAATCTTCTCTGCCATGGATAAACAGAATGAAACCATCATGATTGAACAGATACCTTCAAATAAATTGCTTAAGTTCCAGTCACTATAATCAATTACAAGCCTTAGAGAAAGGGACATTCCTTATCTGGATGCTATTATACAGGCATGGTATTTACCAGAAAAAAAAGCTTAGAATACAATCTTGAAAATTTTATCAAAATTGTTTGACAGCCATGTCCAATGAGGAAATCACTCTCTGAGTGAGAAAAACAAACTGGCAGCAGCCTATGGAACCAGTAGAAATGTACATTTCTTGGTTATAATTTTTATTAATTCAAATAACTAATACTAGGCATTGTGATAAGATATCATGATTTGTGGCTTTTCCTATATATGTGGATTTATGGTTGGTATTTGTTTCTCTATGAGTATATATAACACATTTAGGGCACTCTCTAGTACAGGCCTTCAAAAAGGATGTAAAAGTAACTGTGCAAATTTCTGATTCATCAAAACTGTAGTCTAAGCTTCAACAATTTTATGTCTGCTAGCAGGATATACCCCAAAAAATGTTTTTTTTAATAGTAGGAATCTTTAATGAGATAACTAACACTTTCTTGTTATGACTGAGCCTAATCTTGAATGTGTATGACTACTCAGCATACTTTTATTACAAGCTTTTTAAATCTTTGATTTTTTTTTTAATCATCAAGACATTTCCTATCTAATATTTATTTCTACATCTGGAGGAGCAAATATTTCCCATGAAAGTATTCAGTGAAGGTGATATAGAAGATATATACTGACAGTGAGAAAAATACTGTCACTCTTTCTTTTTCAAACCACAACTGCTTCTGCTTTTTCTCCTTATCTTCAGAAGTTCACTTTCTGCTACAGTGCATAATGCATTATGCTTCTCCTCAGCCATCCATCTTGTCTCTGACTTTGGTAAAGGCTTCTTGGTTCTCAAAAGCAGTAGTGTTAAATTTAAGTAGGCTGATACTGTGATTCAGGCCTTACTGAAAGCTATGATTTATCCATTAAAATTGAAACTTCTGTTGTAGGTATTTGGATTGGGAGGCAGAGATGAAGGGTGGGAAGAGTTTGCTAAATGGTTATTTTTCAGTGTATAGAATAACTGAATAGGCTAATTTTAAGCCTTTTTATTTCTCTGAGCTTCAAGAACTCATTTTCTGAATGGGAACATCTGTTCCAGCACAATTTTTTCTAGCTCAAATAATTCAATGACTATGGCTAATAGAAGTATTTGCCTCTACTGTTTATCATCACACACTTTTTAAATCTTAACATTTTTATATTGATTCTCCCACCCCAAAACAAGATCTAATTTTGTGTGAAGCTAAGTCATAGTAACAAATATACACCCCCTCATTCATCTAAAATGTGTGTGTCAATATTCAGTTAATTAGAAGATTTTTTAAAATTGTAATCACTAATAGATTAAATCCAAAGTAGGGTTCTGCTAGCTGTTCAGGATGTCAAATCCATTACTTACTACCTACAACTTTCATTACCTTCACTGGCTAAAGAAATGTCTAATGGTATGCTTGTGCTTAAGACTGTTTACTAAAAGCTTCTTTTTATGTCATAAAAGACATAAAAGTGTATCATAGAGGGACTGGCTACAAGACGCTATTATTTGAGAATACTTTTCCTCTCATAAAATTAAACCCTAACAGGCCTTATGTTTATTCAAAACAAGCATTTTAACAAGTGTTGATTGTGACCACGTTAAAGATAGTGGATTTTGTTTGTTTGTGTTCCCAAGGAAAGCAAATTTTAATTATTAGTTCAATAATTATTTTATCTGTCTTTGTTCTTTCACCAGTAAACTCTTGCTCATTGCAGAACAGAACAAACAGAACAAATTTATGATCCTGAACTCAGATTACTCCTACTGAACACCACAGTGTACATGAATCTTCACTAAGGAAAATATCAGTATATGTAAATATTACTATAGTTATTTTTAAAATAAAAAGAAATAGGGAAAAACAAAACAAAACAAACAACAATAACTACAAGAATGGCTGGGGTTGGGAGGGACTTAAAAGACCATCTAGTTCCAACCACTCTGCCACAGGCAGGATCGCTTTCCACTAAAGCAGGTTGCTCAGAGTCCCATCCAACCCAGCCTTGAACACTTCCAGGGCTGGAGCATCCACAGCTTCTCTGGGAGACCTGTTCCTGTGCCTCATCCACTTCTCGCTAAAGAACTTTTTTCTAACATCTAACCTAAGTCTATCCTCTTACAGTTTAAAACCACTACCCCTTGTCCAGTCACTGCATGCACTCTCCATCTTTCCTTCAAACCTCATCACAAGCAAACCTCATCTCTATACTCTTCCCACACTCCCTGTCCTTGTTTTCACTGCTTGGGCATTTACTTCTTTCCCTTTAATTTAACCAGCAGTTCACTACCTATAGCCCATAAAAGGGTATAAACTAGTATGGATATCCACCTTCTCTTTACTGGTAGAATGAGTGCAGTTTATATATTATAGAGTGGTAATATTTATTTTGTTGTGCAATGTTGAAATGGTAATATTTTAATTCTCTCAAGCCACATACACATTGCATTTCCATCAACTCAGTAAATTTGCAACACCATAGAGAATACAGCTAGGAAAATGTTTGTAGATCCCAAAAATGTGGAATTTTCCATTAGCCTGTTTCATAAGCATGGATACATTTTGTGTGTTAAGTTTCAAATCTCAGGTACCAAAAATTATTTATATTGAATCCATATAAAGGCCAAACTGAAGTAAACATCTTCATGTCATTGTTTATTTTCACAACTGTCTTGGTTTGGGGGTTTTGTGTGTGTGTCTATTTCACAGGAGAAAATCATGAAGACTGTGTTTCTATCATGATGAAGTATCTTTAAATATTTAACTTAGCACTCGGGTTTGAAATTACTAGTATTTAGCTTTCAACCTGTTATATGTATATTCTGTGAGTGATCATTTTTATTTCCTTGTGAGATAAGTGTTTAAGTATGTGTGTTTTTAAACTACTTCATTAAGGTTGGGGGTTTGTTTCCCAACAATATTTAAAGGCTTTTTACAAGGCCTTGAAGTGATAGGACAAGGGGGAATGGTTTCGAACTTTTAGAGGATAGACTTAAATTAGATGTTTGCAAGATGTTTTTTACCAAGAGAGTGGTGAGGCACTAGAACATGTTGCCCAGAGAAGTTGTGGATGCCCCATCTCTGTAAGCATTCAAAGCCAGGTTGGATGGGACTCTGAGAAACCTGGTCTAGGGGAAAGTGTCTCTGTCAAGGCTAATATGTACCTGCCTTAATTACAATAATTATTCACTCAGATTGATCCTTAAGAATGGTTTCATGAGAAACACCATTTTCTACATGTTGCAGTGATGATGTCAAACTTTCCTAAAACAAACAAAACCAAAGAAAAATGTTTAAATTATAATGAATTATGAAATGCAAAATACTTTGCTAAGCTGTGTCTAAAATGTCAAATAATAGATGGTCTAGAAGCAAAACTCTGACCCTGAGGCTAAATGGCTGTCTGACTTGCATCCATTCCATTAAGATGTGCCTCTAAAGCAGATTCATTCTGGAGAGTTAGTTGGAGATTTCCTGAAGCCAGGCAAGGATTGAGATAAATGTGGATAAGCAGGTGTCTGAGTTCCTGAACTCATCCCTTGAACCCCTGCTTATGAGCAGAACTGAAGCATCATTTTATGCAGTAAAAATATGAATAAAAAGAGTATTAATCTGGAAAAAGTTATTCTAATGTAGTGAATTATTTTCTTCCATAGAAGGATTTTATGTGTAAGAAAACCAAAAAAAAAAAAAAATAAAAAATCTTATTCATGAAAGCTTGAGATTTTGGGGCATTTTTTTGAAGAAAGGATCTCTGAAGACCATTTCTGTTACTTTTTCTTGAACACTCTTAATTGCTCTGTCTAGTGTCCTTGGTATCCCTTCTGGCAAACACACCATGAGGAAGTATTTCAGCATCAGGGCTATAGGTATGACACTTCTTTGTGTAGGTAGCTCCATATATAGGTTTAAACGTCAGGGACAGATGGTATTTCACAACACTGTAATTTAGGATTATGTGGAAGGTTACACCTTTTTATTTTGTTTCAAATAGAGGGATCCTTGATTTCTGCATTTCCTTTCCATATTTCAGGTTTAAATACACCAAAGTCCTAGGTACTACTCAAAGCAGCTCAGGACTTTATTCAGTTGGACCTTTAAATTGTCCAAGATTTATTTATAATTTTTAGGCAAGTGGGTAATTTATGGGCAGGTTTGGAAGATTCTTGTCATGCACTGATGTGCCATGATTGCTGTGACTATATTTAGTTTTCTGCCCCTATATACGATTCTGGTCTCCTTTTCAGGCAACTGTTTTCACCAGGTTACAAGCCGTGTGAGGAAATTGAACAGTATTTATAGTATTTATAGTGATATGGACAAAAGATTCCTAAATCTTATTAAAACCTATCAAAAAACCACAGGAAATACCATCCCTCCTCTGGACTTGAAAGCTTATCAAATCAACCTCTATACATTTCTAATCCTAGAGAGGATAAATTCCAATGAACCTGTAACTGTATTGTGGCTGTAGGGAATTTCAAACAGTAACTGTTGTGATGGCCTGACACATCCAGAACGTATCCATCTTACCCAGGTAATCAGTACCAGAGGCATCTAATATTCATTTCAATGTTTTGGAATCTAAAGTATTAAAGAAGGTAGGGTGATTTTTTTTATTTTTTTTTTCCATTTAACTTAGCTGAGATTTAATGGACGTGCTAGGCTATAGCGCCATCTAGATTCCTATACATGATTATTGCCATTTTTAAGTATGAAAATATTTAAATATCTTTGTTAGGAACTTTAGTGATTGCTAGGGTTGCAGTATCTGAAAATGTCCCAGTCTAAAGCAGCCTGATCTTTCCTGTAAAATGTTCCATATGAAAACATTATTTTCTGCCTAATCTTCTTCAGGTCAGTTCATGTTCTTAAGCTGTGCAGGGGATCACTAAAATAGTATGATTAAGGCTTTGTTCAACTTGGAAAGTAGCGCCATGTGATATATATATATAAATACTCCCTGCTAGAGGAAGGAAATGAGTTTCATTAAGGTTCTCGCTCCTTCAACAAGGATGTGGCCAATAAAATGCAATAGATAAACCAACCCAGAATCCAGCCTTCTTCTTAGCTTCGATGTTGTGGTGAAGAAGTTAGAGTCCATCCTTACAGTAAAATTTCAGCAGACTCATTTAGGTGCATAATAATTATTTATTTTCAGACTAGGAAGTGGGAGTTTCAAATCAATAGTGTTTTCAGAGTAGAACCTGTTTCACAAAAGTACTAGGTTTAGTCTGCATAATTCACCTTTAAATTTGAATACTGTTTGTGTAAGACTATGTTCCATAGGAGCTGTAGAAAAACAGTGGAAATCGTAATGATAGCCTAAATGTTGTGCTTACACAGGAAAAGAGCCTGAAGTTCACTCCCTGCTTATTTTAGTTAATGGTTGAAGATCCTGATTACCACTGGTAGTTAAATTTGCTGAAGCCTTAGATGGTGAACTTTCACCTACATATGTTATCATTTGCTTAGTTAAGTAGAAGATGGCCCCACAGCTAGCTGAAGTCAGAAGTTAAGGAAGCTACAATCATCAGCAGAAGCTACAACCTTTTAAGAGAAAATGAAAAGATGATGCAGAGATGATGAAAAGACCAAATGAAGAGAGGAAGGACCCCTGACTCCAATATTACTATTGATCTGAATTCTTGTGTGGTGGGTGGGAAACTTGGATTTAAGTGTATAATTGCTGATGTCTGTCCGAGGTCCCTATGGCGGCACGCAGTTAAAGCTGTAATGCTACTGAATAATTTTGAAAAAGTATTTTTTTTCAGAGGAATCTATATTTCAGCTTGTTGATTCAGTGGAAACCTAGAACAGTTTAGAGATTCGCTCCAGCTGTGCTTGGTCTCATGCATAACTTCCATAGCATAATGTTGGTCTAATATAAGACAAAAATACTTCAGTCTCTGAACTGGATATCTCACCCATTCCCTTCTTCTTCCTTATTTCAGCTGACTTTTTTATTCTCCTAGTTTATTTCTTCCATTTTGTCTTTTTGTTTGTCTCTTCATCCTGCCCCACCTCCCAGTTTTTTTCCCTAGCTATACACATGCACTCTTCAAAACTGGGCAAGAAGCAAATGCACATTCTTCTGAAACTCTGGGTTTCTGACCCTGTATGTAACTGAAACCTAACCATGTAAATAGACAGATAAGTCTTTAAAGTATTTTGTAAGATTCAGTCATATTCTTTGGAGATCATGGCCTACAGTGAGTTTCGTAGAACAGTATGTGTAATATGTTTAGATTGAGTTATGTTACCATAACTCAATCTAAATTGATATATGGTACTTTTCTAGAAGTAAATATGAGAATTAAAAAAAACCAAATCAAGAATATGATCATCTTAGGTAGTTCAGGAAGTCTCAGGACTCAAAACTTTATCAAACAAAGGAACTCCACATTTCTGAATGTATACTGTACTAAAATATGTGTACTGAGACACAGAAAAATCAGTGATACTGAGCATTTTATGAAAAAAAATAATTCTTATCAGTAATGGCTACATGACTAAATTTGAAAAACAAAGAAACCTACTAACACAAAAAAATAATTTTCTAGTGCTGAAAATACGAATATAATATCATCTTGCTAAGTTTGTACAAGTGTTTTTCAAACATTTACATAGTCCATTTGTTATGAGGCTGCTGATTTGAATTAAGGGGTTGCAAGCTATATTTTATAGACTTTATAGATTCCCAGAGTTTATTAGGAAAAGGGCAATCAGAACATACAGGCAAACTTCCTATATATCACTTTTCACAGGTTTAAGTTATGAAAGTGAATTTGCACGAAATTTGTAAAGTAGTACATTACTATTTCTTTCAGATGCATTATAGGGAATGCTGATGAAATTCAAATATTCTCTAAATATTTCAGAAGATAAGGAGATCGTTGAATAATTAACACAGAGTAGTAAATGGTATAATTAAGAGAGAAATCCTCAGCAGTCTTACTGACAGCCAGGTAGATTTTCTTTGCCTCTGTCATACAACATCCATTTTTATATCTCTTTGATATCACTAATCTAAGTTTGGTGATAGATTGATATTTATACTCATTATCATTTTAATAGAGCTGTGTAAATTTAGATGAAAACTTGATTTGGTTTAGAAAATCTTGCAATGCATGCTGATTGCAATTACTTTTTAATAATTTTTCTAATAAATTTCCAAACACTTGTGAAGTTTGAATTACAATAATTCACAGAAATCTACTGACCCTTTGTCTCTTAATATAAAATATATTCTACTGACAGAAAAATAGGAACATATATTGCAAACTGCATCCTGCAGTGTATGAAATGCAGTATAAGTCCGTCAAAAGAGAAGGGTAACAAACCATGAGAGGGCTGGAAGAAATGTCCCACAAGGAACGGTTTCCCAAAGGCTCTGTTTTTTCTGATTTGGAGAAAAGGAAGCTGGCACATGACCTTTTTGCTCTGAACAGCTTCCTGAGGAGAAGTGGGGACGGAGGTACTTATCTCTTCTCCCTATGACCCAGTTGTAAGGACAGTTTAAAGCTGCATCCGGGAAGAGTCAGGCAAGATGTTAGGAAACATTTCTTTACTAAGGGGTAGTCAAATCCTGGAAGAGGCTTTCTAGAGAGGTGGTTGATACCTCAAGCCTGTGAGTGTTAAAGAGGTATTTGGACAATACCTATAGCAACATGATTTAACTTTTTGTCAGTCCTGAAGTCTTTAGAATGTTGGGCTAGATGATCACTGCAGGTCTCTTCCAATTAAAAATATTCTCTCCTCCCCTCCCTTCCCCTCTTGTCATCCTTTTTAGATTTCACCCATTGATTTCAGACTATTTTTTCATATTTCCAAGATAATTTTGAATTCAAAAAACTACACTTCGGAAAGCTTGCACTCCCTACTGTTTTATGTCATTTGGAAATTTTAAGTGCGCTCTCCAGTTCTACCAAAACTACAGCTGAAAATACTGAACAAAACAAATTCCTGCATAGGTCCTTATGAATCCCCCACTAGAAAGACAGTCTGATAACCTAAATGTAAAGTTATTTTCTTGATTATACATGCACCTTCTTGGTTATTTTACCTTCTTCATGAGTACTTTTTTATGAAAATGTCATTTAAACTAAAGTTTCACTAGTCAAAGCGGATCAGTTTTATTACTTCTTTTATGAACTCTGCCAGGTTTTCTATGAAAAGACTAAATTAAATTAGTTTGACACAGTCAATTCTTGACAAATCCCTACTTGATGATTCCTGACAACTCTATCTTTATCCTCTCTGAATATTTTTATCAAATCTAGATGTTTAACTGAATATTCATAGACTTTTTCTCATTTTCTGCAGTGTTGAAACAAAAGAAAATTGTTATTAATTAATTACTGAGTCCTTTTTTTTTACTTTTATTTATAGATCTAATACTACTCCTAAACCTGTTAGGAGAGAAAAGAGAAAAGCTGAGCAAACATTACTGGTGGTTAAAAAAATATTTTAACTAAGGTCTTTACATGCCATAGCTTCACCCGAAGCATCTTACAATCTAATTGACTTAGTAATTTCTTGTAGCCTTGCTTTGGTCTATGCTACTATCTTACTGGCCAGTCACACCTCAACCCTTATATTCTAGAGATCAGAACATCATAACTGAATCTTCCATCTTTTCTGTATCACCTATTTTATAGATGTACCTCACAGTTAATTAAGATACTTGTAGTTTATCTTCTTTTCTATTTACATTATATTTATTTTATTCTACATAAGTTGTAGCTCATCGTTCAAACTCTAAGCTTCTTTTGTGCTTGATTGATACATTGATTTTATTTATTAATTTATTTAGTAAAGCCCTATTTTATTTTTCTATGATTACATTTTATATTAAGACTATTAGCAGAGTTTGTGGCATTAAAGTTTCTTATCACAGTTTCTAACTTTTTTTACCAGTAAGGAAAATCTACTGTGTTCTCTTTTGACTCATCTTCAGCTCTTCTTCTTTTTGGGTGTAAGCCAAGGATCAAGTTATTGCTATGATGCAAGAAGAACTAAAATTACTGAATAACCACTCTGCATTTCCATGACCTTGGTTGCCCTTGATAATAATTAGGCAAAGCAACAAAGTATTCAGAGAATGAAAGAGTAAGAGATTTATATGATGGTAACAATTCAGAAGAGGTTGTCATGTAACAAAATTAAATTTGTATTTATTCACCAGAATGTTTGTAATAATTCTTCCTACTCAAATGATTTCTCCAGTAACCTTTTAAAAGTATTACATTGGGAATTTCACATCATTCAACTATTTTCTACTTCAGCCTTAAAACCTCATGTGAAACAAACGTAGTTCATGTAAATAATTTTTTTATGCTCTCTGGCATACACTTACATGCCTATCCATTTACTGATGTTTCTGCAAGGCAAAGTGTGTTCTAGCACAAATTTTAAGGGCATACCATGTTGTGAAGCGATAGCTTTATTGGTTTTGGCTTGTGTGTCCAAGTCAAATGTTGTTCCGTGTTCCAGTGGTTGCTGGGATATACAGTCATGATTTCTATTGTTCTGAAGAACATAGATATGTTATTATTTAGGTTATTCATCACATCTATGCTTTTCAGTTATTTTTGGGCTTTGAATTCAGGAGATTTTTATCATCTCTTTGCAACATGGCATTCAACTCTCAAAAGCAGGGAACCATCTTTAAAATGCCCCATTTTAGTCTAAAATTCACCCTGTCAACTGAGTATGTCTCCAGACTGCTGACAGTGCTGATCAGAGCACCATTGATTTTGAAAGGGAACTTCAGTGCCTTGCTCATGTCTGAACTCCAGAAAAGTGGCATTTGGATGTATAGATCTGAAGCTGAATAAGTTTCTATTTTGTTGCTACCTTAGAAAACAGCACAATTTTTATTACATGATTACAATACCATTTTCTGGGACTCTAATCCCATGAATGAATGAGATAATAGGTTGCCACAGAAGTATTTCTATCTCCTACATAATTAAATGAACCATAACAGTCTAACAATGTTCTAATTTTATTTGGCTTTGAAATCCATGGTACAGAATAGATTTTTCTGTTCAATCTTTTACATGGGTGAGCAATTTCTAGAAGAAGTTATTTTCATTTATTTCTTTATTACCTTCCCTCATCTCAGAAATATGTTTAAACTTTGGAGGTAATAAAATATAGTTTAAACAAATTTGGATAGAATTCCCAGATTTCATGAAGGTTATGTTTTCTTGTGTATGACAGAGAAATATTTTTTTTTAAAAAGTCTTACATTCACTTAGATGGACCATTATACATTACAAATATGTAAATTCTTCTATACATAGTTTTTCCCTCCTGATTTGAGTGCAAAAAGATTATTATAAAAACCTAACAAACCAAACCCAACCCCCTAATTTTTTATTTTTTTTTTTACTTCAGGTTAGAAATTACTTCTAAGTAATTTTGAATTACACAAAAATTGTAAGTAGCTGGAAAGAAAGATCACTGTGTTAGATGTTTCAACAAGAAAAATACACAACTTAGTGTAATAAGCCATTTCAGACAGAGAAAGCAATTAAAGCAAATGGAAAATATCTTAGACTTGGTAGCAACCAAAAGCTTACTTTAACTAAGTGCTCTTCAACTATAATAGTTCCAATTGGCCTGAAAAACAGAAAAAAATCACAATTGGTTTTATTTTTGAAGATTAAGCGAAATAATAAATCCAGAACAAAACCACTTTCCAGACAAGTAAACTGTAAAATAGAAAAAGTAGCATTCAAATTTGACTTGAGTTTGAAAGAGCTTGGAAATAAAGCAGTTTCCTCTGATTTAAGCATTAGGATAAGGTATGTGTACATTTTAATTAATTTTAATTAATTTAATTTTAATTCCAGATTTATTCACAGATGAGTAGCTTAAGTATGCTAATGCAAACCAATTCTGGAACATACCTCTAGGTTCAACTCCGTGAAAAAAGAACAATGCAATTATCACATACAATCAAAAATAAAACCCCCACATTCTTTAAAAAATCTTCATAAATATATATTATATAACATTGAAATCAAATTTCTTATTAATTTAATTAGCTATAAATATTGTATAAATTTTATTTGGTTTTAAATTGATCACTATAAAAATATGTAGCATATATATTTTTTCCTGAAGTGTGTAAAAATTGCCATTTGTAAGGGAATTGAGGCATTCCTATTCCTTATAAAACTAAATTTTTATTTAAAAATGTAAAAGCATTTACATGGTTAGTCTAAGTTCCTTCTTCCTGTCTCATCCAAATCAGTATGTATAGTCCCTCCAGAAAAAAATTGCTCCAAAGTAAACCAATTAAGATTTAACAAAAAAAAAGTCACAGTATTAAATATTTTAAATTCATTAACAAGGTTATATACTTTAAGTCTCACTTTTTTTTTCATCACTTTTGACTATGGTTTTTTTAGTTGTCCCATTCAATGAGAATAACTGTCTATGTTATTATTACTACAATTATTATTATTGTGTATTCTCTTAGGCTGTGAACTAATGTGGGCAATATCAAAGCTACTAGGACTCCTCCAGTATGTGAAACATTTTAAGTTTAGTACTAAACTCTTTAGTTTCTATGGAAACAGCTGCTGGTTTATAAGACATAACAGACTATGTATTTACAGAAACTCCAGAAATGAATATAAAATAGCATGAACTTGACAGATTGAGAAAGGATACTCTTGTCAAAAGATGCTGGAACATCCTTTAATATCAGAAAGAATGTACTTCACAGTCATGGTTAGATGAGTTGGTAGACTGAAAAGGCTGAAAGAATAATGGAAGATTTGGAACTATTCAAGCTTAGAGAGTTGTGGTGATCACTGTAAAGTCAATATTTCACAAAATGGAAGTACATGTTCAGTTTCTTTTTAAACTATGGAAAGTGAATTATCTTATTAATTCATCAGATGTCACACAGAAAATGGCAGTCCAGTGTCTAATAATTATAATTCTGGCAATCAGAATAGTATGCACAAAAGTGAGATTTCTTACCTAAATACGTTATTTTGTTCTTTCATTTGCTCATTTACACCTTTCTTTCCCTTTAGAACCATTCCATGTTTTCATATGGTTTCATGATTACTTGAAAAATGGAGAGCAAGGCTCCAGTTTCTTCCCCTGAGGTGAAACCCCAAAAACAGTTCTCAGGAATCCCCTCAGAATGTAGGAGCTGTTGTTCTGAACCATCAAACTGAGATAGATTTAGGAATCAGGAATCATTCTCCTTGAGTAAATAGTTTAAACATTAAGCTACTGAGAAAATGTATACTACCATGCATTCCACTTTGTGTTAAGGAAACTTTCCAGATCTGCAGGGAAGTTCCTGCTTGACTGTTTATTTAAAATTCAATGATGTCAGCATGATTGGATGTGTATACTGCATTGAGTCTCTCAGGGAGAGTAGATGAAATGGGTATCTTTCTGTTTAAAGGAGCCTGTGATTTGCAGTCAAGGTATTTCCAAGTTTCCTGAGATGGTAGCGTTTTTAAACTTAAGTTGCAGCAAAACCATGTGCAAAGTACATTTCTGCCCCCTCCCAAAAAAATGTTTACAGACACAAAACCTCAGACAGTTTCAATCTTTTTTAATTCCTCATAAGTACTCCTAAATATCATTGTCCCCATAGATGAAAAAAGATTACGCACATGAAATTGAATTAGTTCCTATGGTCACAGGTATTTTGACAAAACAATTCATACACCACTCAGAGTAATCAGTTTATCTAACCTAAAATCTACTAAAAATTATTAGAATAAAATGTTTTTAGTACTTTATTATTTTCTGGTATTGTTACCTTGTTGTTGCCATACACCTATGCTTCTTAATTATACTACATAGTAATTTTATTAGCTAAATGCAAATACTTGACATATGGTATTTTGAAATTTCTGCCCTAACTCTTGTGTTATTAATAATTTTCTTAAAACCCTTTGCTGCTTCTTTTTCTCTTCTTTAAATCTCAAACTGAACTGAAGTATGTATGCATTGCTTAAAATACAGTATTTATTTTCTGTTTGTTTGTACCTGTATCCTTCCCGTATCTCAGTTTAGTTATCTTGATGCAATGTGTATAAATAAATAATGCTGGGGGCAACCCCCTGAAATACACATTGAGAACAACAGCTCTTCTTGACCACATCTCACTATTTTCCAACTTTCTCTGGGAATTGCTGTAGTATTCACTGTAGTTTTTCCTACTGGTTTTATGTTAACAAGTTTTATTATCAGGTCAGGGGATGAAATCATAAGGCACTTATTTCTCATGCAGATCTCTTATACAATTCAAAAGTGGTATAATAATTTCACATTTCATAGAAATATCAGAAGATATGATTAATTTAAAATAATTTTTTTTTAAAAAAGAGCCTAAAATTTAATAGAAAACATTTTAAAATTTTAATACATAGACCATCGTTAAAGCACATAAACCCTTTACTGATTCGTATTCATATGAATCTGGATCCAGTATTGGTGATTCCATTCCCACATTAACATTACAAAAGCGCAAGTAAAGGTAATTTTCTCTTTAACCTGCTAGTTTCCTTCTGCTGCTCTTAGCATTTGTGCAGCTGCTTCATGAACTAGATCTGTGAGTACATGGCTTCTGATAATTTACTATTTAATTTTATTTTATTGTTTAGATATGTTTTGTTAATTTATTGTATTAATTTTTGAAACAAATTCTCTAGCTCCCAGAAAAAGTAAGGTAAAACAAGGGCAGACTGAAGAGCAGCTGTCAGTTATGCCCTATGAAGGAAAACAGGCAACTTCAGCATAATTCAGGTACATTTATTCTTAGGGAAGAATCTTGGTCTCATTAGCCTTAGAAGCTAAGGAGTAATTTTTGTAATTGCTTCACGGGTCAATCCCACCTTCATGTTCCAGCAAGTAGAACATTGAGAGACTAAATGAAGCATAAGCCTTACTTCATGCTTTAGCTGTGTGATTTTTTTCCTACAAGAGCAAGATACAACACTTCAATCTACATGAAAAAGGAATTCTCTAGAAACAAATATGTACAATAGTCAGAGACAAGAGATTAAATGGGAAAAAAAATTTTCAGTGGTGGGAGCAATGATAGCTTTAACTTTTTAGGTTTTTTTAATGACAAACAGTGATTCAGGACATCTCTCTTCCCCCTACCTTTTTTCTTTTATTTAGGTAACGACATGCTACTCAGGCATTCAGAGTTTGTCTTTGTTTATTTTTCTCCAATTCACTTTTCAAATTGAAGAAAGGGTAGAGAAACCTGACATTTTCATAATAAAGGCAATTTGTTTTTGTAATATTGCAGAAATCAAAACTGAAGTGCCATGAATTCAAAATTCCTCAAATGAATAGGGCTACAGCAGCCTCAAGTTCATTAGTCATTAGAAACTTTAATTCTGTGTGTACTCTCCTATAAACATTAATTCTGCCTGGCAAATAATTAGGTTGACTCATCCTCAATGTTCACAGCAATTCAATACAAATAGACTATTTGTCTAGTATATCAAATTCTATCAGCCTTCAGGACCTATAATCTTTTAAAGATGGCCTTCCTCATTTCTCTAAATCACTATGATGCATTCCTTCTTTTTGTCTTTAGCTCATAACTTACATACCACAATCATTCCCAAATATTTCATATTCTGCTCTCTCTCCCTTTAGCTCATAGCTTACATATCACTGTCATTTCCAAATATTTCATATTCCCTCTCTCTCCCTATACTTTCTACAGCATGTTCTTATTCATAGAGGTTCTGCTCTTTAAAGGAAGAAAATTTTATATCTTTATCATGGAGGAAAACTTCATCTTTCTGGATTGCAACAGTTTTCATAAGTTGCTGGTCTCTGGTTCAGACACAGGTATATTCCTATCTGTCTGCAGACACAGGACAGAGGCTAAAGCAATCTGAATACTTTTAAAGTTGGATAATTGCTGAATGTAGGAAAAATCTTAAATTATAGAATTAAGAGTTTATTCAGAGACTGTCATTTATCACATCTCACAGCAGCTACAAATATCTACAGCTGATCTAAATTATGAATTCATTTTTCATTCAACTCTTCTGTGTTTTAAATGCATCATATGAATACATTTATAAATATGTAGAACACATTAAAAAATGTATAATAACTATTTTAGGCTTGCAGTCCTAGTTCCTTAGATTTCTCTTTCCTACTGTTTTTTGATACTTGATATTTTGCTTTTGTTATTAAGCTGTCTTTCATGTTGAAATTATTTATGAACTTGCTGTTCTGAGATGGTTTTGGTGCCTGACCATTCAAACTGTCTGTTGTTTCTTTTCTTGTTTGTTTAAAGTCCCGTGGTAGTCAAGTAAATAATGTATTTATTTAAACAGAATTTTAGAAACTAAATGTTTACATCATCCTGACACAAATATAATTGCTTGGGAATAACAATCATAGTTTCTCTACATGCCAGATGAAAAGAGCATTAAAGTTGAGAAATCAACTGCTGAATGATTTAAAAGCATATATTTTAAAAATGTCTATATTATTTCCCAGGTAATTTAATATGGCTTCACTTTAAAACTATTTATTGCTTAGTCGTTATAACAGTGCTGCTATTGGTACTGTTCTACTGCATTGTCATCACAATACACCTAGGTGTTTTGTGAGCACTTTCTTCACATGAAAATTAATGTAAAACTTTAAGAGCATGAAGAGCATTTGAGATCTAAATCCCACTTTCAGAGTGCCTACACAATAATTGGCTTAAACCCAAATTATCACTAATTATTCTTGTATGTTTATCATCCTCTGACAATAATCCAATGTGCCCAAGTACTTGGGCTGTAAGGTAAAGTCAGTGCTGCCTTTAGTATTTTGAAAGTAAACTGTAATCCAGTGATGAGATTTGGTTTAGAATAGGGCACTTACAATTAGTACTTACACTTTACATGTATTGCATGCATTTACATTAATTTACATGCACACTATGTCAATAAATTCTTATTGTAGTCACTGTAAATTTAGTAAACAGAGTTATTGGATGAGAAAAGTAATTACATCTAAAAGTTTAAGGCTTGACTCAGTTGTTTCTATATAGGATGAAGTTTAAGATACCCTTCAGCAACTTCCAGTCAGCTGAGGCTTCCAGGAGCATGATGATTTTCTAAAGCATATCCACCAGAACAGGAGACATTTCTCAGATACTCCAGGGCACCTCAAAATGTCAATACCTATTCAGGAAGTTTAATCCTTCTCCTAATAGCTGTTAGTCTGATCAGTCTGTAAATATTTTCTACAACATAGATCCTCATCTCAATTTCACAGTAGGTTATGCAATTTTCAACCCTCATTTCAGAGAGGTGGTAGTGACAGAGACATGCAAAATAATTCTGTGTTTCCTGTGTATTAATAACCTACCTTACTTTATGGAATAGATAAATTATAGGGAATCCTTGATTCTCAGCACTCTCAAGCCACAAAGGAGACTCTTATGGGGATCTGTATAATATTTGCAAATTCTATTTTACAGAATGAGGTCTTTAATTTAGGGAATTCATGATAATGTTTTAGATAGCTATTAAAGCATTCCTCCTAAATTAGGTGGTTTATATTGTTGATGGAATAGAAACAAATCATATTGATTGTGGGAGCCAGGAGGCTTCTGCTTACTTAGTACCAAACTATGTATATGGAACTTCCCAGTGAGTCCATTAATACATATATATATATACATATACATATTTCTCTGCACATGCAGGAATCTAGGTGTTGCCTTCAGAAGGAATAATTCACAAAAGCACACAAGGATCATTTACTTGAGTCTCACTCTGATGCTTCACAAAGCTTAAAGCTGTACTTAATCCTTCTTAATGCTGATATTTTCATAGGAAATCCATAGAAGCACAAGATGGGTAAAGTTAGAAGTTTTAAATTACCTCAGGATCCCTACCACTAAAAGCTCAGGGTGAAGAAGGATGTTGCTGAACCTATGGTTGCTGACTACATTTTGCTTGGGCTTTCTTTCTCTCCCTCCTCTTTTCTAATTTCTTTTTCTCTCTCTACTTCACACATATTGTCAAATGAAATCTGTATTATTGACCTTGGCATAAGGTCTTGTTTGCACCCTAATTCAGGCAGAGACATCTCTCATTAATCAGATATTAGCAGGCACCAGAGTGAGACATCTGGTCCAGCTTCCTGCTCAAGCAGGGTCATTCCAGAGCACATGGCACATGATTTTTTCAAGATGGTTCTTGAATCTCTCCTGTGAGAGAAACTCCACAACCTGTCTGGGCAATCTGTTACACTGCACAGTCACCCTCACAGCAAAGCGTGTCACCTCTTATTCAGGTGGAGCTTGTTTCTGCCCATTGCTTCTTGTCTTATTGCTCAGCACCACCAAGAGGAGCCTGGAAACATCCTCTTGACACCCTCCTTTCACATATAGACACTGATAAGGTCCCCTTTCAGATGTCTCTTCTCAAGATGGAACAGGCCTATCTCCCTCAGTCTTTCAGCCAAAAAGAGATGCTTCTGTCCTTTAAACACTTTTGTTGCATTGTGATGGACTTGCTCCAGGAGTTCTTACTCTCTCTTTTACCAAGGAGCCCAGAACCAAACACTCCAGATGTGGCCTCACCAGGTAGAGCGAGAGTCACTTCCCTTAATCTGCTGGCAATGCTCTTCCTAAAGTACCCGAGATACCATTTGCCTTCTTGGCCACAAGAGCACTGTTGGCTCATGGACAGCTTATTGTCTACCAGGACCCCTAGGTCCTTCTCCACAGAGCTCCTTCCCAGCAAGTCAGCTCCTAGCCCATGCTGGTGCAGGGGATTTTTCCTCCACAGCTGCAGAACTCCACATTTGCTTTTGTTGAATTTCACACAGTTCTTCTCTACCCACCTCTCCAACCTGTCACAGCCCTTCTGAAGGGCTGCACAGGTCTCTGGGGTATCAGCTACTACTCCCACATTTGTGTTGTCAATGAACTTCCTGAGGGGGCCTCTGTTCCTTCATCCAAGTCATTGATACACAAGTGAAACTCTACTAGGCCCAGTACTGAAACTTAGGAGACATCATTAGTGGAAGGCCATCAACTAGACCCTGTGCCACTGATTATGACACTGTGGGATCTGACATTTAGTCAGTTCTCAATCCACCTCACTGTCTGCTCATCCACTCCACACTTACGAGTTACCTATGAGGATACCATGAGAGACACTGTCAAAAACTTGGCTAAAGTCAAGGTAGATAACAGTTCTCCCCTCATCCATCCACCTATGCAGCTGTCTTGATCACAGTAGGCATGGTCAAGCATGATTTATTTGTGCTACTACCAACCACCTTCTTGTCATCCTTGTCCACTGAGATAGCCTCTAGAATAAGGTACTCCATCACCTTTCCAAGGATTGAAGTGAGGCTGACTGGATAGTAGTTCCCTAGGTCCTCTTTTTTCCCCCTTTTTAAAGACTGCAGTGACATTTGCTTCCTTCCACTCCACGGGTGTTGTAGCAGACCTTGCCTTTGAGATAAAAATGAGCTGAGACACACACTTGTGTTTATCAGTGTGAAAAGGGTCCCAGTTTACTTTTCTTCACAATTCAGCCATCCTGACTCCAACTACTCACTGACTAGCAAACTCCCACTGCAGGTATTTCATTATAGACTCTGACTACAAGCTCCAACAGCAGGCTCTAACTACAGGCCCAGACTGACCTCACAGCAGCTCCTTCACAGAAGAAATTATCTCTCCCATTTAGCTCACCCTTCTGAATAGTTCCTTCAGTTCCTCCTTCTTCAGGATCTTTTCCTGATTACCCAAGACATCCTTTTATCACACTCAACCTTATTGGATATAGATGTGACTCATCAGGGTGAGGTTGTTTTTATGTAATTAACACAGCTGTGACTCATCAAGGGTGAGGTCACCCACAATCCCTTTTCCTACACTCAGGTACCTCCCCTGATTACCAGGACCTTTCAAAGATGATTGTGAGCAGCCCAGCTAAAGACCTCTCCCAGGTCTTTCTGCACTCATGGATATATCCTGTCAGGGTCCATGGACCTGTGGAAGTCAAGTTTACCTAGGTTTTATCTAAACTAATTCTCCTGCCTCAGGGGAAAGTTTTCCTACCAATTTTCCTTTACCCTGGTCGCATGGGTCAAAGATCCCTGACAGTTGATCTTCAGTGAAGACCAATACAAAGAAGGCATTGAGTAACCCTGCCTTCTCTGTGTCCTCTGTTACCAAGCTCCCCTCTCCATTTATTAATGAGCTCCCACTATTCTTCATTTTCTTTTTTGTTATTAATGTATTTGAAGAAGCCCTTCCTGTTTGACATCGTTGGCCAAATTTAATTCCAAATGGGCCTTGGCCTTCTTTGTCTCATTTCTACTTACTCAGATAACTTCTTTACCTTCATTACAAGTGTCCTGACCTTCCTTTCACATTATGTATATTTTCTGCTTATGCTTGAGTAGTGACATGAGTTCCTTGTTCATCCATATTGCTCTCCTTCCCCTTTGATTTCCTGTTCATCAGGATGCAAGATAAATCCTAAGGAATTTGTGTAACTAGACGATATATTGGGATGCACAAATTATGCAGCCATTACCTCACATGCATGAAGCTTCCTAAAGGCAACTAACTTCATATGAAGAGATGAATATATCAAAACTATAATGCCTAATCATAAAAATGCATTATATTTATTATACAACTATCTGAAAAAACCACCTAAAATTTATTAAATTATAGCTGTCCATATATTGTATGTTGTGCATGTAAATGTATGCATTGCATATAGCTAAAGAAGCTATTATATAAAATAATTATACAAACATCCCTAAAATCTCCATGAAAAATTTTGACAATTTCAAACTTATGTGCACCCCCTGCATCTCGTGGTATATGCAAGTGGCATGGCAGTTGGGCCTTGCTGGCTACAAGGTTAGCACATGAACTCTGCCTAACCTTATCAGACAAGGGACTAACCTGTTTAACAGAATGGAGTATCTTGACCACAGCCTGTCAATCACTGTGAAGTTGTAGACAAGACAAAGAGCTTCCCAGATGGGCAGACGGTGACTACAAGTGACAGTGACAGCCAGTTCTTTGGTTCTGGGTGACAGAGAAGTGGTCTGTGATGAACCAGGTATTCCCTGATGATCTTTACCCTTGTGGTTTCCAGTATGACTCCAGGAAAGTTATCAGGAGCAAGATCTGAGATTCCAAAAACACCCAAGACACACCACAGAGATTCTTGGCACAGTCCAAAAACAGTGCATTCCACAGCTGAAATCACCTCACTGATGCTCTTGAGTTTTGTTCTGAACCCTGACATCTCCTTAGGGAACAGGGAAACTGCATAATTCATAAAAATTGCATGTATCTGTCAGTAATGTGTTTTGGGAACAAATCCGTTTAGTCTCCACACTATCAATTTAATCTAAAACCACAATGGTTCTACCTTGAGGCAATAGTGCCCTTTATTTTTTGTGGCATCTCAGAGAATTTGTTTAGTTGCATCAGCTTGACAGGTTTCACATCAAGAACAATGATCTAATCCTCTTCTTTAATCATCTGAAAGAGTAGCCAATTCCAGGACCTGGGTTTGCACTGATTGGGTTAATATGGTTTCTTGACTGTCACTGTTCCCTTGATCCTTTCTGGTCTTTGTGTTTATCCTGATTAGCCTCAATCAGATGTGGCTGTACAAAACCACATCCCTCATAGGAAAAAAAGAGTAAAGACACAGGAAATCTTATTTTACTTTAAATGTTCTAAGTTTACTGTTAGCTACTACAATACAGAATTCTATCAGAGTCACAGAAGTTTTCTTCGACAGCTTTCAAAAACAGTTCTTGGTAAACAGTGCTGCCTTTCATTAAAACCATGTTATGGTTTATATATGAAAATATATAACATATGAAATATATCTGGAACAGTGGATAATTCCTCTTCCCTCCCACATATAACCATATGTGGTTATATAGCAATATATAATATATTGCTCCCTCTCTCTTTGCAGAATGGTCCAATTCAAAATGAACTCAGTTCAATCCTCTAGTTATGGATTTTAATTATAGACCCATAGAATAGAATCATGGATTCATGAATCATCAAATCTGCTTAGCTGGAAGGGGCCGATCAGGATCATCTAGTTCAACTCCTGGCTCTGCACAGGACAGCCCAAGAGTCACACCATGTGTGTGAGAGCATTGTCCAAATGTATCTTGAACCCAGACAGGCTGGTGATGCGACCACTCACCTGAGGAGCCTAGTGCTTAACCACCCTCTGGGTGAAAAATCTTTTCCTGGTATCCACCTAAACCTTTCCTGACCAGTTTCATATTGTTTCCTTGAATCCTGTCACTGGTCATGAGAGTAAAGAGATCTGTACCTGCCTGTCTGCTTCTCATCATGAGGATGTTGACCCCAATGAGGTCTCCCCTCAGTGTCTTCTCTTAGACAAGAGAATTAGATTGAACAATCCAACTGACTTCAGATGCCCCTCATAAAGCTTCCCTCCAGACCCTTCACCATCCTCTTGGCCCTCCTCTGGACACTAATAGCTTAACATCTTTTTTAAATTGTGGTGTCCAAAACTGCACACAGCACATCAACATCTGATGGAGACACACCAAGAAGGAATTTCCTTATATTGAGGTACAGTAGTTTCTAACACCTTCTTTCTTTCATAGAATCACACAGGCTCTTTCCTGTGATCTGTTTGGATTAATCAAGGATGATTGCTGCTACAAGCCTTTCCTGGTATGACTGATCATCACAAAATGTGTTAATCTTGGATCGCTGTGCTATCTTCCAGAATTAAATGCATTTCATGAAGAAAAACAGTTTCTTGTCTGCTTAAAATTTCAATTAATGATGAATGCATGGCAACCACAAATCATTTTATAGAGGCACATCTCCACAATGTGTTAAGGTGAGGTATTGCTCTAATATGAAGTAAATGTTTGTGTCACTTCACTGCAAATTGGCTCACTATATGGAATATTAGGTTTTGTGAGTAAAAGCTAATCCAGTTAAACACAGAGACCTAGCTAAAATCAGTTGAACAATGAACAGTTGAACCATGAACCCTAGATCTAATTCTCCTTAAACCATCAAAGAACAATGATTAACCATTATCCCTGGTGTGAAACTCTCCAAAGGGTCAAGGAAAGAAAGCCTCCCTTTGAAACACCATGCAAATCAAACGGGATTACTGCCTAAACAGATCTACAATTTTTTTATTAAATTCAGTGAGGAAATTAATTCTGGTACTATACAAACCTTAAAATGGAATGTCTCAGATAAGGGCAAAAGGCAGAGGAAAGTATATATTAAGGTGGAACAGGGAAGAACAACCAGGGGAAAACATAAGGAAAGCTGTTAAAAGGAATGGGTTGACTGCAAGTAGGGTCTGACCAAACAGGTCTAAACAGTTTAGCAGGCTCCTGTGTTTATTGATACACTCTGTCCTTCTTAATCATATTTCAGACTTGCTTTTTCTGTATGTCTGAGCAACTTGATCTGAGTGTATGTGTAGAACAGCTAGTAAACTTCAGCTTGGACCATTCAGGAAGTAGTAAATGAATCACAGCAACATCTGGAGAGAGACACCCCTCCTCCCCCAACAAAGAGTCCAACTGCCTCGGTAGAAACTGGGAACACAGGAAAACGGAGAGGACCACAGCCTGGAGATCTACCACAGGGCAGGCACAAATGTGTCACCACCAGGAAACTCAATATGGTAAGAGATAATGACTGCATAAGAGGTCCAAGGCCTTGGTCAGACTTGAAATTTATTCTAGTATTTGAGAGATCAGTGCAGGTATGGTTGTGAATCAGGAAAATGAGGCTGATTGATACTGATCAGCCTAAAAATAAGCCAAACACTGCCCACCCCAATATATGCTTGTTACACATGTTTTTATCAGGAATGTGTCCTCAGCTTCATCACCAGCTGCACTGAGGACAGAAACATATGCATCCATTGCGCTGTGGTTGAATAATCTTCTGTGCTTAAAAGTCCATACAATTTGACTTTATTTTTTTACTACAGTGAGCTAGGAAAGAAAAATCCTTTGAATCCCGAAGTCTTCAAAATTCAGCTATCCATAATAAAACTTGTTTCTTGCCTGCTGTGAATTCCAGCTTGTGATTCAAGGAACCACAGGTGCAGAGACCATTTTAGATGGAGGAATCTTCACAGTGTCTCAGGGTGAGGTGTTCGCTTAACACGAAGAAAAAGCTTTTGTCACTTCACTGTAGACCTGAAGTGACAAGCAGATCAGATGTCCTACCCTGCCCTGTTGCATTACCATCTGCCCAGTACTGTCAAGGGTTACAAATGCCAAATCTCATTCCTACCAAAGCTTACTAAGCAACCAAAGGACTTATTAACCTAAGTAGAGATTCCATCAGTTTTGGGTTTTTGTAAAAGTAGGTTCTTATTCAAAGAAAGATAAAATTTTAAAAGAAAGGCTTCAGGAGAGAAGCAATGAAAATATATTATATAAAAACATAGATTATTGAAATATTTTTTAAAGTTTCTAAATCACTTTAGTAAACCACTTGACACATGTATTGTACATTAATTATTTGTAAATATTATTAAAAATATTAGAGTAAGTGTGATTAAATTTTGAATCAGTTTGACAAATAGAAAATATGTTATCACAGAGGCATTACCACCATTTCTGACTGACCAGCCTTGGCCAGTGGTGGGTCCATCTCAGAGCATTGGCTCTGCCAGACATGGAGGAAGCTTCTGGTAACTTCTCACAGAAGCCACTCCTGTACCCCCCACCACTACCAAGTCCTGGCCATGCAAACACAATACAATATCCTTATGTAAGCCCCTGAAACACTTTGTTGACAAGACTTAAAAAAGGGCTTAGAGTTTTTCATGTACTCTGATTTATATGCATGGAAAAAGTACCAACAATATATTTTCAGGAAGTCAAAACAACAAAAAACCTTTACTGACAACTTCAGAAAATCAGAGAACTCTGGCAGTTTAGTGCAGGATTCAATCAACATAAAACACTTCACAAAGCATTAACTTAGCCCATGTCTTGCTTTAAGTACCCTTTGGCTTTCCTGGGCCCTTCCACCAGGTGGACTTCTACTTATTTGGCCACTCCAGTAATGGATTGGGTCTGCAGAGGCAGGTGTGGGGCATCTTCTAGTATGCCAGGGATTGGTGGCCACTGCAGGGTTTTGATACAGGCCTGGGAGTGTGGGGTGTGCAGTTTGTAGTGTGCAGAGCAGGGCAGGGCAGGGCAGGGCATCATCTCACCAGAACAAGGCCTGACCTGTTCCTTCCCCCATACTCACACTCAAAAGGTTTTGAGACAGCAATACTTCCAGTTTTTCAGACCATCTCATTTAGAGAACTTTAGTGTGATGTAGCAGATTAAAAATATATTTTTAAAGGAAATATTATATGAATTATATAAATAATTCATATAATATATGAATACTATATATGAATACTATAATTTTGTTATTTTTTATTTTTAGATACTTTAGAATGATCAATGACTTACAATGAATGAGTTAAACAATACTGTATCACTTTGCATTTCTTAGAAATAGACATGACAGTTATCAAAGTCTAGATGACAGGAAGCAATTTGGTTGTCAGTCTGAATCTTCAGGTCAGTAAAGATGAACCAGCAAGAGAACTCAATTCTCTGAAAGGAACTCTGATTGGAGGAGCAGCCATAAAGACTAACTTTTAAAATTTGTTTATTTGTCTAGATTCCAGATGCATTAATGGATATACTTTTACACATAAACTCTTATCTTCATTTGTTCATATATTTATGCTGTCACTCTCCCTAAATATCTGTATTTACTGTGTAAATTATGCATTATACATACTCAAGTGAGGGTTTGCTTGTCTGCAATGCAAGTTTGTTTCTTCACTGAAGCAGAATCTCCAGGGAGACAGAAATCCATAAAAAAGCAAGGATTCAGTTTAAATAGCTTCACTATAGAAAGTTTCAAATAACTCTGCTTTAAGTGGGTTAAAGTCCATAGAATCACAGAGGGGTTTGGGTTAGAAGGAATTTTGAAAGACTGTCTAGTTTAACCTGCCTGCCATGGCCCAGGATACCTTTCCCTGTTCAAAGTCCTTTCAACCTCACTGAACGTTTCCAGTGATGGGGAATCCGCAAATTGTCTTGTCAATCTGTTCCAGTGTCTCACTCCTCACCATAGCAAAATTTCCACCCTATGTCCAACCTTCTCTCAGTTTAAAAGAATGTACCTTCTTTCAGTTTAAAAGAATTTCCCCTTGACTTGTCATTTCAGACCGTGGTAAAGTCTCTCTCTGTCTTGCTTATAAGTCCCCTCTAAGTATTGAAAATGCATAATAAAGTGTCCCAGGAGACGTCTTCTCCAGGATGAACAACCCCAACTCACTCAGTCTCTCTCCATAGGAGAAGTTTCAACTTCCAACACTGATCTTTTTCATGGTCCTCCTCTGGACTTCTAACAAGACTTATTCTAGCAAGCATTCAAAAATGTGTACTTATTCTACACATTGATTTTATGTTAATACATGTGTCATTATATTTCAGATTTGATAAGATACAGTATCATAATGCATGACTGCATACTGAGACATCACCACAGTCTGAAATCAGGACTCAGTTGCTGTGTGTTCCCCAATCCAGGAAATACTAAAGAATTTGGTGGTAAAACGTGTGCCTCGATACCATCATCTGCCTATATGATTTTTTCCTTTTATTGTAGGAATTTGCACAACATATTTTAATTCAAAAACCAGGCTCCATTTCAGCAAAGTTCCAGGTGTAAAATGTATGTTTCACACAGCTCTGCTCCTTAGCTCTACTATAAGAGACTGGGATTTGTAAATTGTTATTTACAGTGAAAAGAAACTGTAAAATAAATTATTTGTATAAAAGCTGTTTCTGTAGAGAAATATCCTAGTAAAATGGGACCCTCTTTTCACATAAGCCTGACTCATAATATTCTAGGACTTGCAGATTATTTTTTTCTTATTTATTCACCTACAGGAAATACAGAGACATATATGAGTCAGCAGTGCACTGGCATCCAGGAGGGCCAACAGTCCTGGGGTGCATCAGGCACAGCACTGCCAGCCAGACAAGGGAGGGGATTGTCCTTCTCTGCTCTGCTCTGCTCTAGAGTGGCCTCACCACACTGGAGTGCTGTGGGAAGTTTTGGGTACCACAACATAAAACAGTTATTAAACTATTATAGAGTGTCCTAAGAACAGCAACAAAGATGGTGAGGGGCCTTGACAGGAAGATGTATGAGGAGCAGTGAGGTCACTTCATCTGTTCAGCCTGGAGAACATTGGCTGCAGGGAGACCTCATTGCAGTCTCCAACTTTCCTGAGGGGAAAAGGAGGGGCAGACACTGATCTCTTCACTCTCCTGACCAGTGACGGGATCCAAGGGAATGGCCTGAAGCTGTGTCAGATGTTTAGGCAGGATATTAGAAAAAGATTCTACACAGAGGGTGGCTGGGCACTGGAACAGGCTCCCCAGGGAAGTGGTCACAGCAACAGCCTAGGAGAGTTCAAGAAGCATTTGGAAAATGCTCTCAGGCACATAGTGTAACTCTAATGTTTGTTAGAAATAAAAAGGGGAAAAAAAAAGAAGAAGAAAAAAAGAGCATCTCAATGAACTTTTAGTAGATATAATTCAATGGTAATCTGAAGGAGAAATGAAACATTAAATAGGGTGTTTGATAATAGCAAAGCATGTTCAATATATTACCTATAAAGAAAGTTATAACTAGCTGCTTTAATTTTACACATTAAATCCCAATAGTAAAATTATAAGGGGAAAAGAGACATAGAAATTAAATACAATTATTCTTGTATTTTTAGTTCTTTAGAGACAGATGTGTTGCTTTTTCATGAAGGTGTAATCTACTAGATTACACTTTTCATAAGTTTTTAAGGTATATATTTATAAGGTATATAATATAAGGTATCTTTTTATATGTAGGACTGAAAAAAATAAAAAAGTCATTCTTTCATTCAAAAGATGTTGAAAAATGGTATGTGGTTGCTTTATTAGGTATATGCCTAAAGTAATCAAAAATAATGTAGAATGGAACATATTACATGGACATGTTATTCATTTTCATTTGAAAGCATTTAAGAATAATCAGACTGTTATTGCAATCAGAATGTTACAAATATCCATATTGTTATGATAGAAATTCTTAGAAGTGGTAAAGGGAACAGTGTATGTCTCTTTATATTCCTTTTCCAGTAGACTAATTCCCTGCAACAATGTATTGCAGCAGTATCTAGTTTTTTTTTTCCTTAAAATCAGAGCTCTGTAACAGAACTAGATACTTAAACAGTTAATTCTTTGTTTCAGGAACTATCTTACCTAGAATACTGATTTGTTAATATTGTTTACATACTTGTGTATTTTCTTTTTCATTCCCATTGTATCAATTTTTGCATCATAAATTTGAAATTGTGTATTTTTTCAAAGAAATAATATCGGTGGCCACTATTTGTTATTGCCTTCATAATAAATATTTTAGGAAATTGTCTAATAGTCTGATATTTTTAGAATTATTTGCTTTTTTAAAATTACTGCAGTATGAGATCATAATGTATCTAAAAATACTCCCTCTAAGTGTTTGCAGCAGGTCAAGCTTATACTGGGTTCTGTAATGGAAAGAGGTCACTGAAGCTGGAAGACGAAGAAAATGGCCATGCCTACTATGTGTTCATGAATAAAATGTTAGTACATGCCATAAATTCAGCTTGTTCTTTGAATTATGGCAAAATACTCTAATATGAATCAGAAATATGAATCCTACAAAGGGGAAAAAAATACTAATTTTTTGAAATTAATGAGACTAGACGAATTAATGACATTAGACTAAGTCCTTATGGCAATGGTTTGTATGGGTTCAGGTGGAAAGTGAGCTTGCATAAGTAATGAAGCTCAAGTTAATTCTAAGTAATATTTACCTGCTAGAAATATTGGGGTGTTTAGTTGTTTAGGGTTTTTTTTTATTGAGTGATACCTGCCATATAAGGAGAGTTTTGTTTCTCAAAAAAATAGGTTGATCAATAAAAGGTTTATCTTTTCTTATATTCTGCTTCTGCAAGAGCTTTACACATAAGATTTCCTATAGAAGAATATTGTTTCAGTGTGGCTGTGCAAATCATATGAGGTTCAAATTCCTTGAATGTTATGATAATTAATTTTAAGGATGATAAAGGGAACTATCCATTAAATATCTTGAATTGGAAACAGAATATTCTCTGGAATACAGTGAATTATATCTATTCTATCTCATTCTGTATAATTTTGGCACATATCATGTTAACAGTTGTCCCCAGCTGCCTGTTAGCAGTCATTACATATAGAACAGATTTAATAAAACTGAACACTTTAAAATAATTCAAAATACCGTCTAGAGAAAAGTCTAGAAAAAAAGAGATAAAATAAAATTGAACCAGAAATAATTTTTGTATCATCTACTACATCTAATTTAAGTATCTTATTGAGACTCTAATTCACAAAAGATGTGCTCCTAGGCCCAGAGCTCTATTCCATCATCTGAAATTATACTTCTTGCATTGATTGATACATCAGTCTCTTGATCTGAGAAAAGATAAATTATCCTTAGTGTAAAGCCATAACAAAAAGTTTTTCTTAGTACTTTCATGTTGTACAAATCTGATGGTTAGAGCAGCAAAAGAAATAAAAAAGGTAAATCTTGGTCTTTTCTTAGCCAAAATTGATTGAACCTGTGCCTCCCATATCTGAGAAAAATTGTCTAAGTACTACATGAGGTAGTTGAGGCCACCTGAGGATCCAAATAACTGTGTTCTCCATCCCTTATAATGTCTCACAGCTAATGTGGTTTCAAGAAAATTATCACTCGATGAAAGAATTCAAGAAAAAGCTGAAGACATTTTACTTTGGGGATCACTTATCTGAGAAGTTTCTTCTTTTCTGATTCAATACCATAGTTTTTTAATCTGGCAGGGGTTTTATGATCTTTCAATTTAGGAATGGAGTGCAGCTTGTTAACATCAAGCCTATAACAGCTATTTAAAGGGAATGATGCTATGGCAGGCAAAATTAAGACTGGAGAAATACTAGCTGGAAGCTTTAATGGAAATGTCACTCTCAAAAAAAATCCAGAAATTTAAATTTAAATCTTTTTGTTAAATTCCATCATGGGCAAAAGAGAACATAGGGTATATGAGTGGAGATAAATTTTATTGGTTTTTTAAAAAAAATATTTTAAAAAAGCCAAACCCAAGAGTGAGAATTATTCTCTTCATCAATTCCTTTGGCATTGTGCTTTTCTTCTGAATGTCTTCAAAATGTTGTGCCAACAGATCTAAGGTGAAGTAGAAGGCAATCACAGAAATCATGGGTATGACCACCCTCCATCATCCATCTCAGAGCCCTGCTCAAGGCTTTGGGATGGCATTTCTTCTTCCCTGGCCTGTTGTCAGCTCATCTCAAACTTCTGTGGGGAGGTGTTGGTGCCCCCTACCCTGTGACACAAAGTGTTGATATTCTTCCACCCCATTTCTGTCAAGCCTTTGGCCCCAGCCAGTCAGAGGCAGTCCCCAGGCCAGTTCCCATTGGGAAACAACATGAGAAGAGGGGAAAATCCAACCATCTCTGACTGGCTTTAACCATCTCCTGCCAGATCTAGGCAGCCAATACTAGCCCTGACCCCGAGGAAGCCCTGCCCTGTGCTGTTCCTACTAGGTAGGGCTGCTGCAGGCCTACAGTGTATTTATGTATTCACTGCATTTTCTTTCAATTTTTTCATATATTACACATCCTCTCCAAATATTAACACATTCACAAACAGCTGAACCCCTTAACTGCTACCTTTATTCATGCTGTGTTTCACCCCTCTGCTTTGTCCTCTCACCCACATTCTTATATAACAGCTAGGCTTCAGGAATGGGAAAACTGCTGAACTCAAAGTCAGTGATTCTCACTCTGTGCTCTCCCCTTCTCCACAGACCCAGTTATTTTATTGCAGAAGATAATCTGGATTGTCTAGGTCTAGTTTACCATTTGGACTATTCCCAAAGTCTTATCCTCCATGTATCCAGAAATGTGCCCCAAGGAAAATCATACAAGTTTTCCCAGAGACAGAATACAGTCTAAAGTACTGAGCTCCACTGAGGGGCTATGAGGGAGGCTACTGACAGGAAGGAGTCAAGGTCTTCACAGACCTGCTTGGTGGCAGGACAAGGGAAAAGTTGAAAGAGGAGAGGTTCTGACTGGAAATAAGAGTCATGAAGGTTATCAGGGTGCTAATATGATCTGATTAGTGGGAGATGCCTCTGACTGAACTAAAGTGCAAATGAGACCATCTGCTGAAGTCAGTATGTTATTTAATAATAAAGGATGTTATTTAATAGTAAAGGTAAGATAGAGAGATAGAAAGACATAGAAAAGTGGGGGAGAGTGGAGACAGAGAGACAGATCAAGCAGAAGATAGTCACCAGCAATGGATCCAGCAGCATCCCATTGGTCCCTCATCACCCTGGGCATTTTGGTGGTGAGGGTTCTTGTGTCGTTCTTCTGGTGGTACCACCTTTATACAGTCCAAGTCCCAGGTATCCACAGGGCAGAGATAACATTCAAATAACTTAAGGCGATACATGTATGAGCAGTTGCTTCTTTTCCCACTGTTTGCCACAGTTTTTTTTCTGGATGTTAACCAGGATGTGCTAAACAGATATTACCTCCATTAGGCCTGGAATTAGAGCCTTCCTAACAAATTATTCAAATCGCTCCCTACTGTTCCCTCTCAAGTTCACTCTGTGGTGGTTCATTTTAACTTTAGCAGTGTTTTGAGATGGGCAACTGTAACCATACAGGTGCTCACAGAAGTATGTGTCATCCTTTGGAGTTTAAAAGATTCAACTGGAAAAATACCCAGGCATCCTTAGAGCTTACCTTGCTCCGAGCACGAGGTTGGACTGGAGACCTCTCAAGATTCCACCCAACCTGAATTGTTTTGTGACAACACAACTTTAATTGCCTTTATTTCAAATACAGTGGATTTTAATTTTCTCTTTCAGGGGAGAAAACCCCCAGCTTGTAAACAAGAAGACATAAAGATAGCTATACCAAAAGATTTACAGAAATCTTGCTGGAAATACCTTCTGATTTCCAATCACAGGAAAAAAATAGCTTTTATTCCTATAATAATAACCTGGAATTCAACCCTATGTGAATTCTTAAACTTCCTTTAGCACAAGTTCTTGCTTATTTACTTGTTCCCTTTGCGTGAACTTACTGTGATAGTTCAATATTTATAGAAAACTGAAGTTCTTCTTAATAATAATAGTGTGTTGTATTTTTGAAGCACTTCTTGCTTTCACAAAATAAATATTATGAAAATGCATCACAAATATGTTTGTTGAAATTAAAATGTTAAGCTAGATCTGGTTAGATTTACTCTGACTAACAGTCAGGAATCATTCAAGTGGAAATAAAGGTCTTAACAGCACCCCTATAAGACATCATATAATTCTAAGTCAAACAACGGAAGGGAGGCTTGTTTGGATTTGTTTTGGTGGGTTTTTTTTTGCATTTTCATAGTCAGTTTTTATCCTACTTCTCCTTGCTTCGGGAGAATAATAATTAGTTCCTAATTTAGACCAGCAGAAAATTTAAAGCCCCAATAACCTTCACTGCTTTCTATTCCCCATATTCATGGGTGTACATTAACCAGGAAGGCACCCCCAGCATAGCTTATGATTTTAGTATGGGACAGGATGCCACTCTAGTGAAATAACTAGTAGAACAAGAAGAAACAAGCAGAACAGTAGGCAGTCAGTTTTAAATAGAAGTAAAACTGTGAACAGTGAGAAATAAAAACAAAACCAAGCATATTGCATTTCAGTTAAAAGCACAGGGAAATATTTGTCTTTATGTTGGATTTTTAAAATATACATATATTCTGTTTCTTTTTAGTTTCATTGAAACATTGCAAAAACCTGCTCAAAACAAGTGAGACGGGAAATATAGGGGAAAAAAACCCAGAGAGTAGGGAAGTATTTGAAGAAAATTGTTTTGTTAAGGATTACATTGTTTTCTGTCCTTGAAACTAAAAATACTTATTTCACTCTCTTAGTAGCTCTACAAAAAACAACATTACAATATGGCATCAAAACATTAAAGTGTAAAATCTGAAGAGCTATATTCTAAATTAAAACTTCTGTCCTTAATTATCATCATAGTGACGTAGCTTTTGACTGATAGACTTAAAAATTGATAGTATTTTCACTGGAAATATGGCTTTTGTTGAAAATTAGAGCTATGTCTTCCTCAGTTTAAAGAGTAGTGTTAAAGAAATTCTGCAGTTAATTTTTGAATGTGCAATTTCCATTATCTGAAACATCTTTAGAGAGAGACCATTAGAAATTTATCTGATTTTTTTTTTATAGGCTCTTGAGGAAATTAGAATCTAAATTTTATAGATGTTACTTACATCTGTGATAAAACAAAGTATGTTGTTACCAGTGTTCATGCTCTTCACTGATTAAGACAGCTGAGAAAAAAATCCTGATTACCAGGTCAGGTAATATGGATTTGTAACTTCCATTAATGAACAGAAGCCAATGAGATAAATGTTAGGAACAATTATAATTTTTCCCCCTTTTTTCCTTATGTTTCCCATAATATTTCTTTGTTCAAATGAAAAGAAATAAAAAGGGGCCAAATAAGGTACTGTCCATAAAGTGCAAGAGAAGATAGATATGAAAAAGGCAAAATAAACCATGTCTGTACTAAATCATTACATACTGGATTATAATGGATTTCACCAAGTCAAGACCTCAGCAATGGCAAGAAACTGCGATACAGTGTCTAACAACAGCTATCTAACAATCTAGACAAAATCAAAATAAATGTAAAGAAGACAGAGAGAATTAGGATTCTGATGGTTTAGGGAAGACCAAGCTTGTCACAGCACATGACAAGTGCTCTGGGGAAGGCTGCCACAAAAAAAAAAAAAAAAAAAAAAAATCAATATCCTCTTTCAAGAGGAATGAGACATCAATTAATGCCATCAAGACTTTTTTCCCTAGACATTAGTGAAAAAAAAGTTAAACTCTAAATGGTGAAATAGACTTCAATGGGAAACTGTATAGTTTTAATAATTTTGTTTGTTTGTTTTTTAAGTAAAATAAAATCTCTCATGAGTGTTGCTCTTCTTACCATGGTGTCTCAAAAAAAACTAACTCAAAATTAAATGTTTAGTAGTTGTACAAAACTTGTCCCAACAATGAATACAGAGGAAATCCAAACAATTTATTTCTGCAACTTTCAACAGTTTTTTATATCTACATACAAATTGTGGTGGAAATCTGCACCACCTGCTCTTCGTAATATGTTTTTGAGTAAAAATAACTGATACAATAGAAACTAAATTCAGATACCATATGTGAATGGAATACCCAAACTTGCCTATTCTGGACAGCTTGTTCATGAAAAACTGGCAAAACTAGGAAAATAGATAGTATCAGTTTTAAACAGATATTAGCAGAATTAAACATTAATGAGGGAATTACCTGAAGAAATTTTAAATAAGGATGTCATCATACTGTGAAGAAGTTTCAACTGATCAGCTGCAGCTGTCTGAGAGATTCCATCCCCACCAGCAGTGCCCTTGGTCACCTTGAACCTTGCCCAGGTTGAACAGCACAACTGCTACCCAGCAACAGGCTGACAGCAGAGAGGCCGTCTGCACGGATCCCAGTCTGGGGAGCAGGCACATCTGGGGCACTTCCTCACTGTTGGGTGTATCAACAGCACATCAGGAGCAGGAGGGGACCACAAAAACCTGGGGCAGTGTTTCTCCTGCAGGAAGGATGTGCACCTAAGGGAGACCTCAAGGCTGTGGAGGAGGGTGAGATTGTAGCTGTGTGCGCATGTGGGTAAGGTCCTTAGAACTTCTGGGAATTAGTTATGAAGCAGCAGTGCCAGGACCCTGAGGTCTTATTCATCCTGCCCAGACTTTCCTAAGATCTCCTAAACTCTGCTATCTACTAGGAGAGGGGAGGGGAGAGGAGACATTTCGAAAATACCTTGCCTTGTTATTGAATATTAAAGCAACCTATGAACTTTCTCTGGAGTCATTTAGGGCATACATAGGTTAGAGCATTACTTAAAATACTGGACCCCTATCATCCACACTGCTGAAGACATAACTCTGTCTCCGTGTATGGTTTTTTAAATTACTTTTTTTCCAAACTAATCAGAAAATAAGTAAACCACTTAGTACAGATCTGCTTCAGGATGAGAGATCCACTTTATTAAGCAGTATCAAGCCTAACTGTACGACTTATCCAAACTGGAGGATAACATCAAGCAGATCAAAAGTAGATTAGAGGAATCCTGCCCCCACCAGGATTACTGAATAAAAGAATTGCATGTTTATACAGTTCTTAATTCTTCTTTCATTCATAATGGCAATCCTTCTCCAGCTTGTGTTAGTAAAACTAAGATATTTCACAATTTTTTTTTTAAACCATATTATGATATAGTTGTAGGTTGGAGACAGAAACAACTTGAGTACACAGAAGATCGTGTGACAAACAGCCCAGGTTTATTATGGCCGCCCTTTTCTTAGGGGGTTCAAAATTCCCGCACTTACACATCTGATGGTCAGGGTCTCCACACCACCCAGACCCCTGGCCAATGATAAGTCTGCATTCAGGATTGCATGGGATTGGCTGGGAGTCCCTGTTTGAGTTCAAATCTAACCTATCATTGCCTCACCCATGGACTTGTTTGTTTCTATTCTGTTCTGATAGATTGGCATTTAAGAAAACAAAGAGAAACACCTAAAGAAGTTGAAACTGCTGGAGGCTGGTGGGAGTTTTTTTCCTGGCCAAAAACTGGCCATTTCTAAAAATTGACAGCAGTTTTAACCATTGAAAAGTGAGATCAACCTGTGAACACCACCTTAAGACCTAAGCCTGGGAATTTCTTGGTCTCTTTGTTCCCTGGCTGTGAAAGGTAACAGAGTTTTAGCTGGTTCCCGTTCCCTGCCCAGGCCATGCGGCCCCGTGGGGCAGGGGCTGGGCTGGGCCCAGCGGCTCCCGGCCGGGAGATGGGGCCTGCGGGGCTTGCCCCGGGCTCTGGCCGGGCCAGGCCGGTCCCTGGCTCGGCTGCAGTTTCTGCTGTGACTGAATTCACCAGAGACTGTTGAGTAAAGAAAAAATAGAGCTCTGGACCTGCAGTGGGCTGAGACAGCGACCACACTCTCCAGAGCAGCCATGAAGAATCTTCCATCACAGACAGCTCCAGCTCCTGCTCCGGCAGAGATCACAGAACCATCTACAAAGCCTGGGCAAAATTTTAACCTTTTCATTACCTAGATGAGACTTGCAGATTATTCCTTTTTTTTCAGAGAAAGAAAAAGAGAGTAGTCAACATGTAAAGAGACTTTATAAAATATCAGAGACACTAAAGAAAGGAATTAAGCTTCAGAAAAGGTAGAGAATAAGGAGATGCTTTAATTAAGCTGAAATATTTTTCTGTTAAAGCTATGGAGATGGACAATAGTGTTCTGAAAAAAACTGCTTTAATTCATGACAGAGTATATAGGGAGGAATAGAGTAGTTCAAAGTGTGGATTTTGAGCAAAAAGTAAAGTGGTTGTGACACAGTGCGGTGCTGAAACAGAGGAGGAGAAGTAATAGTTTAGATTCTACAAATAGAAGATTTGTAGCTTTGTAGAGGCAAAGAGAAAACTTCTGTTTCCAGGAGGCTCACAGAGACAGATGAAGAGAACTTTTGCCTTTGAATAACTCATCCTTAAAAATGACATCCCTAGACTCATTTGACCCATAACACACCTCAGAGTGATGTGAAATGGGAGGAGACGACTGATGGCAGATTTTCAGGCAGCTGGCATCAGAGAAATAAAAGCTATGAAGAAAATTAGTTTTCTTGTGAGAAACTCCATAGATTAGCAGAAAAAGACTTCTGTTTCTCTACAAAGACTGATGAGAAGACTCTAGCAAGAATTGGAACTGTTTTAAACACCAAAGTTTTTTGTCTCTATGTTGTCATGTGAACAAAAGAATGGTTGGGTAGTGGGGGAGAAAAGGGTTTTCTGCAAGTTTTATTCTGCTTTTATAATTCTTATAGTTTTTGTTAATAAACTTTATTTCTTTTAAGTTTTAAGCCTGTTTTGTTCTTGTTCTAATCCATATCTCACAGCAAGAAATAAGTAAATTTTCTAGTGATTTTTAGTTACTTCTTTAAAACCACAACACCATGGGATCAAAGAAGATGTCAAACAAAAATTTATGGAGAGAGCTGTTTTGTGGAGATTTTCTCTTTACTTTGGCAGGTCTATTGCAGCTGCACAGTCCCTGGAGCTCTGGGCTTTGTAGTTTTCTAAACCCTAACCCTAGGCGTGACCTTAACCATAGGTGTAACCCTAAGTGGAGCAGTGCAAAGACCATGGGACCAAGGGAAATGTCAAACAAAAATTTACAGAGGGAGCTGTTTTGTGGTGATTTTGTATTCATTTTGGCAGGTGTATTGTAGCTGCATAGTCCCTGGAGCTCTGGGATTTGTAGTTTTCTGAACCCTAACCCTAGGTGTAACCCTAGCCCTAGGTGGAGCATTGAAAAGGGCCTTTGGTTGATACCGTGAAAAGGAAAAATTTATAGAAAGATCAGTTTTGTGTCGGTTTTCTATTTAGTTTGGCAGGTCTATTGTAGCTGCACAGTTCCTGGTGCTCTGGGCTTTGTAGTTTTCTGAACCTTAATCTTAGGTCTAACCATAACCTTTGGTGTGCCTGTAACCTTGGTGGTGCAGTTGAAGGAGATTTGGGCTGATTCTTGTGTTGAGTAAATTGTTATAGAGAGAACTATTTTGTGGTTTTCTTGTATTCCCTTTGGGAGGTCTTTTGTTGCTGCATCATCCCTGGACCTGTGGTCTTCGTGGTTCTCTGCCCCCAAACCCTAGGCATTACCCTTACCCTAGGCATAACCCAAATCCTCAGCATAACTCTCACCCTAGCTTGTGTAGTAAACAGATCCTTTTCCTGATATTGGTGTCAGGAAGAAAGGTATTTTTGGACCAGCCCTATGGCAGTCTTTTGTTTGCCTTGGAATGCCTTTTGTAGCTGTGGTGTTCTTGGAACTTTGGGATTTGTTGTTTTCTGACCGATACCCCTAGGTGTAACCGTAGCCCTAGGTGTAAGCCTAGCCCAAGGTGGAGCAGTGAAAAGTCCCTGTGTCTTAGTCTGGTGTTAGGCATATTACATGAAGAGAGCTACTTTGTGGCTATCTTGTAGTCCTTTTTGTGTGTTTTTCAGGTATCATAGCTGCCCAGTGCATGGAACTCTGGGCTTTTTCATTGCCTACACCCTAACCCTGGGTGTGACCCTAACCCTGGGCGGAACAGTAAAAACCTCCTGGTGGTTAGGGTACTGTGAATCCGAAACTCCTGGAAGGAGCTATGTTGCCGTAGTCCTGCATTCCGTTGGCCTGCCTCTTGTAGCAGTCCTGAGTTTGGGTCTCTGGACTTCGTCGCAATTCCTCCAGTTGCTTCTTTTAAATTTTGTAATTTAAAGTTTTCACAAATGATTCAGGGACTGCTATACTCTTAAGACAAACTTCTTTTTACATTGTTTATAATATAATTTTTTTTTTTTCTTTATGATCTATGGGACATGGTCTGTATTTTTTCCCTTAAACTATGGTATTTTTCAATTATATTATAGTTCGGTATAATTTTGATTTACAGTGTTTTTGAATGAATAGTTCAAGAATTCTTAATTTAGTATCGTATGTTTGTCTCAGATGGTAATTTGAGCTCTTTTGCTTTTTATAGCATATATAGCATTGAATTGTCAAGGCAACATTCTATTATTTGGTAAATGTTATTTCAAATCATAAATGTAAAGCTAGGCAAATACATTCCATGTATTCAAGGATTTCTTACAATTAAACTAAGTACAAGAAGGAAAGTGTATCAATTTATGTATTACTTTTAAGAGGATACCAATTCGGAAGCTGTAGATCCATTCCATTAGTAAGAATACACTGGTGTTCTCCTATTTAGCAATTAGTTAAAAAGCACATGCTGAGCAAATAACTTAATTCCTATGGAACTAAAACTTTACAAAAACATCTGCTTTGTTTTATAAAACCAGACAAAATTAAGGCATAAAAACCATTTTCACAAGTTTTTTTTTTAGTCTCAGGAAATAAAGGAGAATATACACTTTGTGACATCAATAAGTTATTTGTCTTCCAGTAATAGTAATAATATGGAGGTTTGGACATTTGACCACTTTCATGACCTAATCACAAATGGATATAAAAAAAAATATTACTAAACTAAAATATTTGATATCTTTTTTTTTTTTTCTCCCTTTTATCCATATTTTTATTCAGAGAAAACTGAGCAGAAAATTCTGGTTTTTTGTCCTAAAGAGAGATGCATTAGATAGACTGATACTGAGAAACGCCACCTCAAAGGCTACAATTTGAGATCAGTGCATCTACCTCAGGAATGAATTATGTGCTTGGACTTTTTTATGTAACCTTTGTTCTTTAGGAATTTATTTTTTTTTTGGTCATTGAAGGTAAAAGTCCTGATGTATGTGAAACTCCTGATGGTTTAGATTCTTTTCTTTTGTTAATAGGCCGTTATGAAAAGATGTGGGCTTTAGATAAGTCTCTGCTTTTTCCCAGGCCTCTGGCAGCAGACAGTAACTTTATTGAGGTGGTAAGCACCCCAAAACCCACTCTTGTTCTCAAGTTCTTTAATAAGGACTGATTAGGTCCATTATAGAATGAATTATTTATTTAATAGACACAAAACTAACAGATGTAAGACTTAAAATAAACTATACATTAAATAGGAATAAGGGAAAAAAGGATCTACTAGTAGGTGTATACAGTGCAAGGTTAGAAGTATCATTAATTTTACAGCTAGTGAAGAAAGAATATAACAGGATTTAATGTATTTTACCACCCAGTTGTTGGTGGGGCACACATTGAGACCCTTTCCCTCAGTTCCAGGAATGTAACCCCAGAATCTTTGTTCAGACTCTGGGGAGAAGTCCTGAGTGCTTATCAGGGTGTGTGTGTGTAGGAGACTTCTGCCTTTGTCATAACTTGTGTGTCTTTTATAGTCTTTGTAAAACAGTGTCTCTCAGTAAGAGAGACTTCTCTTCTCTTCTGGTATCTGCTCTCCAGACAAAGATTTTGATTCTTAGCTGGGGCCTGAGCCTTTTTTGGTGCCAGAGATGACCACTTGTGTCAGGGACTGAAGATGGTCTGAGGCCTGACATATTTGGTCTGCGGTTGTGCACATTGACAAGATAACGTAGAAAAACTTATTGTTAGCTGGTGGGACTAACCTTCAGAAATAAAACTATGTATTGGTCACCTGGTGGGATTCATCCTGTGAAAGGGGAACAATAGACAATAAAGCCGTTGTGGCATGGAGGTGCAATCATGGACCCTTGTGACCTCATCTCATGCATTGGCCCTGTGTGACATGATATTGAAACTGGCCGCTCCTGAGGAGGAAATATAAGTTGTGGTCCTGGGGTGAAGGAGAGAGAATGACATGATGCACAGTTTTCATCCAGGGGACTCCCTGAAGGTGAACTGCCCTCCTGCCCCTCCCACTCAGGAGCCATGCTCTATCTCGTCCTCCTGCTTGGCAGCTTCTCCAAATTCCAGGGGTCAGTATATATTTAATTAGTAATGCAACAAATAAAATTAACTTGCTTTGCTATTTTGGCTGTATCTTAAGTTTTTTTGTGCATCTGATACCCATTTTTTTGGGCATAATCCCAAACACGTAACACCCCTTGCTGGATCTTTCATATGCACCAGCTATCTGTAGTAGAGAGGGGAGGGGACACATCCTGCCACATAGACAAGGAAAATTTTCCCATATGTTGTGAAAAATTATTATTAAACTGTTTTATATTACAAGTTACAGAAAGAAAAGGAATGAAAAAATACTTTTTTTTTCATGAATGGTGATTTTGTTCTTAATAGCTACTTAATGTTCCAGGCCAATAAATTTGGTTTTCAAAAAAATATTCTATTATACATAGCAGAAGCCTCAATCTTAACACTACAATGCAGTTTATTAGATTCTCTAATGAAGGGGAAAGAAGATATCAGTGTATATGGAAGTTGTATGTAATATCTTTATTTAGGATCTGAGCCCTAAATTTTGGTCTTTTGAAAATATGTGACCATTCTGTATTGTACCAGCCACTATCATAAGTCAGTAATATATCAAGATCCTGAAGTAATTTGTAGGAAAAATCATAAAGGGAATACAAATGTAGCAGTAAAAACAAATTCTACATCTGAAGCATCATAAAGTTTCAGCTAATTAAAAATGAATCACTTAAGCCTTGTCCTTAAAAGAAGTGAAACAGAAATTCCTTGGGCATCTGAGGATGAAAGAAGAAAAACAAGAAAATCAAATTTAAAAGACCAGTTGCTAACAGACCAAGGCATGTTTGGTCATAAATAAATAAACATTATTCTATGTTTAATAGAAACCTGAAGTATATGAAGTAGTAAGTTGGCATGAATATGTGCTTTATAAAGATTGGTAGTAAAACTGTGGTGATAGAAGAATAGACAGTAAGACTCAGGGTATATGAGGGATTATTATATCATGAGTCTGAAGCAAGCCATAGGTCTTTGCTTCTTCTGGATGAACAATTCTGAAAACCTGTAAAATTATTTTGCTGTTATCATGGTTAGAATTTTATTCCTTAGGTGATGTTTGTGTAACTGATTGGCTAGATTTTTACCACATAGTTTTATTATAGCTTTATTATAGCTTACACAGTACTCATTGCAATGAAATTTAGTTTCTCTTATTAAACAAATGAGGTTAATTTAAAAAGGATAAAATATTTTAAAAGAAGACCTTAAGAGATTAGATTCAGCAGAACATTCAATATTATACATTACCTCTGAAAGACAACAATGAAGTACAATGGAAGTATTTCTTCCATTTCTAAAAAATTTTTATTGTGTAGCATCTAGTTTTAATGATAAAATTAAGAACCATTGAGGCAGAGTTAAACTTGTATTTCTGAAGTTACCAGTGTGAGGAAAGAAATAGACAAGCAACATTTTACCTTTGTATATATTACCTCTAACATTAGATATATTTTCAAATATACATATACATATACAATTTTCAGTTTGTCATCAGAAAAATGATAAGGTATGACAAAAAAGGATACTTTTGAGAAAAAAGCCCACAACAGTAATAGACCACTCATACCTTTTTCCTTCCCTTGTGCCTTTGTTAATCACAAACACTGTGAATTCCCCATGTTCCTCTTTCATTAACATTTGTTAAGTTATGTTAAAAATACCCTTTCCATTCCTTCTCCTTTCTACATTCACATGAATACTAATTACCAAGAACTACAGTTAAAAATAATTGTATGATTGCATCTTTTTTTTTTTTCCCCAGGACATAGAACACCTTCAAATGAGCAAGTTATTTTGTAGTCCATAGACATTCATAGGAAAGAAGAAGTAAAGTTTGATTAGAAGTCATTAGTTCAATATACCAAACAAAATTTATATCAAACTTGTCTTGGGAAAAAACCCAAACTAACAAACAAACAAAAATTTCAACGTCTTCACTCTCAGGCAAAAGTAGAAGTTTTATATTTGCAAAACTTGTCTGGAAAAGTCTTGGAAAGTTAAATACATACATCTATACTTTGAAGTTAACATAGCTCCAGGCTAATGTTATGTAACACTGTTTACTGGCATAAGATAGTTATCTTAACATGGTTGGCTGCTTTTTTTTTCATTCCATTGAGTTTCTGTAAACTTCCCATGAATCCTTAAAATCTGTTGCTTAAGTTAACTGCTTTAGAGATGACATTTTTCTATTTTTTTAACATGACAATTCAAATTATAGAACAGAATATTATTTATGAAAAATTCACCATACACTTCAAAATGTGTAAATTTTAGCATAATTTCTAGATAAATCATAGAAAGTCATGACAGCAAAACGGTTTCAAAATCCAGTGTTTAGAGACAAGATCCTTATTTCTCAGTTCTTTTTTTAAGTTTACTTAAGAAAAGCTACCTATAAGGCCAAATCCTTGTTTCAGAGAATTTTCTTGTGCTAATTCTTTTTACATTCACACGTGGAGCAATAGTACTCATATTTCAAAATATTGCCTTAGGTTTTAGTGAATATAGAGAGACAATCCAGAAACATGGACAGGGTTTTATACGAATATGTTTAAAATGTCTAGATACATAGGAAAAGTATAGAATCACAGCAAATTAAAACCAGTCAGAGCATATATTTCAGTTTCTCCCAGCTCCACTCCAAGAAATAAATATCTGAGTAATTTGAAGTGCACAAAAGGAAGATTCCATTAGAAAATAAGAGAAAAAGATAGCAGCATGAGAACTTCTGAAGAATTTTTAATGGTATCTGGCTGCAGATTGATGCAGATTATCACTACATTTAACTACGTCCAAGTATCCATAGGCATGATCCAACAGTTGTACTAAAATGTACACTGGACCCCTTCAAAATATTGGCAGTCCTGATGTAGGCATCAGGGCAGGTGATGGTGAGGAGAACCCAGTTCCATAATGAATGTGTGCTTGTTCCACATGGCTGTGACACAAATGTTTATAAGGGTAACGTAATCGAACTGTTGCCTAATTACTCTCTCCTGCTTCTTGGACTGTGTGCCAGGTGAGATGTTTGAAAAGCCCACAGACATATCCTGTGTGCCTGTGGCATGGGATAGGAATGCTGATCTGAAAAACGCAATTCAGTCCATCAATGGGGTTCTAAAGACTGAGCCTCATATTTTGTGCATGAGGTTTTTTAGAGACTTCGTCTTGTCTTTGTCGTTATCTTCCATCTCAAACAATTGTTGCAAACACATTAGTGGAGATTGCTTTATTTGCTTCTATTCAATCTCATTTCAAACAGATTAGGTTACCTTTACATGGTCTAATACTGCTTGTGATAATAGTTTATTTAGAGCTTGTGGTAGAAAACAAATAAATACATTCCATATTTTTGTTTCATTCTTACATACCTCATTTAGACAACAAAAAAAAAAAAAAAAGAAAAAAGGCTGCCAAGAAAACAATCAAAAATGAAGGGTTTTACTGGGCATAAAATCTCATTTTAAAATGCTGTATGTCTAATGTCTCTATAGATCTTTGTGGCTTCATTCCTCTATTCTGCAAGTTCTTTTTTCACTTTATTGAAAGGTAAAAAAGCACTACTAGAGCTTTGTGACTTAAAAGTTGTCTTATCAACAGACAACAGAAGGAATATTTGGAACCTGCTAGTACTATTCTTTAGAATACTATTCTTATATATAGATATGGTACTATTATACTTATTACATATTATATACTTATTACATATAAGTAATAAGTACATATTATACTTATTACATATAATATACTTATTATGTACTTATATAGTACTATTCTTTAGAGTACTATTCTTATATATATATAAAAAAAAATACTGTAATGCTTTTATTTTCAGTTCTTTATGAAAATGTGACATAATAAATCAATATGTATTTTGAAGAAGAAATAATCTAGTTTTATTTACTTAACTGCATTTTCTATAGCAAATGGAGATGTTTAAAGAAAGTTAAAATCCTGACTTGCTTTTTCTATGTGTGTTTCTAATATAAAATTTTCTTAAACATGTGTGGTGATACATAAAATATTATGATTTTTGGATTTGTTTTAAGAACCAATTTCCTTGTCTTTGAACTATATCTTTCTGCTACACATGAAGTTTCAATTATATTGACAATTAATAATACAGATAAAAAATTTTCCTTGCAATAAAATTCACATTAAAATTTACTGACTTGAAAAGTAAAGTGTCAAGATGATGTTAATGTTTATATGGAATCCTGGCACTTTGAAAACACAATTGAATTTACTGAAGACAGATTTTGATCAATAGGAACATACTGATAAGTAGATCTGTGATTTTATCTATTAACTTTTGCAGTATAATGAATTTAACTTGATAGAAATTAAGTTTTGACAAAATATTCCAGATAATTGAATATCCAGTTTTCTTTGGGCTCAAGTGACGTTATCAGACTTTTATAAGTGAGATATTCAGATATATCTCACTTATAATCAGAACTTAGCCTTATCAAGCTGAGAGAGACAAGGGGTGATAGATAGTTAGATGCACAGGCATTATGCAGAAGAAGACTTTTAATACGGGTTGATTTCTATGTTTAGAGGAATTGAAAAAAGTTAGAAGAGCAAAACAAAGCAACAACAATTAAAAAAAGGAGTTTAGAAGACAAATGAAGAACTAAACAAGCTGAAATAACTGGTGTATATTCTCAAGATCGGAACAAGATCCATAAAGTGATGTAATCAGGAAAGATCAAAAAGGAAACAAGGAAGTTATCCAGAGGCCAGCAAAATAAGAGGGAGAAGAGATACAGCTTTTTTGTTTTGGTTTAGGTTTTTTTTGTTTTTTGGAGGTGAGGGGAAGGGAGGAAAGTGTATTGGGATGAACTTTGCATAACAACTAATACCTGCTGTCTTCAGTGTCTATGTAACAGCATTAAAGGCAACATAAAGATGTTAATCTGTCTTTTCCATTATTTTCTCTTTATTTTTTTAGTGCTTTCTTGCAAAGTAGTATGACAATGCTGAGGTATACTCCCACTGACAAGTTAGATTAGCCATAGAATATCTAGAATATTAGATTATACATAGAATTTTAGAGCAGATATAGAATATCTAAGACTATGAGGTAGATACTGGGAAGAAATAAACCATACACACAAGCAGAAAAGCCAGAGCTAATGAATCGATCCCACCTTGCGAACTGATCCTGGCTATATTTTGGGCTCTTCATTGCTGCATTCATTCTGGAGTAATTTTATTTTTTTCTGCATCCTAACAAATGCAATTAAAGGGCTGGAGTGTGACTGTCTTAGATGACTTTCACTCCCAATTTCAGGAAGTGAAGTACTTTGAAGTATATCAGATCAAAGTATCATCCCCGAAGCAGCCCATTAAAACATCCTCATCTGTTAATAAATCTCCCAAGTACATCACTTATGGGACTGTTCACATTTAAACTCAGTATAATCACTGTGACACAAAAATATTAATTCTGGTAAAATACTCTAAATAGCCCTAAATCAAATGTTTATACACTTACACACATAAACCATGCCTCCATTTCATCATATTCCAAATTTCATGTACTTAATTTGAGGGAACATTGACATCAAGGTCAAAAATTTACTTCTATAAATCAGGTATATTTGATGTTATCTGAAGTGCAAGCATTAGGAAATTAAGCTTACACATTTAAATTAATAACAAATTGAAGTTAATAAAATTAATTAATTTGTGGTATATTTTTTTGTTATTATGATAGAAAAATACCTTACTTTTTAAAACTTCCCTGTACTTCACTTTTAGTTTTTTGTATAATGAATTAACAAGTAACAGATACCTTAGATATATTACTGAACAAAGAATACATTTCTCTACTGTTCACTTGGTAATTTTACTTCCAAATACATTTTAATAGGTATTCACGCTTTAAAATTATTTTTGATGTGAGAGATCCTATCAGAATTTGTTTACTTTCATAATCAGAGTTTAAAAAGAGAAGTAACTGAGCTTCTAAACATAGAATATTTGAATTATCCCTTATAATTTTAAATTAATTAACTTTATGGAGTTTTTCATGTTAAATCTGGAATTTAAATTTATATAAACTCATAATAGATGAATCTTGCATCGTATTTCTTTATTGTTGTTTAATTGAACCTTTTTACCCCCTGATCTTATTTCTACTACTAACTGGCAAAAGAATCAAAAGTTAATGTCCAGAACTATATTGTATATTTGACTATAAGATGTATGAAAGGGAAATAAATGTATATGCAAATGAAGAGTCACATCAAGCTAGGTCTGCCTCTGCCAGATTCCAGAATGGTTGCAGCCACCACAAGAGGCAACAAGCAAAAGAACAATGGTTGAGACTTGACAAAAAACCCCCACATATTCAAAATGTTTCAGAATCTGTCAGGGAAGTACCACCAGCACAGCTGCTAAGCTTCAGTCATACATTGAATCAATGCATGCTCTAGGTGCACTGACCAAAACTGAAATGCATTTCTATGTTCCTCAGGTTAATAAAGTCAAGATGATGGTGTGTGTTTTTCAACTATACTAGCAGGTGCTATGAGGCAGTAGGATATAACTGTCTCTGCAGTTAAATTGTTAGTATGGTTCCTGGGATGATTTTAGTCCTTAACAATTTACTGTCTTCAATAATTCCCAGGTACAATGGAGTAGTTAGCAGAGACCAGGAGCAAAAATCCTTACCACAGCTACTCTGTCCCAAAGTAGAATACATTGGCTAAGCCTTATCATTTAGCATCTGAGGAATGTCCCTAGCACAATTTAGCTTATTAGTATTGAAAGAAACCAGAATTTCAAAAATATATTTTCTGAGGAAAACATGAATAAAATCTACTCCTACAAACTAGTACAGAGTCATGCAAGAAACAAAATTCCTTAAGATGTGCTGCATAACCCTTTTGAAGAGCTGAAATAGAACCCATTTGTTTAAATTTGTGCTGTTTCTTCTGTGTTACTATATTTCAGCAAGGCGGAGTTAAAACATTGTTCAGACAACAGCTTGATAGTTGTGATGTCTCTATTTTTAACCTTATTATGAAAGTCGCATTCATTTTAAGGAATCAGTCTTTATCTTTTATGTTTATCTTTTCTTCATCTTTTGCTGTGCTGACCTCTTGGAACTGGCAAATAAGAAAACACAACTGCTTCTAGCTGGCTCCTTCTGATGATGTGATGTTTCTGCTTTATAGTAACGATACACCTCTAAAGTTAGTAGTCTATCACTGAGGGTAGGTCTACTTTTTGGGGGGGCGGGGAGGGGATTTGGTTTGATGTTTGTTTTATAGGATGGTGCTTTTTTGGTTTTTTTTTTGTTTGTTTGTTTTGTGTTTGATTTTGTTTGGTTTTGATTGATTTTTTTATTTTTTTTTATTCCTGTGTGTAGCCAATTTGACAGGTAGATCAGCTGTTGAGAGTAAAAGAGAGAATACAATTTAAGGAATGCTATGGACAGAAACATAGGAGTGGAAGAGGCTTACACAGTTGCCAAGAATGATGTGGCTTTATGTTATTTCAAGATTTCTTATTCTTGTGCCTATGTATAATGGCAATCAGTGGCTAAGAAAGATCTAGGTAAGCATTAGTGTTTTGACAATATTTTGACAATATCACAATCTGTGATACTTACTAAATACATTAAACTGAAAATCAGACTTTGTCCTATCATGAAAAATAATCTTGTCAGACACTGTGTTTTGTTTGTTATCCTACTTCCTGTTCCATTCTTCCTTCCTTTTCCTTATATTTTATTTTATGGCATATTATATAGTCATACCACACCAAATCAGAGCTCAAAGAATATTTATGCTAAATATCTTACTTCTAGACTATAAATCCACTTTGTGATTTTTGCAAGTGGAAATGTTGATTATGATGATAAATGTTGCAAATCTTTAAAATACTGTTCTATGTTATGCCTCACTTTTTCTGGCAGCTGAAATTTGTTAATTTCATAACTTTATGGAAATAATTAAATACGTCTACATAATAGTTAGAATTAATCCATTTTGGGCAGTGGCATAAGTAAATCTTCTGTTTTAGGGTACAAAAGACAAACAGATTTATTTCTTCACCTAAATGTGTTTCCTGGATTACAGGTAAAATAATTAACTCAAATAAAGTTTTCTTCTTTTTGAAGTGTCATATTATCTTCCTAACTGCAGCACAATAATCTTTAAAATATCAAAGAAATACCAAAATAATGTTGGAAAAAGTATTTGAAAATCAATTCCATGCTATTTCTGACTTCACACAACTGTTATGTTTACTGTTCTAATAGTTCTTTATTGTTCACAATACTATTTATGTTTAATTTCACAGTGACATTCTCTTAGCAATACTTTTAAGTTCAGAAAATCTTTAACTGTCTCGACAGCATCCTAGAATACTTATAGATGTATGAGGGGATAGTCAGACACCTCAAAACTGGAAATCAGCTATCATGAATAAATTAAAACACTGAAGTTATAGGATCTCACTAATCACTCAGATCCAAATTATGAACTCATTACTATTCAGGGGAATAAAGTTTATTATATATATATGCGCTTAGCTGCAAGTAAGCAATTTTTCTTTCAGCTGAACCAACAATTCTATTTCATTCATAAGCCTGATATAAAGGTTGTGATATTGAAACACTTCTATATTGTGTTATGACATGATAATTTAGAGCTGTCTGTATATATAACAAAACCCCCAAAACTTCTGAAGAGGGGGTTAGTATACTTCTGCCTGCCTTTCCCATTCCTTCACAACTCAAAAAAGTAATATGAAAAGAGAAGTGGAACACAAAATTTCTGAAGATGACACAAATATAGAAGCCACAGATAATCAGGCATTTGTTGCTTACATTAAGAAATTCACATTGCAATATGAAAGGGTATTTTTCAGAAAAGATCTATATTTTTATTTAACACAGCTTTAGAAGTCTAATACAGTATCCTCTCTTTCCCACTTGTGACCCATCAGTTACAAGTTCAACTCAGACTAGTTAAATGGTGAGGAGAGGCCAGAGTTGCAAAGGCAAGGCATGATTTTGAAAAGGAATGTATGATCAGTCATGATAAAAACAGCAGAGTTCAAGTATGGAGCAAAGGCCCTGAGACTTGACATGGAGAGGTCATTGTAGGCCTTGATGTTAGCATATCCTTGGTGCACAATAAAAGTCAAATTAGAGAGGATCTATGTTGGATTGAGAGGAAAGGAACTTGAGGCAATTGCTATAATCTATGAGTTCAAGGAGTTCACCGATGAAGGGAAGAAGTGATACAGAAAAGAAAAGGGGAATGGAAGGGTTGACTTTCAGAAGCTGCTGGATATTACAGTATGATTATATTGTTAGGAGAAGAAACAGGAGAAAGGACAGCAGGTCTCTAGAAGTCATGGTGTTGAAGTGGGAAGAAATGGAGTCGCAGGCAGGAGCAAGGGCCAAAAGATGGAAGGAGGATGTAAGTGGAGAGGTCACGTTGGATCTCGTAGATCTTTGCTAGAAACTACAGAGATAATATAGATAAAAGAAAGAATAAATTCTTTTTTATACCATAACAAAAACTGTCCCACCTCCTCGTTTGGGCTGCATGCTAGCAAAGATTAAACATCAAAAAGAATGGCATTTGACTCACATCCTGGTAGTAGCCAGACTCTATATAAATGTTATAATATGATAAAAATAAGCTAAATCTTGTGGAAAAAAAAAATAGCCTATAATCCAACAAAGCAGATCCATCATTTCTGTAGTATTTGAATGCATCCATTTATGTTGGGAGATGAAGTTGGAGAAAAAAAGACCAAAAAAGAAGGGAAAAACCATAAGATTTCCATTCTAACTGAAGAAAATATGTCATGATATTATAAATGTTATAATGTTTCATCAAGGTAATAGTAGATTAGTTTTCAAGTGTTTATATAGTTACATAGAAGCTCATTTCTCCAGATAAATACTTGTAAATATTATATTTTACTGTTTCCTGTCAGAAGATAGTACCAGATGGGAAAACTAATGGTTAAAGCCAACAGTTATAGTAATTCAAGTATAGTGTAAATATTGATTCTGAAGAGTGTTAGCTGGGGAAATACTCCGAAAGAGTTCTACATATTCAAGTGCTGGCTCTTTTTCATTCAAAATAGCACAGCTCTTCTCAAGCTAAATAGTGTGATCAAACCCTTAGAGTCTCTGAAGTACACAAAAGCTCACAGAATTTAAAGCAGTGTATACCCTATTCAGGCACAAGTCTGTATTATGTAAGAAATCTATATTGTAAGAAATTAAATTTCTTTTTAGCACAGTGTGTACACTTATAATGATAATGAATTTTATGACACCCATCAGAAAGTATTTCTCAAGACTTTACTATTTTCTATTCCCTACCAGAGTGCAGTTTATTGTCAACTCCAACATTTTTGTAAATTATTTGACAGAAATAAATTCCCCAGCAGACATTAAATAATTTCATAGAAATCTGAAAGTTTTGCATTAAACAGAAATGTGGAAAAAAATTAAATTCAAATAATACAGAATCACATTAAGTCATACTTTATTAGATGATGGTGAAGCTATTTGCATCTGCAGTGATCTAATGTAGCATTAGAATACTTGTATTATCTATCTGATTTCTTTAGCCTATGGAGATTTTGTTGCAGCAGTTCTGATACATAATGCTCTCAACTTATACTATATATATCTCAACTTATATATCGCTAATAAATAGATAACTACTTTCAGTATTCTCTCACTGAAGCAGCGATACCAATCCTCATATTAACTTCACATTTACCATGCCTATAGCAGAGAGTGATTAAATGCTGCATTTTACAATATTGAAGATGAGAAATCATTATTCCGTAGAAAATAATATTTAAATAACACATTTTGTAAAGAATGGTGCTAGTGCATAACCATATGCATTCATCAAAATAAGTGCAACAAATAGATTTAGTTTGGTGCTAGTTGTGAAATTATATAATTTTTTTTTCAATTTTTAAAATAAATATAATTCAATTGTTGCCGTCAGGCTCTTCCTTCATATCTCTCTTTACAGTTAATCTTGAGGGCAGGAGTAGATTGACTTGAAAGATGTGCTAGAAGTTTGGACTTAAGGGTGTCAGAGCTCTTTTGATGAACTGCATGCCTTGTCACTTGAAAAAAGACCAAAATCTTCAAAAAGAGACAATGTAAATCAATCCATGTCAGATTCTCAGAGAACTCAGGACAAATGAAGGAACAAGACAATTTTCCATACTTCCTCTGGGGCACAGTAAGCTTTGTAAACATGACTCTAAAAATCCTCTGTAACTGAGCTTCCTCTGGTGTGCTGAGCTTCCCCACATGCAGTAGAAACAGATGTGGTGTGTTAAGAAAACATATGCTTGATTATCTATTGCGCACTTTCAATGAGAAGTATCCCCATACAAACCCAAGGCTTCAGGAACATTGATGAATGAGGAATATGAGGTAAACTTTTGATCTCACTAGAGCAGTTTTAAAGCAACTCATTTGGGAGTCCTACAATTGTAATAAATCAGTATTTCCGACAACCTGCTGATTCCTCTTGAAGTGATGTTAGGTTGACTAACAGAGGACTATTAAAGAATGAGAATACTTGCAGGTGTTTCTGAAATAGAAGTTCTCTTTCAAAGGTGACTGTTTTTTCAGAAACATCCTACATTTTTCTGTAAGGCAAGAGGATTAAAGGATCAAAGCTGGTTAAAGGTATAGGCTTCAGATTTCCTATTTCTGGTATCACCATGACAATTGAAAGAGTAGACCTTTACCACAGAAGCTTTGTGGACATAAAAACTATGCTAAATTTCTGTTGCCCCAAATAAAAGCTTTCAAATATTTTCAGTTGTCTTTAGTTTCCAATGAAAATTAAGGTCTTCATATAGACCGCATTAGCCTATCAACACTAGACTTGCTAATTAATGTCTTCACATTTTGTTTTTAAGTGCTGAGAAAAAACTCACTCTCTTATGTCAGCAATTCATATGTTTAAACCACTGCTCTAAAGTTAACAACATAAACCTTAGCTTTGCCTCATAGGTCTCAAGTTGCCCGGTGCTTTTTTGTCCTGCTGATCATGCTCTGTATTCTTCTCTGAGCCATCTGAGATTATGCTCTATCATTCCTCAAACACAGGGCCTACATGAGACTGAACAGAATGAAACAATTCACTGTCATAACTTCAGCTTGCCAAGAGGATTTTGGCCTTTTTGTGACTAATATTCTTTCTGAGGTTGGTTATAACCACACATTCTGGCTTGTATCAGAAACACTGTGGCTACCAGGCCTAGGGAAGAGAATCTTCCCCTGTTCTCAGCGGGTCAGACCTCAAACACTGTGTCCAGTTCTGGGCCCCTTAATTCAGGAAGCACATTGAGGTACTGGAGCACGTCTAGAGAAGTGCATACAGTCCAGAGCATGTGGCCTATGAGGAGCAGCTGAAGGAGCTGGGGTTGTTTAGTCTGGAGAAAAGGAGGCTCAGTGTGAACCTTATTGCTTTCTATAACTGCCTGAAAGGAGGTTGCAGCCTGGTGGGGTTTGACCTCTTCCCTTAGACAACCAGCAACAGGACAAGAGGACATAGTCTTAATCTGTGACAGGAGAGGTTTAGGTTGGACATTAGGAAAAATTTCTTCACAGAAAGGATGATTAGGTATTGCAATGGGGTGCCCAGGGAGGTGGTGGAGTCACTGTCCCTGGAGATGTTTAAGGAAAGACTGTATGTGGCACTCAGTGCCATGGTCTAATTGACAAAGTGGTGTTTGGTCATAGGTTGGACTTGATGATCTCAGAGGTCTTTCCCAGCCTAATTGGTTCAGTGGTTCCTGTTCAAGTTCAACCACTGGGCTCTTGTTACTGTATAAATCCTCACAAGTGTCAGCAACAGGTCATATCATATTCCTCATGCAGGGAAGACATTTGAAATTCCAATGAATAAAATAATTATTTGTTTAACCATTAAGGAAGATTAAGAAAATTTGCAATGGCTCTCTCTTTCCACTTGGCTACAGATTCTGGAGATGGAAATATTATATTCTAACCGTGGCAATTAATGTGGCACTAAAATTTCTAGTGATGTAATCTTGGCAAACCATCTTGTGACTCAGATATCATGGGCAGTTGTGTTATGCAAGTGCTAGGCTAAAATCCTCTAATGGCATAGGAAAGGGTGTCTGCAGATTCCCTAGTAAGCAGTTTGAGTACCATTCCATGATAAATGAATCATACCTTGAATTCTTGTCTACTATGCGTTTTATACTGTAAAATAGGTAGGTTCTCTCAAATACATAATTTCATTATGTTGAGAAAACAACAATCAGAGAAATAAATTGCCTCAGAAATATCATTAAGAGTAGAAATGTGAGATAGAAAATCAAGGAGGAAAGGAAATGCTAGAGGCATGTGATAACCTGGTAGCAAATTATTTTATTTTGTCTATAGATATTAAAATTCAAATAATGTGGGGAAAGCAATATTAAAAGGGACAAAGGCAAACTAAAGGATTTAATTTAAATTATTTAATAATGAAAAAAAGTTAAAGATAACAAAAATAATTAATTTTCATTCATGTTCATTTTCATTCAATTTTGGGCTTCTCACTACAAGAATGACATTGACATACAGGACTGTGTCCAGAGAACAACAACAAAGCTGGTAAAGGGTCTGGAGTACAAGTCCAGGAGGATAATTCTTTTTAGATTCTTAATTATGAAACACTCTATTTTCCTTTTCCTGAGTTTATTTGGCTTATAGTTAAACATTCCCTCTGATGTCAGCTCAGTTTCCTAAAGTCATGGATCTTTCATCATATCTTCCTTCTGATGTTCAACTGTGAGCTATATGTGTAATTGAAATTTAATAAATGGCTGACTGTTGCCTTTCACTTTCTGTCTTTTCATTATGTTGCTGAAGATGTGCTTATACCCTAAACCCTGATTCAGTGCACTACTGGCTTAATTTATTTATATGGATTATATAATATATATATTTTTTTTAAATAAACATGTCTCACTTCCTGAAGAAACCAGTGATAAAATGTAAGTTTTCAGACATGGAGGTTTTTCATATTTCCCTCTGCTATGTTAGAGTTTAATAACTTTGAAGACCTGTTAGGAATCCAATAGAATACTTTTGTGGGTTTTTTTTTTTATCTTCCCTTTATGTTTATATGCTGTGTCTAAGAAGTCCTATCATTCCTTATAGGATGCCACTAATGTATAAAAAAAGACTCCATACTTTAAATCTTTGTTTCAAGTAATAGTCGGACACAGACTTTTTTCCCTAATGTCACTGAGTTCTTGCCTTGTATTGAGTCCTTTTCTGGTGTAATATTAATGAAATAAATTACTGAGCACAATTACATAGTCATAGATCTAACGACAGGTTTGACAAGGAAACTGAAAACATTGATGAAAATTCACTCTAGTCCCTAGTGTAGAAATAACAATTGGTATTTTCACTTTTTCTTTTTTTTCCCAACAATAATTTGGGCAATGTGCTTGTGCTTGCACAGCAGGAGTAAGCAATTTGGCAACTATTAAACTTGTTTCAATTATAAGTGCAAAATATCTAAAATAAAGCTTCCTAATTTTAAGTAAAGAAAAAAAAAATAAGAATATCCCTGAAAAACACACAGTCTTAGCTTATTCAGGTTAGACATTTCGAATGAAGATGAAATTTCTTGTTTCTGCAGCAGACACCTTCAAGTGTGTTATTTTCATAGTGAATTCTACTGAGGTAAATATAGCTGAAATGAATCTCAGGCACTACCAGATAGTCTTGGAAGTATTTTGGGGAATCTTGCATTAAAAAAAAACACAAAGCAGAGAGAAAGTGTGTTTTGGCCTGAAGACTTATCTTGATCTGTAAATACAATAGGCTGTCTTCTTTCAGTACACTATTAAAAGTTAATCATAGTGTGACAAAGGAGCCAAACCAGCTTTTTCTAGGAGTTTTTACTCAACATGATCATAATATCAAAAACAAGCAATACTTTTTAAACAACCTTGGAATGTTCTACCTTTCTTCTGAACTTTTTTCTTATTTTATTTCCATATACCAATTGGTTCCATTCTCTACACTACACAATTTTTTAGCAATGAATAAGTTTTGCTGTTTAAATTTTCTAATCAGTAAAAACTAATCCAAAGTGTTAACTAAAAAAATTGATCTGAATATATTGTGAATTCTTGCTTAATACTCAGTATATGAAATGCAAAATGACAGATTTTAATGATTTACTTTACAACTAATTTAATCTATGAATTAACAGTAGCATACATGTTTATTATAAGAATATTATTGCTCTAGTTACTGTTTGATTCTATGCAGTTAATGTCATCACATTTTTTATAACTTATGTACATACATGGAATTTTTCAGTTTTCATATTTAAACTAAGTGAAATCGAACCTAAAAAACCTAAATGGTCCTTCTTATGGAATGCCCTATAGTCTCCATCAGGGAGAATAAGGGGAGAGCCTATCAGGGATAGTTTGGTGCACTGTGTAAAATTAAACAAATAAAAAAGTAAAATAAAAAAAATGATAGGAAAAGGTTTAAAGGTTTTATTTGAATGTATGTATTTTAATACATATTTTAAAATGTATCTCTAGCCATTTAAATTTTTTCATGGTTTAGAAATTGAGACTATCAAGTCAAATGTTTATTCTCCCTACTTAATTAAAATGTTTATCTGTCAAACTAATAGAGTGTAATAATTATGTGCAATATCTATCAAAATCATAGCTATTATTATTTATCAAGTGAAGAAGACCTATGCACTATTTCTTTGTTGTGCTTAATATGTCTTTGCTTCTTATTCCCTGCAGATCACCTCTGAGACCAGTTAGGCATTTGGAACTGTGTGTGGTGCATTCAAGCATGCAATGAATAATAGGCTTGATGTCACAACATGTGTTTTCCTAGTGTTCAATTATGTGACACAAAGCAACTTGCTATTACATAGTTTATTAAGGAAAAAAAATGAAGAAAACAAACAAACAAAAAATGCCCATGAAGAAGGGCATTCAAAGTTTATTTAAAGCATTCACAGTATGCTGAAAAGATACAGTAATGATTACAGGGAAAAAAAAAAAAAGAGGAAATAAAAGGAGAAAAATCTCCATTTTAAATAATGGTGTGTTATTTAGAAATATAAATAAATAATTCTTTTTGTGTCAGAACTCAGCATATTAGTTTGAGTCAAAAAGTGAGGGATAGACTGAACTAAAGAACCTTGGATGACATGGATATCCTTTCCTTTTGCTGCTTATTTTGTAGTGAGCTAAATGCATCTTCACTACTCTCTAGAAGAAGGTCCTGTGTCTAAGTAAGACCCAAATTCTATTAATAAAAAGAAAATCTAGTGTTTCCCTGAGAATTAAGCCTTCTGATCTTGTTTTCATAGTTTCTAGCCAGTTTCCCAGGAAAGTAACTATAAACATAGATGTTTATACATTCCATTAAAAAAATGTCTTTTGATGGACATTTCTCACGACCAGCGAGGTTGCGAAGGTGGTAACCTAACTAATCCCTGGTCGTTGTTGAGAATCTAGAAATACTGAAACCACAGAATAAATAGCACTCTTTTTCCTATCACACATTGAGGTGTGTCTGTGTGAATCATTTCATGTCCAACAGCGACAATCTTGTTCCTGTTATGCTATTTTAAAATTATATGTGGCATAAACAGAGAGTAGTATATGCTTTTCGGAGTAGAATTGAATGTCATCAGCACTGGGCTTTAGCAAAAGTCTTTTGAGAGATCAGAAAAGCATTCTCCAGTTTTGTGACTAACAAGGAAACTAAGGAATAATTGTAGCAGTTGTAATGACTATTTTTCTGTTATAAGTATTATAAATATTTAAAGTATATAATTATATAGTGTTTTTACTATAGAAATTAATACTAAAATAAAGATATGAAATATCTATATATAAATATATATATACAGAAAAATATAATTAGGTACATGTACATAATATCAAAATTATCTGTATAAACATATACAAAATCAATCCTCTAGAGAAATATCTACAGTCAGTTTTGCATCACATTTTCTCTGTAAAGGTAGTTGCCCATTTAAACAATCTACCTAGCTGTTTCCTGAATCCTAAGTCCTTAAATTATAGATTGCTGCATGAATATTAATAAATAATGATACTAAAATATTAGTAGTATTTTCTCTTTTCACTTATTAAAGGGAAATATTTCAGGTATGTAACTTAAATGACTTTTGTAAGTCTGCCAATAGTATTGCTGTTTCATTGAAATTATAGGTTGGTTATATACTGGACAAAAACTGATTCTATTAATAATTTTTCCTTAGCAGAGGCTAAAAAGTGTCCAATTCTCTTACCCTTCAGAAAGTCTATAATAGCCAGTTGCTGAGTTCTTAGGAAAATGTTTTAAACTTTGTTGTACCCATTACTCTTTTCAAAGAGGTCCAATATGGATATGGGATTTACTCCACTGAACACATTTATATTATCCATTAATTTTTTACTATTATTATCATCTTGCAGAATGCCAAAACCAGCATTTTCTTCCAGTCTACTCTTAGTATTATCATCAGTTTAATAATTTTCTCACAATTCAATTTTATTGGCAGATAGAAATACAGTTTTTCTTTCTTTTCAGTTTTGAGGAACGCATTTTCACACAGCCTCTATGTATAAAACTCTAGTTCCAAAGTGTGGGAAAAGAAATTATATAATCCAGCAAAGGGTTTTGTACTTATAAGATATCACTTTTATGTTGATTCAAAGTCCAGTGGAGATATGAATATAACAGTTTCCTACTGAAAAACAAAGCAAACACAAAACAAAAAAAGCAACACAAAAAGTCAAACATCCCTCTCCACATCAACCTGGGAGTGGGATTAATCTACACTAATTTCAGTAATAAGTAAATTCAGTATGTATTCTTAGGGAAATACCAATCATCCTTTAACAGCCAATGGCGTTACACACCAGAGATACAAAATATACACAGAATTAATAACTTGCTGCCAGCTTTTCCCTTCTGCACTGGTTTTACAGATCTTGCAACATGGGGCTGAGCTGCCTGAATATCTGTGTCTGGTATCACTTGACATGCATGAAGGTGTTAGAGATTTCCGCAGAAGATGACCAGATATGTTAGACAGTGTAGGCCTTTTGCTTTGGTGGTTAAGGGAAGGCAAGGGGCTTCTGGAAACCAGATGATGTACCCCTTCATAACAAAAATTACGCTGTATGAACTTGGGTTAGATTTAATTGGATGTACTTAAGATGTAGGTGCTATTACTGAAATTTGGTGGGATGAATTTCATAACTGGAGTGTGGTTATCCATGTCTACAGACTGTTTAGAAGGGATGGGGGAAGAGGGAGGAGGGGTTGCCCTCTCCATCAAGAGGTGGATAGAGTATGAGGAGACCTGAAGGTGATACTTGATTTTATTGCAGAGTCCTAAGTGCAAACATTGCTCTGAAAAGCAGTGCCACCCAGACCTTCAAAACAGCGAACATAAAGCAGGATATATCTAACCTTATCTTTAAAACCATCATTTACACATGGAATATGAAAAGTGTTTTGTTATAGACTATTAAGTAAGACTGGTAGCAGAAGCAAAATGCTATGTATTACAGTCATTACCATTACCTGGGAGATGGCTAGCATTATCAGAATTTGAGTTTGTTAAGAACTACAATATCTCTCTCTAATGTATGTTAGAAAGTTTTATTTCAGAGTTCCTGGCATTGGTAGGGAATTTCTCAGAACTTCTGTTTTTAAGAACATAAGAAGCACTTTTAACTAGATTTTTAGACTGAGTAATTAAAGGATTGAATAAAAAATTAGCAATGAAACCTGAAATATAGTAGAAAGAATAAAAGAGAACCCAAAGCTCACAGTCACATCTATTAACATAAGGTAAACAAGTAAAGGTAATTATCTCTTCATTTAAACAAATAACCAATATATGAATTAAAAAAAAATAAAAAGAAAGAAAATAGAACAGAGCTATGGATATTATCTTTCTGTTATAGCAAAGTATATTTTCTGTTCCTCTACAAATACAAACCTCTCGTTTCTATGTTTTCATGACTGATTCTGTTGGTTACAAATATTCATCTGAATGAATCGTTCCTTTGCATATTTTTAACAGAAGCTAATAATTTCAAACAGATAAGTCTAACAATAAATAACAGCGTAATTTTATTAGTACTCAAAAATATTCTCTTATATTGTTTATGCCTCTAAATAAAAAAGGCAGGATAGCAATGATGATTTGAAGTTACATTTGTTTCCAACTGCGCCTTCACGTTGACTTAGCGATGAAGAGATTTTCCTTCTTATTTTCTCTGCTGTGACAGGCCAGGGTTCTGCTGTCAGATAAAGCAACAACGAGAGTAATGCTGACTGACAGAAAACACTGCAGCAGCCTAAGAAAATTGTAATTATGTTTTGCATTAAAATACCAGAAGAAAAAAAATCCTAAACCACTGCATTGGATTTTTAGCCTACGGGCCAATTCTCATTCATAGAACTACAAAATTATAAAAGTTGTCAAAATCTTTAAGGTTCTTTGTAACTATAGGTAATCCACAATAAAAAAAAAATGACAATTAAAAAAAAAATCAAACACACATTTTTAATATGATTCCCCTGAAGTTCTCTCTTTCTTCTTCAACAGAAAACTACAATGCAGTGTGTCACCACAGAGTTAGACAGTCTCTAAGTAGCATACCTCTTCTCAGTCTTTTTTTAATAGCCCAAAGTGTGTCCTCAAAATGATGTTTTATAAAAGGCACTGAGTTATTTCAAATTACTTTGCAACACTAATATGTGAAAATAATTTACAAAAATATTTGCCAGTGAAAAAAAAATGGTTTGGGGTTAGTCTATATTAGTGCAAGCCTAAATTTGCTTCTTAGTATACAATAGCCCAAATATTTGGTCCAAAAGAGTGTTATTAATATCTTCATAAAAGTTTAGCACGAATACATTTATGTTATGGTCGTATCTATTGCATAAATAGAAGGGGGGAAAAAACCCCAACTAATCAAAAGCCAGTAATATTTATGAGATATTAAACATTAAAGGTAACAACCTTGGTTCAACTGTTATTTGTCAGCATTAATAGATATATTTTTAATTTGCTCAAATGCATGTTCTGTGCACTCATTTTTGGAAGTACGGCTGAAATAATTATTTTTCAGAGAAATCTTAGAATATGTAACATATCAAAATAATATCTGGATAGTAATAAAAATTGGAAGGCTTAAATGAACTTTATGCTTGCTTACATCTGTAATAGACCTATTTCATAGATGTGCTTCAAAGGTAATCATCAAGAGACCAAATGTAAACATTTACTGGTAAAGCACTAATAATCTGTAAATATGTGTATCTTCTTAAGGGTTAATCCGGCTTTTACTGGGGGGCCCTCCTTAAGAATTTCATGTCAATATTTTACATCTAGTGGAGAAAACAATGTAATTTGATAAGATTCACTGAAAAGACAACTGAAAGAAGCAGTGCCTTTTAAGACCTATATAGACCTCAGTCTGTTCAATTTTTAGAACCCCTCTTTTGCCTGACTGGATCTGCTATTTTCAGAATAGAAAGAGCATTTGTGTCAAAAATGAGTGGTTTGTCTACTTAAAGAAATACCATAAAAGATATTGCCAAAAGGAGTTTTAACATGAATTTGTGGAAATGCAACTTTACAGAGTTCTGTTGCAATGTTCACTCTACTTATTATACACATTAAAGCATATAAAGGAAGATCAATTTAGAAGCAATTTTGAATGATTTACACAAAAATATGGAATGAAATAGAGAATAAAGGTGCAAAGTATATGGATGCAAAGATAAGAGTGCAAAAGTGTTTATCAACACTTAATCATTGAGTACTTTGACACAAAGCAATTTGATAGGGTTTACTACAATTATAAAAATTACTTAGCTGTCACTGTTGGAAACAAAATGATTCGTTAAAGCAACATGGATGCTGCTTTAGGGGTGGTGAAAGAAGAATTCTTGTTTATTTGTTCTTTCAGTATTTATAGATTTCTGACCAGCACCAGGAATTGGATAGTCAGGTTAACATCTTCCCAACCTGTGAGAGACGTCCATCAAAAGGTGTATCTTTAATGGAATGTATAAACACCTATGTTTATAGTTACTTTCCTGGGAAAGTGGCTAGAACTTGTGAAAAACAATATCAAAAGGCCTGATTTTCAGGCTGACAGCTGTAGATTTGAAATAGTGACATTCATACTATAATCAATTCACACAGGTAAAATGATTTGCACCCCTATTGCACTGTGTGCAAAGGTAAATATCAAAAGTTCCTCTCAAGTTCAGTGAAACACATTAAATCCTTTTATGTTTCTTATAAGCACCTCAGGGAGTATGGAGATGGGTGCATGGGGGGAGATATCAGTCTAGACTTCATCATCAGCAATGGCCCATTGAGTATTACAAAATTTAAGGTTTGCTAGCTCTGAAGGATGTCAAATTTAAAGGAACGTGCTGGCATAGCCTGCTGCAGTCATGAGAGCTCCAAGGGCCTCATTTAGGATGACTGTTTATAGGTTTGCAAGATGATTGACTTCAGTTATCACTAAGTTTCCATCCTGGCCATAATCCAGGTTTCTAACTGTTAGGCTTTTTCCCTGAAATGCAGTAACAATGGTATCATTTTACTGGGGGTACAATTCACAGTGGTGTCTCTGCACCTGGGCTGTGATTTGGGTGAATGGTTTGCCAAGGCTTCAAAGGATGTTTGTCTATCCTTTTCTTCCCATCTCGGTCAGGCAGCTGATGTTTCTGGTTTTCTCATTTGGACCATGCAAGAGCTCCTGGTACGATCAAGGGAGCTCTTTGGGGCCTAACTGGTGCAGTTGAGGGATGCTTTACCACTCAGCCAGCTTGGTCAAGCTTTATCAGAAGTTTATAAGATCATAAAACAGGGCTGGTGATGGCAGTCACAGAGGGGTATACCTGTCTCAATCATTGAATAAAGGCTAGTCATTGCTATTGCCCTTATTAAGATCAAGAGTGATTAAGTTTTTAAGAGGAACCCAAAGTTAAACACTTAAAATAAACCAGATGGATCTAAAGCATTTTTAATTTTGTATGACTAATTTTGTAGATTACTTTACAGATTCCTTAAAGGTCAGTGGTGGTCTTTTGTATTTTCTTGATTTGTTTTTGTTTTATTTATAACTTTAAGCGATGCTTTTCACCTAAGTAAAAACAAAATTTAAAGGATTTCTAAAATTTTACTTGATTCTCAAATAGACCACACAAGTTTTAAAACTGAAAAGACTACACTATCTGACTTCCTATCTATATTTACACTCTAACAGTGTGCAAGACTAAATGGCATGCATCTGCTAATGTTAAGACTTGTTAGGCCCAGAATCCATGAACTTCAGACACTTTAAACCTTGCGCAGCTATGAGGAGTTTCTAACTAGCTTTCCAGAAAAAGCAAAATCAATCTTCAGAGAACTTGTCAGATGATCAAATAACCCTAAAATAAAGACTATGGCTATCTTTAGCTAGCCTATATGCTCTCCAGACACTGCTGGGTGTTAACGAGACAAACATAGATTAATTGGCTGGCTGATGCATAGCATGGTGTCCTGGTGTCCTGGTGCCCACTGTAGTGATACAAATTCTCCATCAGCCTTCCATCATCAGATCTGCCAACACTGCATGGAAAATACAGCTCGTCTGAGATATATTAGGTAATATCAGATATACACATTTAGAACCGAGTGTTTTTATTTTGGTTAGGTGGTCATAAATTCTAAGGGGAACCTGAAGATCTAGTTAAGGCATTAAGAATTTAGACACCACTGTCCGCATGAAAGGCAGAGGCACTTTTTTTTTGGATGGACTGATTGAGGAAAGTAAAATGTTTAAATCAGGCAAATTGGATTGATTTTCTGATTACTTCTTTCTGTCACTCTTAATTCATAAGGTGACTGCTTTTCTTCCTACTTTAGTTAAATAAGACTTATTCAGAATTTAAAACAGTCTTAGATTTTTAGCCTTGTATCTGAACAAGAAACACCTTTGATTAATTTCAGACCTTCATCCGCTAGGTTAAGCTGAACTTTGGACATATTTTTCTCAAAGAAAACAAACACCCTCAAAACAAACAAACAAACAAACAACAAAAACAAACAAAAACCAAACAAAACAAGGCAAAACAAAAATTACCCCAAACAACCCAACCTTATTTTTTACAGAATAAGCTTCAGATTCATCAGTAATTCTGTAAGTCATCTTTGTGATGGAAAGAAAATAAGTTTTTTGAAAGTAAAATAAAATAATTTAAAATTTAAAATATTGCTGCAATATTTGCCACCCTGCGATAAGCACTTCAGTAAGAAAAGAATTAATAAAGTTTTTCTTCTTTTTCTTTTATTTTTTTTTTCCTTTACCAACCATTCAGCTATTGTGAAATAGCCCTTGTTTTTTTCTATACTGTATCAGTTAATGTAGTCTTGGCTACTTATTTTTGGCAAATAAGGAAAGATAGAAGGGGTATCCTAAGAGACAGTGAAGATGAAAATACAAAACTTTATAAATGTAATGCCATATTTATGTATTTCTCTCAGTGCTATGCATCTAAGTAAATAAATTAGTGCAGTTAAAATAATTGGTTAACAAAAGAAAGTAAGAAACAGGCTAAAAAGCACTAACAAAAACAAACCACCAAACTGAAAATCTTTTTTGATATAATTTATTTAGAGTTTTATATGTTCCTATCTGCCCTTACAAAAAAAAAAGTCAAGTCAAATGCACAGGGAACACCAGAAATCCTATAAATCCTTCACAAATAATGCACAAGTAATATATGTAATGATTGATATGAACTCTGGTCATCTATGGTGCTTTAGATAAAAAATGGCAATTCTTTAAGATGCCATAAAATTATTTCTGTCTTTTATATCTCTAGTCTCCTCAGTGGAAGAGTCTTATAAATGAAAAAATTTCTATCATGAACTATTTTAATAAAGATCAATATTTCTTAAATCCCTTAACAGTATAGCAAGTAGCATAAAAAAAAAGAATTTAAGAAGCAGGATAAGCAACATACAAGTGAGAATAAAATAAGTAGTAACTATATGAAATTAAAAGGCTTACTATCAATAATATTTTGTTAGTCTGAATAATCATATGCTAACATAGTAGGAAACTAGCATAGAGAAACAGAAGAGTAACATATGCTAACATAAGAGTAGGAAAACAAATCCTAAAAAAAATTATTAAATTCAATTGGATCATTTTTAAAATCATGACTGTATTGGCAAGATCCATTTATCAGATAGAAAATGATTGTGCAGTGACTAAATGTTTGGTTTTCCACAGATATATCTTCCCATGTAAGGAAAATGATAGCAGTTTTTCATTGCACTCCAGAAATTTTACAAGCCTACCATTTTAGAGATTGTGAACAATTTATAATAAAAAATTTGAAGAGCACTGGAACATCTGTATTTTATTGACTGTATTAGCTAGTGGAAGTATACTTGAAATTTTGGAGTATTTAGTGACTCGTATCAACTAGCTATTTCCTGATTAGAAATGACTACTTGTAAATGGGTAGTCCTAATTCTTCTGTTTAATAGAATATGTCTCTTAGACTATATATATATATGTATGTATATATATATATATATATATATATATATATATATATATATATTAGATTAAGTTGATCTGGGACAAGGAAGTCTACCTTTTCCTATTCAAAACAGAATATGAAGAAATTCCACACTTTTGCTCCGATTTTCAGAGGATGAATCAGAGATGATGTGTAATACCAAGAGGAATTCAGTCTTTATTCTTGTGAACAAATATCCAAATAGATAAATAGATGAATATACCTTCTCACTAGAACATATTTGACATACTTCTACAAAATTCTCTGTGATAAAGCAAGAGTTCAAGTATTAACCCTTTGTTTCCTCTACTTAGCTACCTCTTTCTAAACTGTCTATAGAACAATAACTGCTCACTTAAAAATGGTTCCTGTAAAAAAAACCTCAATCAACCAGACAACCCCACTCCCCATGTTTAAAATTGAAAATTCCATTGGCAACTTGTGAATATTTTTACCTATCTATTAATTGCAAGATATAGTGTCAGTGTGAAAGGAACAGAAATTTTAAAATAATCAATCTATTTAAAACAGATATAAAATGTTTACACCTTCAGTTTACCTTTTTATCTTTCACACTGCATCTCTCACTTCTCATTTTAATTTTGGCCTTATTTCTCGTATGCATGCATGTTCTACATAAATGTCAATGATTATTTTTATTGGGTGATTCTGCTGTCTATCTATCTATCTATCTATCTATCTATCTATCTATCTATCTATCATCTATCTATCTATCTATCTATCTATCTATCTATCTCACTAATTCTGAGCTGAATGCAGTGAGAACAAAAGATCCACAAAGAACATGTACAGTTTCATCTTTGGAATATGAATTTGTTATAGCTGGGAATAGTAGTTAATTCTCTTTGAACTTTTGCTTTTTCTTTTTTTTTTGGCCTTCACCTCTCTCAGCTTTGCTGCAGAGACTTTTCCACATCATAAATGATTTGCTTCGAGATGTCTTGATATGACAGTTTTTTCCATAAAGCTTTTGATCTAAGAACATATAAAGGACAGATTTAGTTTTAAGGTATCTTTAGGTATCTTAGGGTATCTTTAAAGGTCCTTGTTAAACAGCAGGTATCCTTTTGTGGAAAAAAGGCAGTTATAAAAGACATAGTTGGAAACCCTGAGCTGTTCCGTGTTGACTGTGTGACTGGACCAACACAAGTAAAATATTAGGAGCACAGTTTCAGTAGTACTATAAAAAGTAACCACTGTGCTTGTCAAACAACTATGCCATAATCCAGAATGGATATCACTATGGAATTTTTGGAGCAGCCAGACCCAATAAATGAAATAGTCAAACCCACACATCTAAAAAGAATATCAGTTATACCATGCTGACACTCAATTACCTTGGTTGGATTTTATTTGCCTTTAAAAATAACTTCGTAAACATTTTGCCATCAGTTCTTGTTGAAGAGGATGCTATTGAGGTAGCTAAACTTTTTTCACACTTGAACCTTATTCTTAATGACTGTGATTACTGTATGGCTTTAAACCTGTTTAGATCAAGCTGAAATAGAACTTCTGTGTTATGAATACTTAAAGGTTGAAGGGGAAGTTCAAGCTGTAAATACTCAGAAATGGTAACTCATGGTCAAGGAATGATTTGGCATGGAGGCCAGAATACCTAGTGAGATGATGAGAAAAGATACACCACAACATTTTCTTGCAGTAGTTATGGAACATAAGTATTCAAGGGTTAACCAGTTGTACTCAATGAGAAGCAAGATTTTTTTTTTATTTTAATAATCAGCTGATTACTGTCAATCAGAAAAAAAATAAATAAAAAGAAATGAAAATATATCTTTTCATTTGTTGTGTGTTTCCATCTTTTCCTCACAGAAATGTAAAACTAAACAAATAGAGGTCTGGTGTTTTTTTTAAAGGATAATACTTGTTTCCTGTATTTGAATGTTTATAATTTAGATCTGAATTTGACTTAGGATCAATAGTGTGAAACAGATACTCTTAGTAAATTATCTGTCATCATTTGGACAGTCATTTTGGGATAAGGCGAATCACAGCCTACAAATGCTAATTCTTGTCACAGTCTATAGGGGGAGTCACCTGCCTAGCTCAGGTATGGTCATCACATCTCAAATTACTTGCCTGAACAGATTCATCTAGTGCCATAATTGTTCAGATATCAGACAAATTATATTATTGCTTCCTTTGATCAAATGAGTGCAAATTCATGCTTAGAATAAATAAAAAATTCCTAAATCTATTAAAGGCCTCTTTAGCACTGTTAGATGAATTTAACAGTATGGATCAGATTTGTGAATCCTGATGTGCTAATTTTAATTTCTAATACTAAGAGTTCTCTTTAATTGCCCATAAGCAACCTTCAAAAGTGATCCTCTTAGTTATATAGTTAAGGACTACTTTTTAAGCGAGAATAAATGTCTCTAAAAGACAGTAAATGTGCAAGACACAATATAACTTAAAGAAATAGAGCACAAATCTTTGAAAACATTTAATTATTTTTTTCAGAAGAATCAACATAATATGTTTTTATGTGCTGTAATTCAAGTGTTTTCGTCCTATATAGTGATTTGCTATTATTTTCTTCAATCCTTATTTGTAATTATTATCTTTTTATCATTCTTCAATATTATTAAAAATGTAATGCTTGAGTATAAGGGCTGATTTTTTATTTTAAATTATTTAACATTAGTGTTGTTAGTATCAGTAGAAGTAGTAAAAGCAAAAATAATTCCATTTTATTACAACACATATAGTTACTGTACCTGTTATTAATTATAAATTATTATAAGTTATAAATTATAATTTATTAGTAATAATTATTTTAGAATGTCATCAAAAAGGACAAGTCAGATATCTAAATGTGAAATTCTTTTAAAGATAGTCAAAGAAACACAAAGGAAGTCACATATGTTAGAACCATTAGCACCCTGAACAAAAGCTGAAAGTGGTTATTATACCTATAGCATGCATCATAATTATGCACTGTTGCTATTACCTTGAAAAAAATATCTCATTATGTACCATATATTTTCATACCAGTATAAATCATGGGCAAAAATATATATAAGTTTAGATTTCTTTCTGTAGCCAAAAGATAACTTTAATCAGAACTCACGTAATCAACAGATATAAATCAAAAAAAATTACCTATTTCACTGATTTACAGCAGCAGTATATTTCATCTGTTCATTTTTCATTTATATATTGTGGTTTTGTTGCAGCAATAGTGAAATCCTTGGGTAGATATGCAAGTCCATGTTCTGTAAATACAGTATTTTATTATCAGTTATTTTCTAAACAAATCACAGAATCACAGAATTAACTAGGTTTGAAAACACCTTTGAGATCATCAATGATTCTATTTGTATTAATTGCAGTACAGTCTTATCCTGGTAGTAGCACTTGTAATGAAACATGCCATAGTGAAATTCATAGAATTCATTCTTAATGATTGAAGACAGAGATAAGAAATTTCATTGAAATTTTAAATATACTGTTTAATCTCTTGTTCCGTGGATTCAAATTCTGAAATATTGGCTTTGACACGTCCATATCCTTTGTCCCCCAACCCCATATGTGCTGTCTCACCTGTTAAAAAAAAAAGAAAACAAATTAGGAGCCAGGAAAAAAGATAAGTAAATAGCCTTTTGTCATTCATAGTCTATTGATGATAACATTAATCATGGTAGCAGCTCATAAGATTCTTATCATCCCCAAGCACCATTCAATTATCTCAGCAATTCTTCAGATGACTTTCTGTTTTTCATGATTTTTTTTTCAGACCTATATACTTATAAATACCCAGGCAATCTTGATATTTTTGAAGTTAATTTTATTCTCTATTAATTTTTTTTATCTGTTACACCTAACAGTTCTTTGAAACCTTTTTTAAGTGTTCTGGGCTTTGGTTGATAAGATGTTGCATTTCTATTGGTTATATTTTCCTGTTTTATATACCTGTATATATATTTCCTATATATATATATATATATAGGAATATACATTCCTATATACAGGAAATATATATATTTCCTGTTCATATACCTATTACGTATATGAAATTTCATTATTATGACTTTTTTATTTTATTTTTTTTATTTATGCCTCTTCGGGTTTTTTTTGTTTGTTTTTTTTTTAAATCTACATTACTTGTATCTTCCTGCCATTACATTCACAGGACTGGGAATTTTCTTTAGTATTTGATAGTATTTCTAGAACACTTCAAAGGCTAAGTTTAAATAGATAATTTGATTATTAAAGTTTATCAGCCTGGTTTAAGTTAGCAAAATTTTCACTTATTAGCCAAATGTCTACATACAGAAAAGCAAAAAAAAAATGGACATATCAAAAAATTCAAAGCAAGTATAAAATGATAGCAAGATATAAGAATAAGGTATATCAGGAGAAAGAAGCTGTTCCGTGTATTTTACACATTCTAATACTCGGTGTTTAATTTTTCCTTTTGACAAATTTAAGATAAAAATGACACTGGATACTATATGGACTTGGATGCTGAGGGTCTTTAATCAGGGATATACAGGATGTAATCACAGATATAGATACACAGATATAGACACAGCATTTTTTTTAATAATTACCTGACCCTTTTGTCCCATTAGAGAGATGATGGAGTCCAGCCGAAAAATTGGTGGCTGCTGCCACTCTCAATTTGGCTTCTGGGAAGTTCTTGAGACTTTGGGGCTTTTTTACTGACTAGCAGGTTGAGTATGTTTCCAGAGGGTTAAGGAAGGTTTGTGCGCTATCAGCTAGGCCTGACTGCTGTCAACAGTGACACACATGAATCCTCTTCTTCTAACTGTGAACACTGCATCAAACTAATTATATCACTAAATTACTGAAGTGTAATTTACAACATATTTTGATGAAACAGACCTTATTCAGATGCTCTTCGCTTCTTTGACACTTCAATAGCAAAAATTCCTTGCATCAGCAGAAAACAAAGAAACAAAATTGAGTAGAACAGCCAGTGTCATCTGTGAATGTTGCCTGGCTGCAGAGCAAAAATGTTCATTCCTAACTTTAAAGTAAAATTGTGATACTATGCTTGGGAAATCTTCAGAGTTAAAATTTCAGATTAATCTTACTACTGTAACATAAACAAATATGTCAGAAGACACAGTATTTTCACCTTCTGAGAAGGACATATTTCCTCAAATCATAGAATGGTTTGTTTGGAAGGGACCTTAAAGATCACCTAGTTCCAAACCCCTCTTCTATGGATAAGGATATCTTCCACTAGAACAGGGAAAAGCCCCGTCAAACTTGGCATTGAACTTCTCCAGATTGTCCACAACATTTCTGGGCAATGTGTTCCACTGTCTCTTCACCCTTACATTGAAGAATTTCTTCTTAATATCTAATCTAGATGTAACCTTTTTCAGTTTGAAGCCATTTCCCTTACTACAAGCCCTGTAAAAAGTCCCTCTCCAGCTCTCTTGTATGCTGCTTTAGGTACTGAAAGGCTGCTAGAGATTCTCCCTGGAGCCTTCTGCAGGCAGAACAATCACAATTCAACCAGTCTGTCTTCATAAGGAGAAGTGCTCCAATGCACTGATCATCTTTGTCTACCTCCTCTGAACTCTCTCAAACATGTCCAAATCCTTCTTGTGTTAGGGTCCTCACAGATGGATGCAGTGCCTCAAGTCTCACAAAAGCAGACTAGAGGGAAAGAATCACTTCCCTCGTCCTTCTGGACTCAATTTTTTGGATACAGTTCTAGATGATGTTGGATTTCTGGACTGCAAGCATGCATTAGGTAGATCTTTTTGAGCTTGGTTTCATCAACCAATGCCCTAGGGTGCTTTTCCTCAGTGGCTCTGCTCTCAGTGGCTGACTTCATTCTGAGGTATATTTTATATCTGTTATACATATGCTGATATACATGTACACATATATATACTTTGTACTTAGTTATGTATGTAAAATCATATTAATATAATTGATATTTTACGCATACATGTGCAACTATATGCACACAACTGCAAATATCCATTCAAACTGAAATCCATAATGGTGAGTTCTGAGTTCCTTATGTGTTTCTTGCTTGTGGGTTGGATTGATACTGAATTTTTTCTTGAACTTGAATGATTACTGAGAACTTTTCATATGATGGAAAACCAACAGAATATATTTTGGATAGGATGGGGTATACAGGTAATTAATCTTCCCTCCCTTCACATTGTTGATAGGAAGGAGAGACAGTTAATGCAACAATAATCCCACTTAATTCTTTAGATATTCACAACTAGAGATACCATCTGTTTTGCTACTAGCTTTTTCAATTCCTGTTGCTCTGCATGCCTAAAAATGGAGAATCTGTATGATATCTAAGGTTGCTTAGGGTTAACAGGACAAATATTCTCTCATCCAAGGCTTAGAGTGTCTTGATCTGCTAATTATTCTCAGAGCACACGAAGGATCTTGCTGTTGCTTAGTTCAGTAAAATAAATTATACTTTCAATAAACTTTTAATAATGCTTGCTCTTTTCTCTTGCTAAGTTATTTCATACCTAATTGGTGATGGCCACAATGGGAAGGGACAGTCTGCTCTATTTCTTTCCACTAATGGAGTTTCCAACATTTAATGTGCAGTTTTATGAGAGTAACAGGCAAAGTATAAAGTGGGTATACAAGGGATGTAATTTAAGGGAGAAAAAAATGCAGTTAAAGTCTTTCTTTTGTGGAAGAAAAATGCATAATTCTTAACTTCAGAAAGCTAGAAATCAGGAGCTAACTCTAGGCTGGTACTATGGAAACAGCAGAAATGTTATTGAAACCCTCAACAGTGTTTGCACACTTGTTTCCATATCTCCTTACCGCAAAATACACACAGATTCCTTGTAGTGAGAATTGTATTCTAGGCTTTTATTTCCTTTGGCGAGGTTCTTTATATCTGACTTTCTGATTTTTAAAATGTTTCATACTTAATCTCCATGTATAAAGATCTAGTTTTTTCTAAGTTCTTAGCAGGTTTAAAAATCAGGGGTTATAATGATGTCCTTTTAAGAACACAGACTAATTTATTCTTAAGTATAATAAAACTCCTTCCAAAGTTGGGCAACACATCAATTTAAGTAGTAACACAAGAATTAAAAAGAGTTCAGAAAACCAGCGACCAGATCACAGACTAGTGAACACAGGTGTAGTGCAGCTGTTTGGAAGTTGTTGGAGTTAGTTCAGACCTTCTGGCCAGTCTTGTCTCAACCTGTACTTTAAACATCCTAGATCTGGTTGTTCATTAAACCAGATAAATAAAAACAACAAAGGCACAGTGCCCTCCCCTTCTCCCATTGTCTTCATAATTTTAGAGTATTCCTTTTTGGTTTTATAAAAGTAGATAATTAGATTAAATTAGGGGTACTTTCATTGTCACTTGCAATATTATAAATCATTATATGGGACAGTCATAATGCAGTTTTAATTTGCTGATTTACTTATACTAATTTGTCACAGCCTGCAATGAGGCTTATCAGAGCAATATCAGTCATTCATTCATTTACTATAATGTTTGTCTTGTAAGAACGTATACAAATTTACACATTGTCCAAATTTAATTTAATCACATGAAACTACATTTATTATTCCTATAGTTTAACACTCCCAGGGAAAGAAGATAAAATGAGTTATATAATTTACCTGGCATTCCATAATTTTGTATTGTGGTTTAAAAAAACTGTGTATAAAAAAAGACACATCCAAAATCTGAGACATATAGGTGTTTCAAAAAAGGGATATTGGTTTAGTGTATACTACCTATAAATACAAATGAGACAAGGAAAAAATCCTTATGTATCTGAAAGATACAAAGAAAAAAGCTACACTGTACCCTGGCAGTAGCAGAAAAAAATATCATTGCACAGCAGTCACTATTTCCTGATTTATGTTATTTTTTTTAAACACAAGAACTTTTTTCAGCATATTTTCTAGCAGATAGCATTGAAAGTGATCAGAAGTTGAAAATAAGCACTTGTTAGAGGTTGATTCTTTAACCACTGTATATGTTATGTCTGTTTGTTTTGTGGAGCAGTGAAGTAGTAACAGATAATTATGTTGCCAGGAAAGGCGCTGAATCAACCTTCAGCTGAAGTAAATGACAGTGCTTGTTGATAGCACATATGTCTATACAGACTGAGGCCCTGATCCTCAAAATTTTGTTATCTTTTTAATAGAAAAAATGCAGTTACGTACTTAAAAAAACCACATCCCAGTAACGCCATCCCTCCGAGTCCCCCACCATGTTTCTAGACGGAGTTAGGGATAAGAGAAAATTAAAAATAAAAAAATTATAAATCTAATACATAATTTATCTGAGAAATCTCAAAAATCTGTCTTGAAACTGAAACTTAAACACATTTGTCACATTCTACATGCTTTGAAAATAGAGTAGCTCTTTTTAGAAAATTATACTCTTTCAGAAAGAGCCAACTCTGTCAGTTAGGAAACTCTCATAGCAAAATAATGTACTTCTTCCTAAGTTAGATTTATAATTTTTAAGATTAATTTACTCATACATGTCCAAACTGTACAAAAAAGATTCAATTAAACATCTTTGAAATTTCTATTATTGAGATACTGATGGAATTTCACCACCAATAAAAAGTTGAATATCTTGTCTATGAAAATACATTAGGGTGTGTACATTAATATTGACCTCTTTCAAAGTCTATTTTACACTAATTATTCACATTTCAATGACTTGATATGATATATAAATTATTGCCCAAATTGTACTTTTTCAAGAGAGAGTTGAATACAAAGCATTTGATTCAGTGTCAGATGAACACATAAAAACAGGACAAACAAAGAGGGGAGAGAAGAGAAAGCGAAAAGGAAGTGCAGAAGGAAGGAAGTGCGGAAGGAAGTGCGGAAGTGCGGGAGGGAGGGAGGGAGGGAGGGAGAGGAAGAGGAAGAGGAAGAGGAAGAGGAAGAGGAAGAGGAAGAGAAAGAGAAAGAGAAAGAGAAAGAGAAAGAGAAAGAGAAAGAGAAAGAGGAAGAGGAAGAGGAAGAGGAAGAGGAAGAGGAAGAGGAAGAGGAAGAGAAAGAGAAAGAGAAAGAGAAAGAGAAAGAGAAAGAGAAAGAGAAAGAGAAAGAGAAAGAGAAAGAGAAAGAGAAAGAGAAAGAGAAAGAGAAAGAGAAAGAGAAAGAGAGAAAGAGAAAGAGAAAGAGAAAGAGAAAGAGAAAGAGAAAGAGAAAGAGAAAGAGAAAGAGAAAGAGAAAGAGAAAGAGAAAGAGAAAGAAAGAGAAAGAGTCCTTGAAAAGGATAGCAATGCATAGTTAACTGTTTGCAATATTAGCTCTCATTCAATCTTTAATAGACTATTTGATAGCAATACTTTTAGACAGAAGCAGGCACAAGAATATGACATGTGACCTCCCTAATTTTCAGTTAATAAGGTTTCTAGCTACAGAAAATCTTTTCTTCACCACTGGTAGAACCATGATAGGAAATATATGTGCTGCCTTGTCTGACATATTTCTAGCATGAAGAAACTTGATGAGATTGAGTCTAGAGGAAAAAATACAAAATGATTAGCAGTCCTTAGAATTTAGCTGAGAAGGTACCTCATGGGTTTTGTTGTTGTTGGGGTTTTTGTGTTTTGCTTTTGGGGTTTTGGGGAGCTGTTTTGTTTTGTTTGGTTTGGTATTTTAATAATATTTTTAAAACTTAAATAGCAAAACTGAAAGTATTTTCTGTGTGGATGACAGAATACAATGATATATTGAACTATAGAAGATATCACTCAGATGTCAAATACAATTTTCTAATAAGAACAGTGTTAATTTGCCTATAGGCTGCAAAATCTCCTTTGCTGTTTTTGTTTTTTGTCTAAGAAGTATGCTTTGTATCAGTAGTGCTTAAGGTATGTTAGATCTCACAGCTGATATAGCAAAAAGTAGGACTGTAAAAGTCTTACAAAAAGCAGGAATTTTCAAGGTTTGTTTCTCTTTTTCTACCATAACATTTATTAATTTAGTGATAATGATGCTAGTGTTTTCTATTAGTTAAGATAATCATATCTTACCATTTTACATTAATCTTGGAATCAGAGAATCAAGTTTTACATGACACTACACCTTTTCATAGAATTTCTTGTCTTTATCCCACAGACTGCCTTGGCCTGAACATTTTCTCATCAGTTAGCACAACCACTCTGACACTTTCCAATACCCTGGGCCCTCCTTATTGGTTACACAGTCCTGGCTGGCCTGTAGTTCCTTGACAACCCGTGTCTTCATGTGACTGAGGATGTTAATTTCTTGGGTTTGGCTTCATCACATTGATTGTCAGTTTTGAGGCTATATGTTTTGTTTATGGCTTCCCCCTTTTTCACGGTATCCCATTTGACTAGGTCTTCATCAGATAACCTTACTGAAACAATTGTTTCCTAATTGAAATAATAATGAAATAATAATTCAATTCAATATTCAATATTCAATAATAATTCAATAATAATTGAAATAATACTGAAATAATTGTTCTCTAATTCTATATGCAATTCTATTATAGGCTTGGGTCTTGTTAGTGCCTGATACTGTCTCTCTAATCCTGGTCGGTGAGGTTTGTGTCCATATATGTTCTCATATGTGGCTTCCTCCTTTTCTCATTATTCCCTTTTTGCATTTAAATTGCCCTTGATCACATATCCTTAGCGAATATTCACTCCCTCCTCCCACATGCCCTTTAAAGTATCACAGTAACTGGGATACTATTATTAAATTTATTATATGTCAGTCACTCTTTGTTCAAATTAACAAAAAATTCTTGACTTCATATATGAGGTCTTTTCCACTTCTTGTCTACAAGATTTTGAGTGTAAAAGTCTTAGCATACAAGGGACAAGAGTATACATGTGTTGTGCCTTTCTCCTTTCTCTAGCCATTACTAAATTTCATAATATTTATCTTGCATCTAAATAGATACTAGAAATAGTTTGGGTTTTTTTTCTTAGCCTTAGAGAAGGTTTTTCCAGATATAGTTCCTATTTAGATTAATATAACTTTCTAACTATTAATTACAACAAATGCAAATTATACAGGGGGTTCTAATCTACCCAAACTCTATGAATTAAAGTTGCCCTGGAAAGGGATGCTTTTCTCTTTTGAGCAACACTCTGATATATAGTTTTTAAATGAAGTGTCAAGCATGCTTTCATGCTTAAGGTACGGAAAGAAAAGAAATCAAGCACTTGTCTGTTTTTTGAAAAACATTTAAAAGCTTTGGAATGAGTGTTTCCAAATAAAACCTAATATTTCACCAGATATTTGACAATGATTTTCATGCTAAACATCCTATTTTCAGTTAAGTTGCTGTTATTGTAAGAAATTTAAAAACGAATAATCTTTGGAAAAATAATAAGGTAGGCCAAAGGGTTATGCTTTTATTAAATTATTTTCTGCTTACTTGATAATCTTGGTGTTATAACCTTGCTAAGCAAAAAGTTGGATAACTGAATATAGTGAATAGTGAATGACAGGGCAATTCAAACGAGGAGGTAAACAGTGATCCAATCATGGAGTGATTTTTCTGATCATCTTCCTGGAATCTGGTTATAAACCCACTTTTTCCAAAGGTTTTCCTTTTCCCACAGTGATGGACAGTTAATAAATTGAAATAATTTTTCTTGTTTACACACCTTGACATATTTGAGGTGATGTTGTGAATTTTAGCTTGTCTCATATATATTTCTTAATTGCAGATAAAAATAAATTGTATAACGTTTCTGAACAAATTATTTTATTTTATGAATTCTCACTGAAGTTCACATAGTATATTTAGATCAATTATAGTCCAGCACCCCAAAATTTTACACTGTATGAATTGCAAATGTTCTTTTTAGAGCAGGGCACTATTTGAATTACTTTTGTAAAGCTGAAAACTGAAGATGACAAGCTGATTTCCCTGAACTTTTAGTTTTTTTGGCAGAAAATTGAACCAAACATGATAATTTAATTAAATTTCTGTCTGATATGAATACCTGTTGGTTCTGTTGAATTTTATTTTTAACCAAAAGCCACTTTTCCTTTAAATAAAAGCAATAATTTATTGATGTTTATCAAACACGCTTTACTGAGTAAGTGGTTAAAATTCTTCAGATCTCAAATCAATAAACATAATAACTATATCCTTTAACTTTAAGCACAATTTACCTCTCTAGTGAACCAATTTATGTATTGGAAATGTATTTTGTGATTGAGTTCAAGTGATTGAGTTCAAGTGATTGAGTTTTTTTCTTGGCTTCAAACAAATTGTCATGGTTTTAAACCAGTAACTAAATAAATTACTTATTTTTTTTTTCTGTGAGATATGGATTAGAACAAGAGCAAAACAGGCTTTAAACTTAAAAGGAATAAAGAAAGTTTATTAACAAACTACAAGAATAAGAACACTAGAATAAACTTCCAGAAAACCCCTTTATCTTCCACGTCTTGACCATTTCTTTGTACACATGACAACATAGAGACAAATAACTTTAGAACTTTGGTGGTTAAAAACCGTTCTAATTTTTGTTAGAGTATTTTCTTCAGTCTTTCTAGAGAAACAGAAGTCTCTTTCTGCTAATTTATGGAGTTTTTAGAGTTCAATCCTCCCATTTCCACATCACTCTGAGGTGTGCATGGGTCACTGAGTCTAGGGATATCATTTTTAAGGATGAGTTATTCAAAGGTAGAAGTCTTCTTCATCTGTCTCTGTGAGCCTTCCTGGAAAACAGCTTTCCCCTTACCTCCTCAAGGCTTCAAAATCTTCACTTTACTCATTTCCAGCAACTCACAGTATCACAACCACTCTCTTTTTCTCAAAAGTCCACACTTTGAACACTTTATTCCTCCCATACTCATACTCTAGTCATGAATTAAAGGAGTCTTTTAAAATTACTATTGTCTATCTCCATAGCTGTAACAGAAAGATATTTCAGCTGTAAAGCATCTCCTTATTCTCTCTTTCTTATTTAAACTTAACTCTTTTCTTCACTGTTTTTGGTGGTTCTATAATGTCTTCTCTATGTTGATTGTCTCTCTCATTCTCTGTCTTTCTGAGAAAAGGAGTAATCTGTATGTTTATCCAGGTTGTAAAAGAATTAAAAGCTTTAAGAAATCTGCAAGAGTTCATGGTGTCAGGTTTCAGTCTAGCAGCAGAAACTGAAAACTGAAAACAGCCACCAGCAGCTTCAACTTCCCCTCTTTCCAAGCTGTCTTAAAGGTAAAGCTATCCCATGCCACAAATGTAAAACAACTAATCCCATTAACGATATTTTATCATCGTTTTTACTTGCATTAAATTTCAGAAGACAGTAACTTTTACCATCCTCACTTTTTTCTCTTGTGTAAATGAAACACATACAATCATTTGAAAGCTTCCTTTAATCTCCAAACAATTAAAATTTAATTCTTTTACTTGTTTTCATTAAAATGGAGAGGGGAAATTAATTAAAATTAAATCTTTATGTAGCTTCATGAATGAGAAACAAGCATAATGGTTGTGTTTTCCAGACTTTCCACCATCCTTTTTACTACAGTTTTTGGTGCAAATTCTTAGAGAAGGGAACAATTTTAAAAGAGTGTGTTGTCTTCTACTAAAAACAAGATTAAAAAAAAAGCTACAAAGCAACACCACAATAAACATGTAGAGCATATCCTCAGTATAGAATGTCCCAATTGCATATCAGAGTATACCATGGAAATAGTGTGGGAAAATAATACAGAAGATATTTTTTTCTTTGCAGCTGGGGAAATTTCTAAGGGTTTTTGCACATAGATTAATGAAATTTCTCTGTTATGACTTACGTAGTAGGCAATCCACTTTTATTCCACTGCCTGGTCTGAAGCAGCTGAAAAATATTTTTATTTTCATGTATCAACAAATTATTTAATTATTTTAAAAGTTATCTTATTCTGCTGTTTAAAAATTCATGGCAACTAGATTTTTAAATTGTAGCACCTCCAAAAATAAAAACCTGATATTACATTTTTATGACATTTGAGATGAGCTTTACTGTTGAAGATAAATGAGTAAGAGGAAAAAGAATGAATCCACACAAACAAACTGAAAGCCTTGTAGCACATATAGTGGATAACAGGTTTTCCATTATCTGAATAAATCTTAAGCATGAATACATTATCCAAATTACTGTGCAGTTGTATGAAGGCTGTTTGCTATTAGTATAATCATACATGTCACTAAGAGTGATGATGGCGTATTATACAATCAGACTACAGAATATAGCTGTCAATGCTATATCTAAGCTTCTTTTCAAATGAATTGGTGTTTAAAATTTAAATGTGAACTTCTACTTCTTGGAGAAATGGAAGTGCTGTGAATTGGTATTGTAAGATTATATCAAAGAAATGATGATGAGAAGAGCAGATAGTCTGAAAAACTGCACAATATAGTTCATAAAATCTTTATTTCTTCAAGATCAAAGCTCAGCACTATTCAATTTCCTACACCTGGGCACCATTACTAATCCAGAATTTTGCTTTACTTTTTGTTCAGCCTTGATTGAAGAAAAAAAAGAAAAAAAGCCTTGATTGAAGAAAAAAAAGAAAAAATAAATCATCTTGTTGCTCATTCTTGTATAAACAAGAAGCCTTGATAGGTCTGGGGTTTTTTTTATTAAATTAGATTCAAAGGTAAGTACTGTTTCCTCTGCAGTATGTGTAGGGTTATTGTTCCTGTGAGGCAACAAAGGTGACTGAGTTATTTAATCACCTGTCCTTTTTAATTTTTCGTACCTATTCTTTGTTGGACTTCTTTTTACCCATGCAAATAGGAAAACAGTGGCTTATTGTTCTTCAAAGCTACTGTAAGTACTCTTTTTTAAAGGTTCTAAAGAGATGTAAGTTAGTTTCTACATAATACTTTGAAATAATAACCTGGGTCAAACATTTTTTTTTCTAATTAATCATGAATTTTCACTTCTTAACCAATTCTTTTTTTTTCTGACAGGAGAAAAACTGAAAGTCTGAAACATTTCTTTCATTGAATGAAAATATTGCTTGGTTACTAAATTAAGTAAGAAAATTTATCAAAAGTACTTTCAAATTGCCTAATACTTATTTTCTTATTTAGGGGGAAGATTTCCCTGCAATCACTGTTTACAATATAGCTTGGCTAATTATCTTCAGACAAAAATCACAAAGTGTTCTCAGTTCAGGAATGTAATAACATTGTTTATATTCAGTCAAAGAGTCCAAAAGCTCAAAAATTGTCCTGACCATTAAAACCATATTCATCATTCCATGCTTCATTAGTCTCATGAGAGGTGCACAGAAGAGAAAAACACTGGTTGTTATTGCCTATGTACTTTCTTCTAGAAGAATGTGAACACAGCCTGGATTCTTTGTAGATAACTATCCAAAAGCATCTGTTAAATTGTCATTATTAATCTACTTGGCAAATAATGTGAGGATGTCTTAGAAAATGAAGAGAATGGAATAGATAACATAATGCTGTTCTCATAGGGGCCTTATGAGGCATATAGTCTTTGAAAATTGCTTGAAGTTCTTACTACAGCAAAACAGATATATAATAGTTACTTTCATTAGAGAAAAAGTAAATAAGTTAAGATCCATCAGCTTGGAAAAAAGTAGCCAGAAGAGTATATGCTAGTGATCTAAACTCATGGGTGGACAGAAAAGACAAATAGGGAATATTTATTTGCTCTTTCTCATTATCTTAAACAAACTAACAAATTAAAAACCAAACAAAACCTCTACAAAAACATTCATACTAAATAATAAAGAGTTTAAACCAACATTTTTACACACATATATATATAAAGCAAAGTTACTGTAAGAATTTCACTGGCAAGTAAATGTAGAAGCATTCAAAAATAAAGTATGGAAATTTAAAATTGATTGCTCTAGACTACAGCCATGTAAACACAATAGTCAGCAAGAATTTAGTGACTAGAAGCTCGGGGATATTTTGAATAGAAACTTACTTGTCTCCTTTTTCTTTCATTTATGTTGCAAGACTCTGTAGATAAAAGTTAAAAAGAGAATCTTGGGCCACATGAAGCATTTGTTTTTCCCTAATATGATTGTTCTTGTGTTTTTAACTACTGAGTAACCCAATACTTAAGCCTGCTATGTACAAGTCTTGTGCTGTTCTACTACAATTGGATTTACTGCATTATGAATAGTACCAATAAAACCTCTTTTTAATCATCTTGCCATAACCATCTGCCCAGAAACTGCAATATATTTTAAACCTCAGTATCAATAGTTCTGTAATGTTAAATTAATATGCAATGCACATTACCTATTAAATGATTGGGGCCTTGCTGGGGTACTTTTGCAAGGAGATGAAAACAATTAAATGAGTCTTTGACTGTTCAATAAAGTTAATTGTGATATTAACAACAATGATGTTTTTCCAATTTTAGTGTAAGCAAACACAATCAATTTCCTTGTAAATTCTTCCTACACTTAGGTTTTTTAGCAAATATTGAAATCATCTTCCTCCTGCCCAAACCCAGAGTGTGCTGCAATAGACAGCCTTCCTGTTGAGTGCACAAGTTTTCATTATTTCCAGGAATTATATCTGCAATAGAAGCAATACTTCAACACATTTGAATTTAATGACCTATTCTTTCAAAACCATAGCATTTATTCTAGAAAATTTTTCTGAGTTAGTATCTGTTTGGGTCTTTTATATATTTAGTGGTTTTGAAACTGCTTGCTGTGATTACACAGGGAAATTGGCCTGCTCCAGTTACTAGCCTCAAAGTAACTTGCCTACCATGGCTTGTGTTTAGATTGATCATGGCAAGCCTCCTTAAAAGCCATAATATGCTGTATCACTTGCCTCTTGGTTTTCTTCGAGTTTTATGTGACACCTTTGGAATCATAAGACAAGACTATTTTGTCAGTGCAGTAAGTTTCTTTTCAGTTCTTCAGGGTATAGGACCCCATAAGTATAAGATATTATCGGAAGGGTTGGGACTGAATAGATTGGTGAATCAAAGCTGGTGGGGATGTAAGCATTTAAAAGATTGGAAACATTGATTAATTTTAAATCTTGAAACCAAAATTTGCTGCATTCATTTATTAGCAACACATGTTGTGCTCTGGGTCAGTTCATATATACCATTATTCAGAAGTCTTTTCTTAGGTTACCTGTGAGTACACAATGTCATGAAGCTCATGTTCAGCCATTTGTGCTGGTGGCTGAAAGTCCGTGGTAGCTCCTTCTCAAGGTGGAGGTGATCAGGTCTGAGAGCTCATCAATGACACAAGTTGAGGATGAAGTAGGCTGGTGGCCACCCTTCTTTCCCTTCTGGTCTGCTTTGTTTGTGTGTGATAGCTTTTTTGCTGCTCCTATGTTGGGCAACAGCAGTCAGAGTAGAACAAGGGAAAGAAAATTATTTAACATTTGCCTTGAAAGAAACTGTTGATTTTGGAGTAACAAATCAGTGAATTTTTAATAAGAACAAATATTTTTATACCCCTGTTCTGAAATCAAATTTTTTAAAATGGCATTCAGGGCTTATTTCTGTGTAATATATAATTTCTATTGTACAATATTAAACTTAGCACTTCCACCAAACTTGTTGAACTTTAATAAGCTGTTCTGCTAATGTTATTCCTAAAACATCTCACCGCTCTTAAAAAAAAACCCCAGAAAAGCTATTTGACAGTTAAGGTACTGATATAGAGAAATCAGATTTTAATCAGAGATAGCCATGGAAAATCTATGTTTACTATTCCAGTGACACTGTGGCATTGACAATCATCTGCCTTCTTTGTCTCTGTGGTTTATGTAGCAGAAGTGGGAGGAATGCAAAGACTGCTCATATTTCCAGTAAGGTCACACTCATTTTTTAGTATTACTAAAAATATTTTTTTTTTAGAATACATTTTGATGTGTGCTTTAAGTGATCTTCTAAAAGGCTTAACTTGATACTGTCCACATATATGGGGCAAAGTATGTCAAATTCAAGAATAAACAGAGGAAAACTGAAAGGCAATTTGGCTTCTTCAAAGTAAGTTAATTCATTTTAAGAATTAGTTGCTGATTACCAAGTGTTATCTCTTGGTATCTATCTTAGAAATATTTTCAAATTGATAGTCAAGTATAAAAATCTCTGTCCATTGCTTTATTCAATATTCAACTATATTAACATATAGTTTTCTTTATGAGGTACACCTTACATGAAATGAAGTTGATAATCCTATTAAAAGTAGTTAAATCTGTCGCACTGTATTGGGAATGGTGAGAAGCACTACACAGACTCTCTTGTGAGTTGAGCAGGAGAGCAAGGTTCATTAACCCAGATCTTTTATAGACAGAGATGTTATGGTCTGGAAAAGTAAAACTCCTATTGGTTAGTAAACTAACACATCACCATCATTGATCAGTGGGGTACACCACCCCTTGACCTTCTCTTGCAAGAAAACAAGAAACTGACAAAGCACCTGCAAGGGTGTTTTCTGTCTCTGAGGATTGCTTTGATTCCTCCTTATGATTTCCCAGACTACTTTCTCAGGTGAGTCTGAGAAAGTTATGCAGCCTGCTTTTCCACAGGCACTGTGCTGCCTGCTTGCTGCTCACATCCATATAAATCAACAATTCTTCGGAGGAAAGAGGAAAAATAAAAAGAAGATGACCACTCTGTACTATTTCTGTATAGTTTCTCTGATTTTTTTTTTTTATTTTATTTTTTTTTATTTTTTTTACAAGACTTTTTTTTTTTTTATTTTTTTTTATTTTAAAGTGTGGGTGGGGTTTTTTTGGTTGTATGTTTTATTGTTTGGCTGGGGGGTTGGGGGGTTTTTGGTTGTCTGGGAGATTTTTCCCAAATGTAGGCATTTATAATGCCATTCTAAATTAATATTTTAGCACATAAATACCAGTTAGTTGTTTTTTTCCAGTGGAAGACCTTTGGAGTGTTTTCTTAATTTAAAAGGATTTGTCGATATATGACAATTATTGAAAATGTATTCAATTTTACTTCCTTTTCTAAACATGTTTCAAATCATGCATACATGCACTGGATTATGGGGTAAATTGTACAGAATTTTAAGGTGGATCAGTGGAGATTTCTAAATTTACACACCAGTTTGTAATAATTGGTATGACTTCAACTTGAAGCCTCAAGAAACTAGCTGAGATGCTGTAGCGCTTAGCTGTCATTCTGCATAAGACATCGCTGAATAGGATGTGTTAGGCAGTTGACACCTCAGGCTATGACCTTTAATTCTCATTTTGTAACTTCTTGAATTTGATTTAGTTTTTTTTTTTTTTTTTTTTTACTAGCAGCAGATCAACAGTAGTGTGTTCCTGCTTTGAAGTAACTGTTCAGAGATGGGTTTAAAGAAGCTTCTTTTACTGCAGTCTTAGTAACACTTGCTGCATCAGTATCTTTCTCTGATCTCATGTATTTCCCACAGTCCTTGGCAGATCTCAAGCTGCACCCTCTGAGTTCAATGCTTCATAAAAATAAAAGTAAAAAGAAGCAAAAAGCAATGTGTGCATGTATGTGTGCTTAAAATCCATCTTTCAGTAAAGGTGTCCAAAGTCATGCCAACAGACCAAGGGGTTGCAGAAAGCAATGAGCCAGAAATAACAGAGATATATTGTGCAATTGTGTTGAGTACTTAGCAACTTGAATAAACGGATCAACTTCAATAAGACTGCTTGCTCAACTGAGAACTCAGTAAGGCAAAAAAACTGTTTCCCAGTCTGGCGTGTATCACCTTTAGAAATGCAAATTTTGGCTCTCATAGGTGCTAAAATGATTAGTCCTAGTAGAGAACGATAATTTTTTATTTTTTTTTTTTTAAATATGACCCAGGAGAATTAAGGTAATCTGGACACAAATGCAAATAATATTTTTTATGAATATGCGCAAGGAAAATTGAAATTGTGCTTTTATATTTAAAACAAAAATCATTTATTCCTCTGCATTCTCTAGTTCTGCATAAATAAACATGTTGCACAAGATGAGTTGCAAAAAATACCTGAGTATTTTCTTCTATTATGAGACTGTTGCAGCACCAGCATTTTACCATTTATTAGATTAGTAGGAATATACTCTGAAGAACATTAAGGGATAGCTTTAATTCTTGTAATGCTGGCTAAAAATACAATAATACATGCCAAATTATATTTGCTTTCAATTACTTTTTAAATTAATACTGGCATTTTTAGATTGTTTCCATATAACCTTTTATATTCCTAACAGTGATTGTGATACCCAAATATATCAGGACCATTCCAACTTTTTTTTAAAAATCAGATTCCATATGTAAGAATTGGGATGCAATCTATTCAATGTCTGTACTTAATTTTCATTTTTCAAAGATTTACAGACTGTTATTCCTCATCCCCTGGCTTTTACAGAACTCTATGTGTTGGTATTTCTTTTCTTCTACTTCTTTCATTTCACTTATTAAAGTGATGATCTGGTCCTTCCCAGAAGCGCTTGCATGAACCAAAACAGATAGATAGGAAGGCAGATTCTGTGGTGCTGTGAAGATTTTCTTGCCTAAGAAGAGAAAATCCATCTGCACTTAAACAGTTGTTAATGTCTGAACATAAGCAAGTTACCCCCTGCAATGTGTTTTCTATCTCCCTTTTTCAGAGTTGGCAAATCTAACTCAATTCGTCAAACTATGGCAAGAAGCATGTATAAATGACATATTTTGCTGAAAATATGGAAATATATGAAAATATCAGCTGAAAAATGCAATGACTCCTTTGATACCATATTGGGTGACCTTCCTTCCTTCCTTCCTGCCTTCCTTCCTGCCTGCCTTCTTCCCTGCCTTCCTGCCACATTTCCGCACTTCCTTCCCTTGAAAATTCATGGCAGCATACATGATTTCAATAATGAAGAGAATCTTATCTAAACAATTAAAAGCAAAAGTAATTTTTTCTTGTAAAATCTGTTGATGCATGGAGACTGAAAAAAAAAAAAATCCCAATAAATTCAACCTGGAAAAAGATTTTTATCAGCCATAAGTAAGAGAAATGTTAGATACAACCTCCAAATTCCTACATTTTTTCTGTATTTCATAAACTTTGTTATTTATAAAAATGTTGTCATAATTGTTTCTTTTACAATAGCTTGTAGATTTGTATTAGCTTGTGAATCAATATGCCATCAGAATTTAAACGTTTGAGTAATTTTCTAATGAGAACTGTCTCTATAAATGAAATAAATCTGCCACAGTTAAAGGTTCTACTTAGAGCAGGGCACAAGCAGATAAAAGTAAATTTAGACTCTTGTTTGTCTCCTCTAATATAATATATGCTAAATATGTAGAATAAAATGATTGAGGTTCAGGGTTACTAAAATTAGCATTTCACAAAAAATGAAAGTTGTTATATCAGCAGAAGCTTACAAAAACCATATCTAACCACTATATCTATTGAACATGCAGTCCTAAGTAATGTGCATTGACAAAGAGGTCTGGAGTACTCCGTGCATTTCTAAACTTTTCCATATTTCCTACTTCCTTTGCAATGGAAATCCTGTATCATGTGACCTATTCAGCAGCATCTGGGGTACTGGGGTCTACTTCTGGGCTTTCCAGCACGAAAGAGAGTTACTGGAGTGAGTCCAGCCCAGGGTTGCAAAGATGATGAAGAGAAGCTGCAAACCTGAGGCTGTTCAGTCTGGAGAAGATAAGGCTTAGGAGAGATGTTATCGTTGTGTATAAACACTTAAGGGATGTAATGTATACAAGGGAGCCATACTTTTTCCAGGAGTGCTCATTGGTAAGACAAGAGGCAATGTCAAACATTAGAATACTTGAAATACTATCTGAACATGAGAAAATGCTTCTTTACTATGAGGGTGCTGAAACAATGGCACAAGTTGCCCAGAGAGGTTGTGGAGACTTTATCCTTGAAGACAGTAAAAATCCAACTGGACTTAGTACTGAGCACCATTCTGTACAAGGATGGTGTAGGAAACAAGCAACAGGGAAACAAGAAAACAAAGAAGTGGAGCAGATATTCTCAGGAGGTCCCTTCTATTCTAAATCATTTTGTGTTCTTGGGTGATTATGTTATATCTCTGCTAGAATTAGCTTACAATGGAGGTTTTGATGAGATAACTAGCATAAGGGAAGGCAGAGAGAATCAGAGACAAGTGATAAATGAACCTCTTAGTTTCTAGGGGAAAAAATCCCAACATACCACAAGGAACTTTTTCCTTTTGTTTGTATTGGACTAGTAAGGGTTTAATACAACGAAAAAAATCATAATACTCTAACACTCTAACAATGGCAAATTGGTAACTGCTGTTAAAAAAATAAAAAATAAAAATAAAAAAATAAAGTTCATGTATAAAACTGTTTATAAATTATCAGAATTTGAGACACAAAGCAATTCCTGTGAGAAATCTACTGTGTGAAAATTATTAAGAAATTCTCTGAATAAATGAAACTTATGAATTCCTGACACTGTATAAAGATATGGGTAGCCTGGACATTCACTTAGGGTGTAATTCCCTCAGTGAAAAGCCTTCAGAAACCTATAAAGCATTTAACTGCCACTTACAATCTCTTTGAAGTTGTTACATGGGACTTCAAGAGTGTCTGTGCATCAATCTGATAATCTCTGCCAGAACACAGGGCCTGATCAACAGGCTGATTCATATGGATGTACTTCTGTATCCAGGAAAATGATTTAATGGGGCTCAGCATAGATCCAGAGACGTACATTACGGATGCATTACCCTAAGGGAATCAGGGGCATATTCTTCTGAAAAAGTGAAACATGAAAGTCTCACAGACTTCATAATTCCTGAAGTTCTGGATAGACTTCTAATGGAGACCATATTGTCCTGAAACCATTAAAAAAGATATCAATAAAAGTCCATCCCTTATTGATTTCAATAGGTACCATAATATATTATTTAGCAACGTAGCAAGTATTTCTGATAGTCAAATGCAAAGTACCTTTTTTATTAAGAAAAATCCCCAGTTTTTCCAGCTGTGTTATGTATCTCAGCCATTGGAACAACAACAACAAAAAAAAATTAAAAATTCATACCTTAACACAACAGAATAATCAGACAGTTAATCTTCCTAAAATTATGTGGGAAGTCAAAGAAGCAGAAACATTTCCTTTGTTTGTACCTTTTGGGTTTGTGTGTTTCTTTGTTCTTAATTAAGATACTGGTTAGGTTCTTTCTATACTTTTATTCTGCTGTAGTTATTCTCCCTTTCTGTGTGGAATTCATGTTAAGAACCACTCTTCACCCAAATGAAGTTGGTGCTAAATGTAAAAAATAATGCTAATATATTTTCCAACCACCAATACCAATCCAAAGGTCATTAAAATGAAAGAAAAGAGTTAGGGTTATTTTCTATTCCATGCAATAGTATGGAGATAACGCAGCTTTCTCATTCCTATGTGCAGTGGTTTGTTTAGGAAATGACTCTGCCTTCATGGAAAGGAAAAGCAATCCCATTAGGAAGTATAAGCTTATATACATTATATGGATTTAGTGACACTGGTTTAAGGGTATACTTGATAATGTTAGGTTAATAGTTAGACCTGATGAGATTCAAGGTCTTTTCCAATTTAAATTATTTTTCAGTTTTATGATTCTATATGCCATCTGACTTCAGAGGTCTGAAGATACTACTCCTATCTGAATATTTGTCTATTGCACATATGCAATTTAAAAAACTTTCAGTTGTGGCTTAGAGAGAAGAGTTATTCTTCTCTTCACTGATGACTTACTGCAGGGTCAAACTCTAAAACTAAAGTTTTACACATTGGATATCCAGACCTAAATTAATAGATCAAATTACAAATATCTCAAAATTTTGATATATAGAAAGTGGAACCACACAAAGTAAGCACCTCAACATGCTGGAAGGAAGGGATGCTATTCAGAGGGACCTTGACAGCAAGTTGAGGAAGGTGATTCTTTTCCTCTACTCTGCTCTTTTAAGACCCCACCTGGAGTCAGCACTGGGGTCTGCAGCATAGCAAAGGAGGCTCACGAAGATGATCAGAGGGCTGGAACACCTAACCACCTCTCTTATGAAGACAGGGGGAAGAGTTGGGGTTTTTCAGCCTACAGAAGAGAAGGCTTTGTGGAAACCTTATAGCAGCCTTCCAGTACTTATAGGGGGATACAAGAAAGATGGAGAGAGACTTTCTCCAGGGGCTTGTAGTGATAGGACAAGGGGCAATGGGTTCAAACTGAAAGAGGATAGGTTTAGACTGGATATTAGGAAGAAAGCATTTACTGTGGGGGTGATGAGACAGTGGGACAGGTTGCCCAGAGAAGCTGTGGATACCCTGGGAGTGCTCAAAGTAAGCCTGGATGGGACTTTGAGCAACCTGGTCTAATGAAAACTGTCTCTGTCCTCTGGCAAAGGAGTTGGAACTAGACGATCTTTAAGGTCCCTTCCAACTCAAAACATTCGATGACTTTATGATTCTATGATTTTATGATTCTATGATTTTAATTATCTTTAGTTTAAATATGGAAAAAAAAAATTGCTTATCTTTTCTTGTAAAACATACATGTAGTAAAACCAAACACTTATCTTTGTCCAGGAAAGGTCTATTTAATTGAAAAATGTTGTATTTTTCCTCTGACACTTATTTAAGAACTCAGACTAATGTTAATTTGGTTTTTGAGCAAATTCATGATAATATAGCATGTTTTCTGCATCTGTGTATAAGATGACACTCTTAAAGATTAATATGCACTAAATTGAACAATTATTATGCAATATTTTTGCACCAAATTAAGGTATAGATGTCCTTTAAAAGAAAAACAAAATTCATGTGTATGCTGTGTTTACCAGGACAGTTTCTGTTGTACAGCTTGTTTTTCTCTTTTCCTGCATTGTCTTCCCTCTGCACAACTGTTTTGTACTAACCTGTTGTACCCCTTTCCAAGGTAGTTGCTGAAAGCACACGACATGTCCTGGGGTTTCATTATTTTTTTTTTTTTGTTAGATTTAGTCAATTTTTCTGCTAAAAATAATTAATTAGGCAATTATATGAAAGTGATTACAAAGCACTAATACATTTTCCAGTCCTCATTCTATCAGAAGAAAAAACAACAAAATCAAAAAATGCCAAGACATAGCTATTCCCTTATCCATTCAGTTTGTGAGTCTCTGTCTCACTAAAAGAGCTCTTTAGGCACTGGTGAGTGCATTGTGTAGGAGGTTTGTTTAGTTGCCTGAGCATAGGCATGTGATCTAAGTAATTACCATCTAATCACAGCTGGTTTTAGGTCAGCCTCACACAGCCAGGGTCATGTATGCCTTGTAACACAACTTCTAGGCTCAGGTGAATACTTTGGGTGTGCTCAGGTACATCAAATGAGAGTAGCTGCACCAGCTCCAAATCAATTAGGAATCTGATTTGAATCCTATGCTCACACATTACTGCAAATGTAATTGTATGTAGTCTGGAGTTGAACTTCTGAACTGTAGATCTCTAAATTTTAAATTTAAAAATTAAAGTTGTATGACTCTAGACCTAAATTCCAGGTGTAACTTTCTTGTAAAGCTAGAATGCCTAAAACCTCAGTTTACCTATGAAATTGGCCTCAATCATATGCAAAACCTAAATACATGATGACAGGTCAGGATTAATCTAGATGTAGCTGAAAGCTGTTAGGAAGAAGTTGATAATGACATATGGGAAAACGTTAATGTGTTTTGTAACACTAATGTTCTCTAGCTCTAAAGGAATCTTAAAATCCAATTTTATACTTCAGTGGGAATAAGTCAAGTCCTAATTTGATCCTAGTCCCTTAGATTCTGCAGTTGGTTAGAAGTATGTTTGCTTGACATTGGAGCTAGTCATTCTAAGCTCCTTTCTTAGTCACTGGGGAGAAATAGATATTTATTCACATATAAGTATCTAAAATAGGTCAGCTGAATGAGACCCTCTAAGTGCCTGTTCTGTCTATTGATTATATGAGTGTTTTACATGACTCTTTCAGATAAAGATTCTGTGCTGTGGACAACTATTAGGTGAGATTAATTCACACTGCCAATTTATATTTGTTTGGTGAGATTAATCCTTTGCTAAGGATCTGAGTTAATATTTTCCTTTTAGAAATTCAAAGGAAATGGAAATCAAATGGTGCTATTATTTACTTTCTTGAGAATTTTTCATTCAACATGGTAATAAGTAAAGAGGCTTTTTTTATAAAACTGAGGGGAAATATTTTCACGAATGAATGAAATTCTTACCTATCAATGTCAGAACTATGCTAATTTTGGTGGGAATAGCAGAAGCTTCTTCCTAGCAGTCCAGCACTCTACTGAAACAAGTTTAATTGGTTTTGATGTGATTCTGAAGATCTATTCTGAAGCTGATAGGAGTTGGTATGTAACTCGGTAAGCAGATCTGTTGCCAGGATTACGCACAGAGGGGCATCCTAGTGTGTTATGCACACTGTGCATGGCAAGATTTCCCAAAATGGGGAATCCTCAGAGGAGCAGAGAGAGAGCTGCCTGAAGCCTGTCACTTGCATGACAGTGGCTGATGGAATTTGTCAGGGAGAAGAGCAACAGTGGCTGAACATGCCACTGCCCTCAGCAAAAGAAGCCTCTGGATACCCCTGTGACCAGGACTGCTGATCAGGAGCAGAATGGGCAATTAGGGTGTGGCACATCAGCGAGGGCATGGCACAGCAGTTCACGCAGCGATAGCTGCCACAAAGGGGCATGCAGGAAGAGGACTGAAGCTCTGCCAGCTCGACCAGGGAGCAAAAGCATAAAACTGCCAGAGGGCCATGACAACCCTAGGCACAGCACAGAGGGTGACAGACACAGCTGCCCAGACAGAACTACAGTGGGAAAATGCTGCTGCTTGGGTGTCAGGAAGCAGAGTGTGCTCTACTCGTACACCAGCACCAAGCCGGCAGCACCTTGGGAGGTGTGCCTGGGCAAAGGAACCCCTTCACTCAGTGATACTGATTTTGGAGGAGGAGTGTGGGTTGAAAAGCATCAGGGAGTGAGGGAGAGGTTGTAACTACACCAAAATACTTCTGGAATTGCACCCTGCCTTTCCTGGGACAGGACTCACAGGCAGACAGGAAACACAATAAAGAGGATTCCCTATCATTTCTTCAGCTGGCTGAATGTGAAGATTTAAAGGTGTAGAGGGCAAATGGGAAGTTTCTGCCTGAGACTGCAGATGCATCTTCTCTGTCCTGCCCCATATTCCCAGGTGCCTTGGCAAGCAGAGCCAGTGACAAAGACAATGGTTCATCAAGGTTGAAGGTGCCTCCAAAGTTATGTCAGCCTAAGACCTGTGTCAAAACTGCTTCCATAAAGCAAAAGGATGGTTCATTGTCATAGAGGGCTGTCTCCTGAGGACAATAGAAGGCCTAATATGCAGTCCAGACCCACATCTTAAGGAAGTTGAAGATATGGCAAGAAAGCTTCCTACACTGGTACAGCCATCAGATTATTAGCTTTTCAGGCAGGAAGTGATGAATTTGCATCAGGAAGTCCAAGGGCAATGGGTTTATAAAATGCAGGTCATGCTTCACTAACCTGATCTCATTCTACAGTAAATGACCCACGTAGCAGGTGATTGAAAATGGATGAGTGAATATGGTTTACCTGCGCTTTAGTAAAATCTTTCACACCAATTCCCACAACATTCTCCTGGAGAAACTGGCTGCTCATAGCTTGGATGGGTGTAGGGCACTGGTGAGGCTGCAGCTTGAATCCAGTGCTCAGTTTTGGGCCCCTTACTACAGGAAAGACACTTAAGTGCCCAAGTGAGTCCAGAGAAAGTCACCAAAACTGCAGAGAGTTCCAGAGCACAAGTCCTGTGAAGAGTGGTGAATGGAAGTGGCTGTATTTGGCTGGGACACATGGAGGCTCAGGACAGAGAGACCTTACAGCTGTCTACTACTACCTGAAAGGAGGTGGTAACAAGGTAAGTACTGGTTTCTTTTCCCATGTAACAAGTGATAGGGAAAGAGGAAATGGTCTCAAGTTGTGTCAGGGGAGATTTAGATGGATATTTGGAAAGATTAGGAACAGGCTTCCTGGAGAAGTGGTTGAGTCAGCATCCCAGGGAATATTTAAAAGTCATGCAGATGTGGGAAATGAGACACTGCACATTAGTAAAGGACCTGGGGGTCTTGGTCAATGGCAAATGGAATATGAGTCAGCCAGGAGGGTCAACCATGTCCTGGTGTCCATCAGGCACAGCATCACCAGCCAGGCCAGGGAGGTGATTGTTCTGGTCTACTCTGTGCTGGTGAGGCCTCACCTTGGGTACTTTGTGCAGGTTTGGGCACCACAATATAAAAATGATAAAAAGCTATTAAAGAGTGTCCAAAGGACGTCTTTGAAGATAGTGAATGGTCTGGAGGGGAAACCAGGATGAGTGACTGAGGTAATTTGGCTTTTTCAACCTGGAAGAGGCTGAGGAAAAACCTCATTGCAGTCTACACTTCTTCAGGAGGGAAAGTGGAATGGCAGGTACTGATTGCTCACTTTCTGGTGACCAGAGACAGAACGCAAGGGAATGGCCTGAAGTTGTGTCACAGAAGGTTTAGGTTGAATATTAAAAAGAGGCTCTTCACTCAGGGGATGGTTGGGCACTGGAAGAGGCTCCTTCAGGTAGTGGACACAGCACCAGCCTGATAGAGTCTAAGAAGCAAAATGTACAAAATGTACAAATTGTACAAAATGTGTACAAATGTACATTGCTCTCAAGCACATGGTGTGATTCTTTGGGCTGTTCTCTGCAGGGCCAGGAGTTGGACTTCGGTGATCCTTGTGGATCCCTTCCAAATCAGGATATTCTATCACTCTATAAAATAATTGGCCTCTGTGTAACATTTTTTATATAACATTTGTGATTGTGCATGTATGTAATTCAAGCCAGAGTAGTTAGCAAGTAGATGACAAGAAAGTCTAGGAGACAAACACTGGGGAGACCTTAGGTCTGAGAACTTGATAATGCAGTGGGGTTGTGAGTCATGGGACATTGTAGATTTCAATGCCAACAGCTTGAGAGATCGGGGTATCTGGAAGCAACTACTGGGTTGGCTGCTTTTCTGCAATTTATAATATATATAACTACCTGTATATGTATAGGTATTATGTCAGCAGATTTCAACCTTATTCAGGAAAAAGGAGACAGCTATCAGCCCATCCAGGCTTGTTTGAGTGCTATATTTTATGTCTTTGCTGATCCATGTGATTAGCCATGTGTATGTATATTGTGTTTGTGTGTATTCATGCATGCTTGCCTATTGGAATTTGTGCTCACCCTTGCCACTGGCTGGACCTGAGGACAAAGAACAGCAGCACTCTCATACTCATCAGGTTATTGGATTCAGCAACCTCTCACACTTGTACTCTTGATGCTGTCAAAACCCCTTTTTTTTACAACCTCCACCCCCTCACTACCTCATTTTTGACTGCAGTGAAAAATGGGGAATATTATAAACCATACGTCTGATTCCAGTTTGTTGTTTTTTGTGAGCATCATCAAGATTTCTAAATTAAGTCTAAAAAAGCAGGTCATGAGTTTCTTGCTATTTGATTATTTAATCCCTTGAGCACAATATCTGGCTAGAGAAAATAATTTTCTGTATAGAAGTGGCCCATTTTCTTTCTATACCAAAATAAAATTATGTGAAAAAAACTCACTTTTTTTTTTTTTTTCTCATGTCCACAAAATGATGTTTCTCCCAAGAAATTCCATAAACAGTGAGGTTGTTCTGCAAAGAGTTTACTGCCTCTGGCATGCCTGTGTTCTTCTTTGGGATCCAGTGAAGTGAACTGGAAGAGGATGAATGAATTGGGCACAGCAATGATGTACTCCTGGTGGGTCCATTCATAGACAGAGCACAGCAGTCAAAAACATTCTTTTTCAGGCATGGCAAGAAAGATTAAATCTGTTAGGATTTGAAGGAACATTTTCTCTACATCTTCCCTTAGGATAAACACAGTGACATTTCCATAACAGATAGAAATGGGGAAAGGCATTGCTCATAACAATGCTTTGCTACAAGATCTTATCAAATTATTATGTCCACAAAAAGAAAACACTGATTATTCACAAATCCTCAAGAGAGGAGACAAATGTCTCCAGTGACAGGCAATCTATCACTCTTTCTTTCTCCTGCATGAATGTTTTAAATATTGTCAGAAAATCTAAATAGGTTATCATAATTCATCTGCTTTCCTTAAACAGTAATGTCCTTGCCATTTTAGTATTATATGTACATCTATTTACTAAAGCAACATTTATTTATACTTGATAGCATGAAAAGGGTCTTTGATATAATGAAGAGTGTTGCTTAGAAGTAAATTACTCTTTAATAATACTAATTAAATCTTCAGTGACACTGAGAATGACACCTGAAAGGAAAACATAGCTTGTAAGGCACTCAGGAAATAAATATAAAAAGTTATATAAAATCTGCAGCTTTTTCTGAATGGAAGATTCAAAAACATTCCCAGGAAGATGTTACCAGCAATACTTGTTCTTTAATTTTGGCAGTTTTAAGGAAGTCAGCATGTAATTTAATAGACGACTATACAGATTAATTGCAACAGTGATAGGATTAATTTGAATATTTCAGGTAATGTATAGTGTTTCATAGCATAAAAAGTAAAAATTCTTCTGAAGTAATCATAATTTATATACTCCTAGCTGACTTTCTGAAAGAGACAAACTTTTCTTCAGACTATTGGGAGAGACTTTCAAAAAAGGTGGAGCTGCTTTGATGTCTGAATCATGCACAGAAAGTTGAATTAGCCAGCTCAGTGGTGCAGAATAGCTGTACTTTCTCTCCTCTGGTAGACATGTCTCCTCAGGGTTGAAGCAGGGGGTGTCTAATTGAATCATTTCCTCATTCAGCTCAAGTACAACAAATATGTAGTTCAAATTGAGAATATTTGTAGTGATTATTCATCATAATATAAATAATAAAGATTATAATTAAGTCCAGGAATGACTTTTTTATTTAAAATAAAATATAAATATTATCAAATTTATCATTCAAGTCCCTTTGGAAATGTTACTTCAAGAAACGTATAGAAATGAAGTTTATTCTTACAGGTCTCTTGGAAATCTTTCCACAGTTTCAAAACATTTTCCTCTTCTTCTTTCCCTCTCTATATCACCTTTCCTCTGCTTTTTCTGGACTCTTTATGGATGAAGCTGAAAAGTCCTGAAAGGTTTATCCATCTTGAGTTTCAACGGTTTTGTTCCTTCAAAGCACATTGGAAGGGTAATAGGAAAAAGAAGGTGCGATATTGAGTCTTCATTTCAGAAAACTACTTATCCTTCCCCCAAAACCCGTCCTCCCAAATTAATTTGACAGCAGAAAGAACAATTATATACCACCTCCCTGTGCTTCAGTTGACCACACTCCAACACTTAGCAATGCTGCTGCATAATACTGCCTTGAATTTCTGCAAAGAATTGTTGCATTGTGAAAAATCTGTGACAAAGCATGTGGATACAGTGTTGCAAGATAGGAAAAGTAAAATTTTAGAGAAATGTAAGATTTTTGAGATTAGTATAACTGGTAGGTCAAGGACTCAAGACAAAAACCATGGGCATTAAAAGGGAAAAACCAAAAAGATTCAGAGGGTGGTTACTCAGCAGCATCCAGAATCAAACTGTTTCAGGGATCTTATTTTCCTACAAGGCAGCTGCCTAGCTAACAAAGATCTCACTGGATTGGTGAGAATAATAGTGCTGAACATTCTAGCTCATTAGATCCAACTTCGTATGTAACTTGTTTTTTAATTTTAAATAAGCAACTTGATTTTTAATTTTAATTTGCGTATATCTTTATTCACAAATATGTCTCAGTAAAATTGTCTCAAAAAGGCCCAGGGTGGGATGGGTACAAGGTAAGGAGATGTCGAACAACTTTTCATTTGTATTGAGAGGAAAAAGCTAAAGAGGTAACAGAACTCTAAGAAATGAGGAGGGATATAAAATCAATGTGCTTCTGAAATGGCTGATCTAATGAAAGTGCTTTTATTAAATCAGGATTAAACAAGATAAATTGGAAAGGTACACATAATTCTAAAGCAAGAAAGATGTTGTGAATATACAGTTTGATGAGAAGCTGAGTACTGAACTCTTAAAGGAAGCACAATACCTCCACTTGGCCTGAATTACTTGAGTGCCTTCATCTCCATATCCTAGGTTGAATATTAGGAAAAAGTTTTTTATGGAAAGGGTGATACAGTACTGGAATGGTTTGCTCAGGGAGGTGGTGGAGTGTTCTTTGTGATCCATCTTTGGATGTGTTTAAGAAAAGACTGGATGTTGCACATGGTGCCATTGTTTAGTTGAGGTGTTAGGGCTGGGTTGGACTCAATGATCTTGAAGGTCTCTTCCAGCCTAGTGATTCTGTGATTCTGTGGTCTTGAAGGCTATTGAACCTGAACTGAACTGATTTTCAGTATTTCTGAAAATCACAGAAAAATGAAGATAAAACTCTTTTATTCTGGAGGAAAATCACAGGTTGGAGTTTATTTTCAGTAATTTTATGTCAATGTGTATTACTGATATCTCTCAATGGGTCATAATCATGGGAAGCAATGCAATATATTTTAGTTACAACTGCCCATGCAATCTAATGTGCAGCAGCCACGAGTGCACCTATGGGAAGACTAAGTGGATACACTTGCTCAGAGGGAAGAGAGTAGTGATGGCTAGAATATGCAAAAGAAAATGGGATTTCAAGAAATATCTTGAATATATCAAAATTTGAAATGATTTTCTATTATATGGACCTTTGATTCTTGGAACTGCATGCAAGGATTTTAAAGTATCCTTGCATTGGTTCTTGCTGTGTAAAAAACATGTAAAACCCACACTTCCTCTAATAAAAGAAAATTACACCCTAGAGTTCAGATGTCTGTTGGGATGAGAGACTTAAAATCCAGTTATTGGGAGAGTTAAGGGGTTTCAATTGAGGAAAATCCCATGTTCTGATAATTATATATATATCAATAGATAAATATTGAGACATACAGAAGTATGAATATTCTTAGTTTAACAACTATGGCACATATTTGACCGTTCTGGTTATTCTATTATGTCTAACTTTCTACTACTCCAGTCTTCATCAGTCCTTGTGCATACACAGTAGAAATTGAAACTATGAATCCTGCAATAAATTATAACTTAATTACATGAGAAACACTATAGAAATTAATTATTAATTATGTAATATACGTGATATAATAGGCATAATATAAAATATAAATATATAAATTATACAGTGAGTGAGGCTGTTTTTAACACTGCCTCCACCTCAGTTATCATTGATTCTAAGGAAAGAACTGCATATAGCTTAAGACAGGCAAATGTAGAAAGAGAGGAGGAAAGGAGATGGCAGTAAAGAAATGGAGTAGAAGAAGGAGTAAAGAAATGAAATAAAGACATTGGAAAATAAGTGTCTGTAGCATAATCAGGTTTGGAAATGGCCAGGTTTAGAGTTTCTCATGAATGCCCTTTCACCTTTTTTCTCAGGACTTGGAGATTAAAAAGGAAAAATTAAAGAAATAAAATTCTACAGAACTTCTCATTGCTGAGAAGTCATATATCTTTACAAAATGAGAAACAGTACTTATAGTAAAATAAAATTTTAAACATTCTTAAAATGAAAAGAAAATTGGATAGACAAAAATGATAATTTAAGTGGTAACTATCAGTTTCTTCCATGGAAAACTATCTAGGCTTAACTATATCTTAAAATAATATTTGATATAGTTGAAGTAGAAGTAGATTAAGTAAATGAAGTAAGATCAAAACCTTGTGGCCTTTCAGGGCTATCACATAGGCTAAATGCTGACAATCTGCACATTTGTTGTCAAGCCAACATTTGATATCTGCCTTCAGTTTTATTCCAATATGTATTAAATATGAATGTATGACAGAATAACAGTCACCTAACAGAATTAAAGTTATTTATTCAATTATTTAATAAAGGAAATCTCATTGACATATGAACTGTTCCAAGTTCTGTTTAAACTGCTATCAGTTTTGTATCAATATTTTCCAGAAATAAATTATTTAAATCCACATTCCTGATATAGAATTATTACAAACTTCTGTGAATAAAAAACTTTTAACTCTTGAAGTGTCTTTCATAGGCTAAGATTTAATAAATTCCTAGTATAAACATTTTTTTTGAAAAAAAGCTCAATTAAAAAGGTTATGTTTCAAACATGAGTTACAAGTAGTCTGAAAGAGTAAACAGTCATTTTTCTAAAATGTAACACCAGACTGTACACAGTGTTAAATGAGATCTAATCAAACTTTCCTGTAATTACTTTTCTCTAATTTGTTAGTACAGACTTTAACCTGGCTTAGAGTTCAATGTGATGACAAACCATGGATTTACGTTTTTCCCTAAGGTAACATTTTAATAACTGTATACCTCAAAACATTAAACAAAATGTTAGCTATCAATTTTGCACACATTCCTAGTGTTACACCTGACATCAAAGGTTACATTATTGACATTGATTTAGGTGAATTTTATGCTTGAAAGAAGAATGTTGTGGTGGATTTTATATTATGGACTCGGTAAAAGACATGTTGTCCCAATATTTAATTTAGAAGTTTGTATTGAAGTATTTATTTTATATAAAAGTAGAATAAATAAGGTGCAGAAGCTCCCAACTCAAAGGAAATATGCATGATTTAAAAATTATTAGGTTGAGTGAAACCAGATTATTTCATGAATTCATATGTAAAAGTACAGTATAAGACAAGCACGGTTTATTTATTTAAGTAAATAAGTAAATCAAAAATGTTAAAAAAAATTCAAGTCATAAGAATATTCTCCATCCATTCTTAACACTTTGTAGCTTCAAAGGGTTTAAAAATATTAATGACTACGGACTGATATTGTGCATGAGTGCATACCCTCTTCCACTCCACTGAGTGCATACACTCAAAATTATTAAAACACTAAAAATGTAATTTCTATGTCCAAGTGAGGTCTGTTCAGTGGATATTTAAATCAGTTAGGCTATTCCTAATATGTATTAGGGATGCAATTGTTGTGAGGTGATAGATCTCCTGGAAGTAATGAGATTGTGTGAAGACCTGGTGAAACCACAATCCCTGCTTTAAATACTAGAAGTACACCTCCACAGTGTAATTCCAATTAAAAGGAAAAAAAGGAGCAGTAGTTTTGATATGCCCTGAGACATTATTACACCTTAGTTTGATGGCTCAGCCATTAAAATCTTTTATCAAAGATCAGCAGAAAATAGTGTCCCTAACTACTTCTAATCTTTCAGAGCTAATGTAGTGTAGCATCATGAATTAATGGATTTTGATAACATATACTGCATAAAATCTGGACTTACCATTTCAACCAGTTTAATATATAGATATAAATAGAAATAACAGATATAGATAGAAATATATAGATACAATTATAAATATAGAAATAGAAGTAATAGATATAAATAGAAATATATAGACATATATATAGAAGTGCTATTTCACTATATTATGACAATATTAATAGGTGCTTGCAACTGGAATTGATAAACACAAGAGTTCTATGACAATGGTTTTGAAATCCAAAATGGATTTCCCATGTATACCAGTCAGTGGCCTGTATAAAGCATTAATACAAGAACATTACTATAAATTTTTCCATGCTGTTCAATGACTAAAGAGTTGAAAATTTGCTACTGTGTTTTTCTACATAAAAATTTCACAATTAAGTGTTAAAATCATTATTATTATGACTCTGGTTTTAGCACTCATCAATAATTCCAATTTACCACCATTTCATTAATATTTAAACATCACTATACTGTTCATAATGACTATTTAAATTAATTCCTAGTATTGAAGACATACTTTTCCCACTGACAGTTATCTATTTAATTACTCACTAAATTGTAGTAATCAAAAGCTATGTCCTTGCTGGTGTGCTGTAGATGAGTTTGTCTTATACTTTGCAAACTGGTGAATTTCACATGCTATTTTCTTCTCATACATTTAAGAATTTGAAATATTAAGAATTTTGTTACCTCTTTTTTGTAGAGTGTTGTGATTTAACCCTGTTAGGCAGCTAATCAATACAAGTTGACTATTTTCTTGTTTTAGTCAATGTAATTTTTTGTTCATTCACAAATATGGGACATGGAAGAGAATAGCAAGGGTGAATGTGAAACACCTTGTATGTTGAGGTAATGTTTTAAGAGGTAAAGCTAAAGGTGTATATGACAGCTAAGAAAAGTAAGGAATTAATTCACTATTTCCCATCAGCAGTCATGTGTTTAGCCATCTCCAGGGAAAGCAGAGCTACATCATATGTAACAGGTACTTCCGAAGTCAGATATCATAAGTTCCAAATGCCCTCTACTTTCTCTAATGCCAAAACCCCTGCCTGAGGCAGCTCCACGACAAAGCATGTTTGATATCCAAGCTAACTGCTTTCCATTAAGTAGATTTTTTTAAGTAATAAGAACAGGAGAAAGAACAAGCAAGCAAGGAACACCTTTTAATTTTATGTTTTCATCACTATGTAAAATGGACATCAAGTTGATGATGCTAGCTAAACAGGATTACTACAAGTACACCGCTGTGTTTGCATATATTTTCCAGAATAGGTCAGTTATCATCTGCATTTGTATGCATCTGCAATAATTGATAGCTCTTGCTCTGTGGAGCAAGGGAGGCACAGCTGAGGAATTTTGCTGTCGCACTGTATTAGGAACGGCGATGGTGATGCCACAGACCATAAGCTTAGTTGCACAAGAGAGCAAGATTCATTCTTCCAGATCTTCTTTTATAGACAGTTCCAAGAAGGTCCAAGAAGGTCAAACTCTCATTGGTCATCAAACCAACACCAACATCAAATCACCACCATTGGACAGTTAGGAATAACACCCCTTGGCCATTTCTTACAAGTAAACAACAAGGAGACAGCACCTGCAAAGTCTTTTCCTCTCTAAGGACTGTTTGGATTCCTCCTTATAAATTCTCAGGCAAGAGTGAGAAAATTGTGTAGTTGACTTTGCCACAGGCTCAAGCTAGTGCTTGAATCCTAAAAATCTCTTATTTAAACATTGTCAGTTCCATATTTTGCTTTTGTTTACTTTCTAGATCCCCACACATGGCATCTTCACAAGATGTCTGAGATAGCCACCTTACAAGCCCAAATCCATGCACAAAGGTAAGTAAAGAATATTTTAACAGGCAGATTCAGTGGTGAGAAATTTCACTTCTGATTTTTTTTCCTGTTTTTAATGTGAATCCGAGTTTTATCTAGATCCATTGTTATTTCTCCCATGTTTGAACAACTACAGTATCTGAATTACCCATCCTGTTACAAGAAGGGCAGATTAATAGCTTCTCATGTACTATGAAAATGACAGGTTAACAACTACTTGCATAGTCAACATCAATTCTGCACCAGGCAGTACAGAACAATGCAGAAGTGGAACATTTTCTGGATATTAAGCTCAATTCTTCACTGCATCAACCTCAATTTTCTATGCTTCACTGACAAAATAGGGTCTTCCAGCTGGAAGCATAATGAGCTGGACTAGACTAATTTCACATCAGAATTGACTGTAAAACAAGATTTGAATTTTCAAGGTGTAAAGAATGGATTCTACTCTTTCTTTCTTTCTTTCTTTCTTTCTTTCTTTCTTTCTTTCTTTCTTTCTTTCTTTCTTTCTTTCTTTCTTTCTTTCTTTCTTTCTTTCTTTCTTTCTTTCTTTCTTTCTTTCTTTCTTTCTTTCTTTCTTTCTTTCTTTCTTTCTTTCTTTCTTTCTTTCTTTCTTTCTTTCTTTCTTTCTTTCTTTCTTTCTTTCTTTCTTTCTTTCTTTCTTTCTTTCTTTCTTTCTTTCTTTCTTTTTTTCTTTCCTTTTCTTTCCTTTTCTTTCTTTCCTTTTCTTTCTTTCTCTCTCTCTCTTTCTCTCTTTCTCTCTCTCTTTCTCTCTCTCTTTCTTTCTCTCTCTCTTTCTTTCTCTCTTTCTTTCTCTCTCTCTCTCTTTCTCCCTTTCTCTCTTTCCCTCTTTCTTTTTCATTCCATTGGAGGGTTCACACATCAGATAACACAGATGAAAGGAAATAGTGTTAAATTCATTAGAACAGAGGCAAAGCCTGACCTATCTCTACCAAAATCCTAATTAAATTTTTTAAATTGTCCCCTTAAGAAACGATATTAAAGTAAAGATGTTCCTGCTAAATTTGGACAGACAGCCAAAATACATATATTATCGTAGAATCATAGATGGACACAGTCTTATGAAACAGCTACTGAGAAATGTAAGAATTGAAGAAACATACAGCTTTTTTTTTCCTCCCTCATCTTATGCTGTTGCAACCTCCCTCAAATTTATTCTGTAAAATAAAATAAAATAGGTCAGATGCTGAATGCTTTGCTTTTAAAACTATAGTCATATACTCCTTTATAATCTGTACAGTATCAAGAAGAGGAATTGCAAAATGCAATCTTTGCGCACTATTACAGAATAAATTACAGTGATAACTGATTCACATGAGATATGAAGTTAACCCTTCTTTTTAAATATTTTACTCTACTGATGTTATTTTTCATTAATAATCTTTGCTGAATAACTCAGATCTAAAGGGATTACTAAAGGCATAAGGCAGTTGAGTTTTGGTCAGTAAAAGAAACTTCTGTTCTATCTCCTTGCCTTGAATTGCGCAGAATCTATTACACTGGCAAATGAGGAACTCTGTCTTCAGATAGTAGTTGAATCAAAGCAACAAGTATGTGGACACTGTAAGCTGAGAAATTATCTATGTCAGGAAATAATCAAAATTCTTAGACATCAGTTTCAGTGTGTAGAGTTGCACTTTAATCAGAGTTAAGAAATATGAGAAGATAACACCAAAATATTGAAAAGGATTATAGAGAATATCACTCATTATTGTACTGTAATACTCTACAACCACAGTTACAAAATCCTGGTGCACACCCCCCTTTCTTCAACAGAATAAAAAACATTCCAAGAGATCAATACTATAAGACTATTATAATGATTGTAGAAATTATAGTTTTATCTATATTATTTAGAAATGTTTTTCCTTTTTTCTTATTGTATTTTTTCTTTCCTTTTTTTTTTATATTTTTTTTTTGTGTGTGTGTATTATAGATGTGTTTTTAGTAAAAATCCTCAAAGTGGTCATTGGAAAACAGTTGAAGAAGTAACACCACTGCAACTTGTGTTCATTCTTGCAAACAGTGAGCTTTCATTTTAGTTTATAGGCTTGCACCAAATAGCCTTAAGGAAAGCTTAAGAGCAACATTATGAGTCATTTAGAAGCTGGTTCTTTTTTCCGTTTTGCTTAACTTTTGGAACCAGCCATAGTCTTGTTCACATGATTTATTTATCCAACCTATCTTAGGTGAGCAGATGTATTATTAAGAAGATCTACACCTTTTTAATCCTGTCTTCTCAATCCTGATAACCCAGCTACAAAATCTGTCAAAATGAGCAGAAGGTGTGCCAAAAAGTTGTCATTGGACTGCTTTGGCTAACACAGGTCTATGCTTCTGCATGAGGTGACGTACAGACTTCATCAATCAGAAAAATTCAGCATAAACTGTTACACTCCTATTTTGCTGATAATTTCAGATACAATCTTTTCCTGTACAGGATTTTTAAGGAGTACTTGAGATGTTATCTCACTGAAGGGAAACTGCTGAAGATCTGAAAAGCTTGGTTCAAAAATAGGATGTGGTGAAGCATGACTTCACTGTCTGGCAAATAGAAATATTCTGATAATGTCTGTAATGCATTTCTCATATATATATGCAGAAGGTAGTAGAGTTTGACTTTTTCTCCTATTGTATTCACACTGCGAAAGACAGAAGTTTCCCTTAAAAGGAGAGAAAGAATCACCACCAAGGTTTCATCTCCCACTAAAGAAAACAACATCTAACTGGTTAATTATTCATTACCAATGATGCAGTGGGTGTGTTATATACCAAAAGTAATCACCAGGTATCAAACAACTCATAGGCTATTGTGTTTTGACACACTTCTACACAATATGTGTTTGGTAGAAAAGTGTTCTAGCTTCTGTCTTCCATGCTTCTGATGCCATAAAGCTCTAACTCTTACAGTGACACTGCCTTCTGGCATGTGTGGAGTCACTTCTTCACAAAAAAGAGCATTTCTCTTGTCAACACTATTCTTCCACATAGACTGCTGACAAAATCCATAACGATTTGTTCATCTCTTGGCTTTTTCCTACACATATTCTAATGTTAATTTACTACCACTGTGAAGCAGTTTTACTACATCTGTTAAAGGTTCAGGTTTGACATCAGGAAGAGTTTTGTCACTGAAGGAGTGGTTAAGCATTACAAGGGACTGCTCAGGGACAGAGTGGAGTCATCATCCCTGAAAGTGTTCATGAAATGACTGGACATTTCCCTTAGTGTTATGGTTTAGTTAACGTGGTGGTGTTCAAAGGCTGGACTTGATGATCCCAGAGGTCTTTACCAACTTTGATTCTATGATGCTGTGCTGTTAGAGGATGTACTGCAGCCTTTACTTATTCTAGTCAAGTATCACAAGGATACTTGGCAAAGACTTCGAACCTTTGGAGTTGCATAAATTAAGTATGATAAAAATAAAACAAAACAAAACAAAAATACCATTTGAAGAGGAAATTCTTTATTTTGCTTTCAGCTATAACTACTTGGTCCGTTTGAAAAACACCCAGTTCTAAATCTTATGCAAAGCATTACAGATTCAGTTACTTTTATATTTATTTTATGGCATCTTTAATAGAATAAGATAAAAATAGAAAATTAACACCTCCTGAAATATGATCTATAACTGGACAAAATAATAATTCATATATGAGTGCAATAGCAAAAATGTATCTGCTAGTGTATTACAATTTCACTGAGAACAACCACACCATCCATATGTTTTAACTGGTTCGTTCCTATTAAACAAATTAAATTAGAGCAAACATGTTTAAAAACTACCCAAAATTCAAAAAAGGTTGAGGTTTTTTTTAAATCTTATTTTGGAAAAACATGATGCAGCTTCAGAAACACTTTTATTGCATTGTTCTCAGACAAAAATCAGAGCCCTTAACATAGCTTCCATTTTCCCCTGAAAATACATAAGGTTTGCAATAGGTCAATGCCTGATTCTTTATACAGTTAATGACAGCAAGGCAGCAGTAATTTGGCCAAATATTCTGATTTCATGATACATCTGCTATTGGTTGAACCTCTAATTAATCGATTCTTCTTTGAAGTCAAACTACTTCCACTGTTTCTCAGTTAAAGACTTAAGCAATCACAATGCAGCCTTCTTAAGAGAATCTTAAGAATATGAAGGGCCAGATTCCAGCTATTACGTATTTCCAAAGCTCTATTATTACCTTTCAAGACCTGTCAAGCTGTACTCTCAAAGGCCCTTGTCAATAGCTGTATCAATGAATTCTGTTTCAATGAATTATACCTGAATTCATACAGTTTGTCATGGGGGAAAAAAAAAAAAAATACACAGGCACATTTCCTTATTAGGTTTGTGAGAAAGTGTGACTTTAAGTTCAGTGAGTTGACCACAACTGACATTCCAATACCCACACAGCTATTCTGTCAGCCCCTCTTCTACTGGTGAGGAGAAAACCAAAGGAAGGTGAAAGGACTTATGGAGCAAGATAAAGGAAATTAAAAAAATTGCCTAAGGTAAAACAAGAGCTGTGAGCTTCCATAGAGTAATGAAAGGTTTTATTCCTTACTTCCTCTCATTTCTATGCTAGAATCACACCCTACTTTCCCTGTGGCAGGCCCAGTAGACAGGATGCATGCCACAGAGTATTCCCATCCTCTCACCACCTGGATAAATATGGTGAGTCAAGGAATAGGAGGGAACGACAACAAACTCCTTCCTGGTGCAGCAGACACCTCTCCTCTGTGACTGCCCAGGTGCCTTGGCATAACAGATATGAGGTTCTGCAAGTGGAACCAGACAACAATGAGTACAGTAGTTCATCGAGCTTGGAAGTATCTCCAAGGTTATGTCCCCTTATGCCCTGCATCAAAAATCCTTTCATAAAGAAAAATGTTTTGTCACTCTTGCAGAAGAGTGTCTCCTGAGGGGAACAGAAGGCCCAATACACAGCCTGGACCCACTTCTTAGTGCAGTCTGCTGACTGCTCAGGGCTTCTTGTACTGAAGAAGTGAAGAGAAAGCTTCCTACCTGTGTACAGTCCTCAGATCACTGTCCATTATTTTGGATAGGCAGTAATGAAGTTACAATAAACCTGAGAACAATAAAGGGAAGCTGAGAGATGATTGGCTAAGGGATCAGACGCACAATGCTCCTCCAATTCTCCTCCATTCTTCCAGTTTCAGGAAATGATGAGAGAAGTATCAGAAAGAATCAGCAGATAAATACTTGGCTGAGTCTGGTGGCAGTGACAGAATTTCAGGGAGCTGTTCATCACGGGTGATTTTAGGAAAGATGGTGATAGATGTGGCATACCTGTCTCAAAGTGGGAAAAAGTCTTTGCACACAGTTTAGCAGAGCTCATTGAAAGAGCTTTGAACTAAACTTGAAGGGGAAATGGGATAAAACAGCTCTGGCTAGAGATAAACCTGGGGGCAGCACAATAATTTTGGAGGGAGGATGTGCTAGTGAGGACCTTTGCTCAGTGGAGCTTTATTCAGTGGAGATAGGGGAGGGACGTCCATACTGTAGCAGAGAGACAAAGGTTATTGATATATTAGACACCACAGAAGATTCTGAATATTGACATGTAGTTACTGGGGTTTGTACCCCCCACACGATGTCAGTATCAATAGCCCGAGCAAAGTGCATCTGCACCAATTTTTAAGTTCTTATGATTAAATTTATTATACCTGTAAGTGTTTATTATCTTCATCTACTATAAGGACACAGAATTCTACTAACTCAGGCTTAGATTTAAATATTGAAACTTTAAATTTGTGCAGTTGAACTGTAATATAAGCTCCTCTTTGTAAGCTACCTTTATATTTCTTATGTCTTAATACATCAGAAATATCAAATTCTGATAATCCAGATTTCATACTGGTAGATAAATAACTGTTTCTAGATGTCTTGTTATTTAAACTTCTCCAGCACCAATTTAATATCTCACATTTTTATCTAAATCTATGGCAATTTTTATTTCCCCGTTGAGTAACCATGAGAATTAATAGGTACTCCAGAAGAGCACCTGGACTGCATTATTCAAGCTTTGTATAGCACTTGTGATGTAGAGAAGGATCAAGAGAGTCTTTCACTTCTACATGAGAAGATTCCAAGGATGCTGTCACACAATTATTAGAAATCTCTTTATATGTTTCATTTCTTTTATCTGCAAGTATATCCCTATAGTATGGCTGCATTTGTGGCAGCAACCTATGATTTATCAACACATCTCAGCTTCCTCACTATCATACAGGAACCTTTTTCCATTGTACAAAGTGGAGAATTACTTCTACTGTCTGGATATATTTCTTTTACTCCAGCAATAATAAAAAAAAATCAAGCAGTTATCAGAACGTGGCCTTGTTGCTGAAATGTGAAAGGCAGTAAGAGGCTTTTTCTCCCTGGTGCTGATAAGGACAGGTGATAGTAGTAAAGGACGAGCTTTTGGCTTTGGTCTAGTATCCCAGAGAATACATAGTACAATCTGTTGTCTATTTTTAGTGACCTGTTTCCTAAGCATCCTATGTGGAAATCAGCAAAGAGAGATTAGCTGTGCTGCTAAGGCCATTTAAAATGAGTTGTTAGGATAATTATAAAGAGGGAGTGTTATGCACAAGTGAGAGAAAGAAATTTGTGTTGGTGTAGTGGTTCAGTGGGAGGGGGAATATGGCATCTGATTATCCAAAGGCTTCTTATCATAATATGCAAATACTAACTTCAAATGTGTGAATTGTCCTCCAAAAATAACAAGAAAAGTGAGTCTTTTTCCTTACTAGCTTTGCTGAATTGAGGTGTTAATTACCATGCAATTGCTACAACAGTATATATAAAGTATGCATAGCAAAGCGCTTTCTCTATGACTTTTAACTTTGAAATAGTAAAATGACTTAAATATTTTAAATGCAATTGAAATGCAGAGGTTTAAATGTGATAATGCAGTAACTTCTTGCAGTTATCAAAACCTCTGGAGAATTTTGGGAAATATAGCCCTTAATACTGAATTGCAAATGTATGTGTATTAAGGAGCCAGAGCTTATAATTTTATATCCATTTAGAACATGGCTAATCAACATTACCTGATTTGGTGCTATGTAATTTAATTCCTGTTAGGTTGTAGTTGTGCCACTACTGTCCAATTTAAAGACTGCTAGTCACTATCATTGCAGTGAATCACAGTTACCTAGGAGATAACCCAATAAAACAATCTTCCTGATGAAGCTTCTCCAGTCAAGCAAGGTACACTGTAATAATGCCCTACATTTATAATGCACTTTTCATCCCAAAGCACTCCACAAATTACGTAGAGTGAACATCACAAGTCTGCAGGATCTTTTAAGTAGTGAAGTGCATAGGGCCATCAAGCTTAGCTTTATAAATGATTATTCTTAAATTTTCAAAGTTCTTATTTATATTTACTGGCACTGGTTTTAGAGAACCCTTCCTTTTCCTAAACAATACATATGTACAATTTTGAGCAAACTGCCAAATGCTTTCAAAAGTACACAACCTTTTTCAGACTGCAACAGCCTTGGAAAAGTTGACATTTTTTTCACAGCTATTTTATTACCTGAAAATAAGATGCAAGATACAACAGAGTTGAAATCTGCTCTAGATCTCAGGAAACCTAACATCCAAACGGGAGAGATTTTTTGCCACATACAGCATATCTATATTCATCTGACATAGGAAAGTCCTAATCCCCTCTCAGATATCAATAACTGACACAGGTTGACCATTCCACCTAATTTATCAGAACCTTACAAATAAGACACAAAATTACTAATTCGGCACACAGACTGAAATCATTGAGTCGTTGATTTGAACCAAATTAAAAATAATCTTTCCTGGCTCTGAATAAACATGAAATAATAATATTTTATGTATGCAGAACAAATTTTCCTTGGATGAGGTATATTTTGTTTAAATATTTACTTCTCTTATTTTTCTTAATTCTTCCCAAAGAGTACAAAAAGTTATAAATTCAGTCAAATGCTATGACTGGAATGCTGTAAATAAATAGGTGCAATACAAAGAGAAATATATAAATATATACATTTTTATAGATAACATAAACATATCATGAGTGATACAGTAACACACAAGGGACAAGGTGTTGGTGGAAAAGGCAAAAATAAATTTCACTTGGATTTAGCCATAAAGGGGGGGTCTAAATAATGTAATCTGGAAGTTACAAATTTTGAAATTTAAGAGTAAAAATACAATTAAAAGTATGCACCTGGAATATTATAATAAAACAGAAATCCCTAAGTTGACTGAGTTGAAACTTTGAGAATAGTGAAGATGCAACATAATTTTACTCTGAAGTGATTCTGAATGAATACTTCTCACTAAACGGCCCTGAGAACTTGCAAAATAAGCAAAGATAATTTTATTAGGTTCTTGTTGCAAATTTTTTGTTACACATAATGCTACAATAGACACCTTTAACTAAATTATGAGTTTAAATGAGGGTAGTGATAAACTTATACCCTCATGATTTGAAGCAGATAGCTTCTAAGTTATATTAAAAGTGTTCTTATGAAGATACAGGCTAAAATTTATTGTAATTATTGGTTAAGAACTCTGGAAGAAGAAATGGTGTCTTCCTGAATCTCTGATGGTTTTCTGTGATGTGTAGTTAATAAGCTCTATAAAATTTTGATTTAAAATTTTGATTAATCTCTTTTTAAAATATAGATACTCTTGTGCATTTTTTATATTCTAAAAGAACTAGCTGAAGACATATACTACAGTATAAAATTTAACATTGAAGGTATCTTGATAGCTTGTCCTTGAGCACAAAAGTCATGAAGGTTGAATTCATCATCTTGCTAAGGCTAAAACAGCCTGTACTGTTTGATCTCTAATGTTAATGATTTTGTATTTTGTGAACAGTGTGAGCTCTCAGAAACAGCGGATCCAACAGGATATTTTGGGTCAATGTGATGTCCTTCTTCATCCCTGACAGCCTGAGCCTTCTGACCTGGAACTTAGCAGGACCTGAAGCAAGTCCATCTCTTACATACCTTGGCACATCTGTATTTTCTCACATCCAGCAGATTCTCAGAAGGGGAGCAGAGCTGGTGCTTCTGTTATATCACCTTGATTTTATCCTTTAAAATGGCACAAAATATTTCCTCTATTTCATTCTTATCTGTTTTGGGAGAGCAGCACTTACCAGTTAACTTGAGAGCAATATGATTCATCCTTCAGTTTCAAGAAGTTGGTGTGCACACTTGCCTCCTGCAAACTCTCAGTGTGAGTGTAAATTGAGCATCCTATAATGCAATAAATAACTCTGTATTTCAGTTCCACCCATATTTTATAACTGTATAAACAAATACATATTTAGATGTCTCAGAGTAACTAATTAAAAAAAGATTAATTTCTTTTTTAAGAAAATGCTTTCTACTTTGACATCTGATACCACAGTACTTTTAAAACACTTTAATTCACTGGAAGGTTCAGCTTGTAAAATATAAAAACATGGACTGTTAATGATATTTCGAAAATGAAGAGACTCCTCCTTTTTAAAAACAGTACACTTACTGATTGAAACTTTAGCTAGTATAAATTTCTTTTTTATAAGCCCCACAATATTAATCACCTGTGAATGTGTCAAAGGGGATGTTTGTTTCTCATTTGATAAGAGTGGGAGCAAATACATTTAATTTAAATGATTTTCGGGTTATTGTAGAAAGTTGAATTATATCCTGCTCTTGATTTTCACTTCTGAGGACCATCTGTCAACTACTGAATTTCTAAGAAAAAATAATGCACAAGTGCTAAATTTATCTGCTATTATTTCTTTTCTTTCCAGCTCAACTTCCTTAGTTGAAATCACTTCCACAGTTAATCACTGGCATGAACTTATCTGTAGCCAAAAATGCCTTCTGAAAACAAAAAATCTGAGGTTTGTGAGGGCCTTTCAATGCAATATAATGTATTTACTTTGTCCAATGAAACCTTCTTTCAAATTTTCAGATTTTTCTGGGGCAGATCTAGCCCCTGTCCTAAACTGTCTGTTCAGTTTCAGGCCAGAGCATAATGAGATGAATATCAATGAGAAAAATTTTTGAGAGAATACAAGGATAAGGGTCAGAGAGATGGAGAGCAAATCCAGTTAGTAAGTACAATTTTAGCAATAAAAATAACTATACCTGTTGAAAGAAAAAAAAAGTAATACAAAAAAATTCTGTTTTCTATTTTAATTGATCAGTCTTGAAAGGACCAAGAAGAACAGAAATGGAACTAAAAAACCCCAAAAAACCACAAAAAAATAACCCAAAGAAACCAAACAAAAATAAATAAAAGTGAGTAACTGGGAGTTAACTGTGCAATTCTTGTTCATAGGAGGATTTCCTCCATTTCTTCTGATCCTTTACTTTCTGTTTCCTGATCTTATCAGCATTGTTTTCAGCTGCAGTTCCTTTTTCTTTCAGGGGTTCCTCATTGTTACTGCCATATTGTGCAATCTGTGGTGCTTTTACTCACAGGCATAGTTATTCTTCAGGAAAGAACCAGTCTCCTTTCTTCCAGAAAATCCACAGTACCCACTTACACTCAAGGAAAAATACAGTAATACAGAGAACACACATGTAGATCATTTACCATCTGTCAAATAATTTAATGGAAACTGTCATGAAATAGAAAAAATATTTTTCTCCAAATTTAAAAAGTATCAGCAACAGAAGAGCTCTCTGTTTCATGTTATGGGGGTTTTTATTATTTATACATAAAAAATTAAACACTTCTCTAGAACAACTATTTCGTTTGATTGAGACACTTTAGAGGCTAATTTGTCTTCATGTATATAAAAGATGCTTTTTTTACCAACTGTGTAGTTTTCTCCAGCTTCATATATGGAAAGCATTTACATAAATCCTCTAAAATACTGGCAAAGCATCAACCTTACAAGGTCGTTCCCAAGTTGCATAATAGAATACAAATTGGTTTGCAAGTGCTGTTCAGCATTTTGACACAGAGCTAAGGAAATAATGCCAAAGGGTGCTCTCTATTTCAGCAGTGTTTCAAGACCAGTAAAATTAGTAAAAATTATAAATAAAGCAGTCTTATTGTTGCCTAAGGCAAGAGGAGATGGGTGAAAGCCAGTTTCATCATAATTACCCTTAAAGCAAATGGACTTTTGATCAAATAACACTATTGAAAAGGAGGACCAAATAAACTTCATGTAGAAATTAAACATGTTCATGACAACCTATGTAAAAAATTTATACAGTCATATAGCAAGTTCTAGTACAATTATGAATTCATGTTCCTTCAAGGCAAAAAGAAACATGTTGAAAAAATCTAGAGCAGTTTGCATAGATATAATTTTTTATTTGCATGTGTGTTTGTTGTCTGCATGATTACATTGGCAGAGCTGCAGTTCTGAAGTTCTGACAAAAAAGAATGTGACTTGGTTGTCATTTTAGATTCTCTGCAAATTAGCACATGGAATTATTTGCCAGAGAGCCTGCCAAGGCACAGAATTTAATTATTATCGGCATGGATTTGTGCATCTCAAACAAGTGAGGTGAGGAATTTTCTATGAGAGTGAAGACATCTTGGGATGAAAGAATTCATTAATAATATCACGATATTAGATACACTTTAAATAACTTCACACTAAAACATCTGTTTTCTTATAAGACAAATAGACATGGAAGTTTCTCCAAATCTTTTATCATTTGGAAAATATTCCAACAAATAGAAGCAATTTCAGATTTTATTTAGTTATTTATTTTTACATTCTAATGTTGTAACAAATTAGATAATAATATAAAATAATTTTTCTGTCCATATAATAATAGAGATAATAAAATAATTGATATAATAAATAGATCTCCAATTTTTATTTTGTAATGGAAATATTTGGTAGAATTGAAAAATTTTCTAGAATTAATTACATCACTAAGTTATTCCTTATTCTCAGCTATATGGAGTGTCACCACATAGCTCTGATACAGAAGGTCCTGTAGTCCTGCTGGGAAATAAGCATGGGGAAATTTTAAAGTAGGTCTGAGCAGGCTTTGTCCTGTTAGCAGAACTGATTGCCTGTTCTTGCAGCCATTCATTCTCACTGGTGCATTCCTTCCACCTCCCTTCCCTTTAAAAATTTGGTCTGTGCTATTGACATCCCCGAACTGAAGCAGGACCATCTCTGTCATAGATAGTGCTGCTGGGTGAGCATGGTGAAGAGAAGAATTTCCATCAGGGCCCAAGTCTCCTCCTTTTGGGTTTGGGTAAAAATATAGAACCATCAGACCTGATACTGGCATGAAGGTTTGTTCCAAACAGGTATGGAAAAAGTCTTTCTAGAAGCTCTCTCCCTTTACTTGACACACCTTACCCTGTCTTTGCTTGTCTGTGGTGAAGCTTCACCCATCCTGAAGCTGACATCCCCCCAGGTGTTGAATTGGCCTGCCCTGTCACCATTTCTGTGACCCTGCCAGGCCATCCTGTATGCAGGGACCACGGGTCCCCTCTCCAGGTCTGATCCTGACCCCAATCCACAGGCCCACATCCCAACCTGGGCCTCAGCTGGTCCACATTCCAGGGAGGTGATTTATGCCTGGAGCTGGGTTGGAAACTCTGCCAGTGCTCCTCATCTGTCCTGCACCTGGCTGCCAAGTCCTGTCCTGAGAGACCCTGACTGCTTTGCTGTTCCTTGCCCAGCTAGACAAACACACAGTCTGTCTTGCACCACATCATAAATCTCTGCAATTAAAAGGTATTCTTCTGAAAAGCAAGTGCAGATGAAATAATCAAAAGAAAAAGACCAGTAAGTGGATTCTCGAGGTAGTTCTACAAAGGATCACATGGATACAATTATGAGTCAGGGTAAACAAGGGTGCCAGATGACTGTATTTTGCTTAATGAGGAAGGACTGAGAAAATAACTTGTATTTGTTAGCTGAGACCCTTTGATTTGTCTGACAGAGTTTAAAAATATGAATGTAACTAATGCCAGACAATTTAGGTTTCGAACCACAAAAAATCCACAAAAAATGCCTAATTTTCTTCAGTGATGAGATTACAGATATGGTTAGCAAAGAAATTATTCAAATACATTGTAGATCAATAGTATTTTTCATAAGCAGGTCCTGTCATACACTTATTTGATTGATTAATAACACTGTCCAGTGAAAAAACTTTTAAGTTAATTAACAAAAACTCAGAAACAAAACCATTTCACTTAAAAGAAACACAGCATTAAGAGAGTGATGAAGGAAGCTTAATTCAAGAAACAGTATAATATCAGTAAGGGACTTATTTTCCAACATGCCTCTCTATATAAGTCTTTCCATGTCATAACATAATATTTAGGGTCAAATGTTAACAATGCTAAGCAGTTTATGCTAAATTAGATAACTAAACTGTCAGTACAAAGTTACTGAGAAATAACTCACAGATCTGCAATGTTGAATCAAAGTAGTGAGCTACTGCCTCTAAACCAATTTTATGTTATTTTAAAATAAATTCCATCTCAACTGAACACTTAGATATTAGAAACTGTTGCAAAAGACTAGGTTAGTGTCATGTATTCAAGTCCTTTATCCCTCTCAAAAATTAATTATTAAATTATCATGTCCAAAAAAGGACATGAAATTAATAAAATAATTATTTTCTTAAAACAGTAATCAATATCTTAAATTTAATTCAACTAATGCTTTTTACTTTGATTTTAATTTTTTTAGAATATAATAAAAAATATAAATACAAAGCTGTCAACTCTGACATAGTAACATCAACTTTCATCTTGCTTATTAAATCCTCATAAATACAAATAATATAGTACTTAGAAAAGGCAACATAATTACTATGGTATGATTCAGAAATAATCTCATTAATAATTCAGAAAAAATCTCTTATTAATTATATGTACTCATAAATCTTCAAGTTTGATTTTTTTTCCTAAAAACAGTAATCACTATGACTGCCACAAGGCACAAGGCAGTATTGTGAGAAACAATATTGCTTGAGGTTTGCTTACGCATCTGTGATCTTCCCAGACTTCCTGCATATGTTTTGTAGTTTTCATATAATAAATCTTCATACATATCTTATTAAAGAATGTGACAAGAACACATGTCCACACTTTCTGAGGAAAAAAGAAACTTGTAAGTGGCTTTCTATGTGGTCTTTCAGATAATCCTTCACAATTAAGCAAAAGTGGGGGAATATAATATTTCTGCCTCCTTAACTTGCTGATAAATGTTGCTCCTCACAAATGCTTCATTTAAATTTGTCTTCATGTTGATCCAAGTTTATGAAGGGGTTCTCTTTTATTTAAGCCACTTCATGTCTTAATTTCAAGGCTTAATTTCAAGGCTACTTTATCTTTTGGTTATTGAAACAACAACATAATATGAAAAAGGTTAACCAAAACAAGTCATGCCAAAACAGAAACAATAGCATATTAGTCACTGCCAAGGACAGTTTTATTTAATTTCCCTCTGACATCCCTTAGTGAATGCATCCATAAATTAAAATATCTACAGCAGTAAAAGTGCTTAGTCTGAAGATGGTGATGGTAGATTTGGAATTAGATATAATGTGGCTTCATGCCCAGAATGAATCAAGTCTGTTGCATGCTATTTTGGTTATGTGCTTAAATCATAAAGAGAGATCCATACATGTGTCAATTCTATCTCTTTTGTCTAGTTCCCATTTCTGTAGTCATCATTCACATCCTGATGCACAGGATTACTAACTATTCCAATTTTTGAGCTAACATTTTTCCAAGTGGTATATCCTTATTTCATCCCTTGTCTTATGCAATCAATGTACACCCACTACTCAGCTGATTCAGTTGCTACAGTAAAATCTCTGCATGGTCAAAGAGAAGGTCATGTCATTTTTCTTTTCCTCCCGCCAATGATTAATAACTTTAAAAAATGTTCATTCTACCTACTGGCTGCTCATACATGGTCAAGAAATGTACTATGTCCAGTCATGAACTATAAATCCGAAGATTTCTAGTGAACTACCCCTTCAAAATCATAACTTCAGTTATGCAAGTAAGATACAGACAAAATAGTTGAGGTTTGAACAGAAATTTTGAAGGTCATCTAGTCAGACTCCTTGCTCAAGAAGAGCTGTGTCACAGTTACAGAAGGTTGTTTATGGTCTCATCCTTTTGAGTCTTACATATCTCCAAAGATGAAGATTCTTCAGACTCTCTGGTTACATATTCCCTGTTTGATAACACACATGGTGAAAAAGAAAATAAGTCCGATATAGATTTTCTCTGTTCCAACTTGGTTTCGTTGTTTTGCATTCTTCATCAGTATGATCTGACTCTAACTCCTCTATACTCTCTTTAAAAAGTTGTAGACAGCAGTAGCAATCTGCCTTTCAGCCTTCTCTTCTTCAGGATAAACATATTCCTTTTCCTCAGCCTCCCTTCATATTATTGTTGCTCCTGGTTATCTTGGTAGCCCTGCACTAGTTTTTCAATGCTTTCCCTGTACTGGGGAACCAAGATACAGAGACAGCAGTCCAGGTCTGGTGTCACCAGCACTGCCTAGAGAGGAAGAATTCTTCTTCAACTGTTGGCACCCTGCCTTATCTGCCTCAGGGACAGCAGGGATCGTTACCGACTTTGGCAAAGTTTTTTATGATGCATCCTAGGATGTTTTTGTCTTTGTGTGCTGCAAGGACTCATTTCTGGCTCCCATTCAGTTTCATTTCCGCTAGGGTTCCATGTTTCATTTTTTCTTTTTTTTAACGAAAGGCAGCCTCTTGAGTCTCCATCTATTACTCATTCAAAGATATTGTGAGAAACACATAGTTTTCCTTTTGCAAATATTAGTGGATGCTATGTGCTGTGCATTATATAATGGTAATTTTTACAGAAGTAGCTGTAGTTGTGAAATAATAAGTAATGCTTTTATTTTTATAACTAACTGACAATAATTAAAATAACTCAGAAACATTTGTGAAGTAGTTGATATTGAATTGGAGAACCTGTGGTTAACTTGCCATGACTGAAATAGCTAAACCATCTGCATGGTCAGATGACATTTGAAGAACTGGTGTGATGAGGATCCCTGCTACTGACACTTTGACTATCAGCAACTGCTGAATAGCAACAGTCACCTGCTGAAACCATGGGGGCTGTTGTGAGGAGGTGACACATGACCCTCAAAACCACAGCCAAGATTACTGCTCATGCTCTAAACGGGTGGATCTGAGGTGAGGCAATGCTAAAAGGTTCCTGGAATATGTGAACAAGTTCAAAGAAATGTTTGGATATGTATAATTGTTTATGAATATGTATTTGACCAGTGCAATAGAAAGGGTATATAAGAGTTGCTATGGTTAGCCAGTGTGTCTCTGGCAATGGCTACACACCCAGCACGCTTACTTTTGCTTTATTGATTTTGTCTTGTATTCTCTTTCACTAAATTTTTAAAAGTTCAGTTGGGGAGTGGGGGTCATTTCTCACCAATATCCTCTCATTGTCCCTTTTATCATACAGCATGAGACATGGACTTTTGCCTTTGCATAGCCTCCATGAAGATTCCATTAGATCTGTTTATTTTTCTAATTTTGCAACAGCAATTATTTTTCCTTCAGTATATTAAATTATTGTTTTCAGTATTGAATCTGACACTATGCAATCTGGGGAGGTGGTTTGGGTTTTTTTAAATTTTAAACTCTAGTCCACCAGTCTTTTAATATGTAGCTGTGCTACATTCTTACATTTACTTGCTACTGTCTACAGAATTTCTGAAGTCTAGATTTTACTTTTTCCTAACAGTTGATTCCCTGTGTATTTAAATGCCTACTTAACATTAAGTTTGTGAGTAGTTTCTCTGAAGTCAGTTCCATTGATTAATGCTAAGTATGGTCTTAATTACATTGTTGGATTGTGGCCAGAATGACTGATGCCTCATTTGTTGCAAGCTATTAATGACTCCTTGTAATCAATGTGACCGTAGTGAGAAAATCTCTTCCCCAGTGAAGGGATGTCTGTCTCCTAAATTCAGATACTTAAATCTGAGATAAAAATTTAGGACTAGAAAATCCAAACTATATAATATATGCAGTCTATGATACGATAAGAACACAGCAAGAACTCCACAAAATCCACCTTCCTATTTCAAAGAAGGTGAAGTATTTTTGAGAACTATGTATTTTTCTCATTGTTGCCATTAGAAAGAATGAAGACAACTGGCTCAGAATGCATGATAAACTTCATACAACCGAGGTAATGAGAGGTGAATATCACCTTGATAACCAAAATTGTTATTGCAACATGATAGTGCTTGAATTATGGCTATTGGTATTAGGATAGAATTTTTTCTTACTCTTGTGTCGTGAAACCCACAGACACACAGAAGACAGTCCTTACCTGTTGACCTGTATAGAGAGAAAAATGCTACTGCTAAAGAACCTGGACATTTGAGGACCATGCTTCTTTGAGTAAATCACTAGAGGATTATCAAGAGGAAAAGCACGTGTTGATCTAACTCTTAATACAAAGATGAATCTAATGTTCACTTGCTAATAGCCATAAAGTATTCAAATTCAGTTCTTTTGTGGAAAGGATAATTTTTCCCCATCAAATTACACTGTAATAATAACTAATTTTAAATCCAGCATGTTAAAGACTTTGAACAAGAGTATATCACTAAACAACAAAATAAGCAGTCAAATGGAAGCACAAACAAACTGAGCAGCAACACAAATAAGTCTTCCAGAAGGAAAAAAAAAAAAAATCATTCAAAATATGAAACAGTGCATATGAAATTAAATGGAAAGAGAATAAACTTTTAAACTTTTTTATTTTTATTTAAACTTAAATATTTATTTAAACTTAAATATTAAGGCATGTGAGACAAGCCATAGAGTAAAAATGGTTTGGAATAAAATTTTCTTTGACTACACTAGAAGTAGAATCTATATAAAGAGCTGAATAATATCCATATTCCAAATGAATGTAATCCTATGAAAAGTGAAAATAATTCTAATGAAAATGTCAGTGTGATCTCCTACAGTAGGTATTACTGTTATTATTATAGTGCAACTATAGTCACATATATACAGTGATATGTTAAGTAATTTTTGCAGTTTGAGGAAAGGGTCTTAAGAGTCATCCTACGTAGTTTTCTGAGCAGAGTAGGGCAGAGGCCATAACCAAAGCATGTCTGTACTGGCTCTGGCAGGAAGAGATTTCATTTTCTTCAGAGCAGCCCATATGGTGCTGAATTTCAGATTTATGATTAAAAAAACATTGTTTTGACTGTGGCTGAACAGTCCTTGCACAGAATTGAGGGAGTTTTTAAAGTTTTATTTCTGTTTGAACTTCTTTCACTCTGTCACCCCAGTGAATAGCCTGATCAAGATCACCAATAGATCAAGAATTTGGAAAAGGAGAAACCCAGAACAGCTGAACCCAACTGACCAAAAGCATATTCCATAACATATGACGTGCTCGCCAATAAAAGTTCAGGAAAAAGAGGCGGATAGGGGTAGCTTGTGATTATATTGTCTTCCCAAGAAGCTACTACATGTGATGAGATCTTGCTTCCCATGAGCTGGCTGGACATCTCCATTCCAATAGAACATAAGGAATTCTTCATTTTGCTTTGCTTGAAACTCTGCTTTACATGTTAAGCTGTCTTTACCTTGATCTGCAAGTTTTTCTCATTTTTGTCTTTTTTATTGTCTCAAGAGACTGAGTGGGGGCTTAGTTGTCAGGTGATATCAATATATCACAGTATTATAAATTATTATAAAGAGGAAGAAAGACACATCTTTTCCACTCCATAGTTCCACGTTGGGCTTGTGTCTTGAAAATCAAGTAAATTCTGGTCTTCCTGCTAAACTCACAGAAGATATGCTAAACTGAACAAAAGTTACAGAAGAGGGAAAGAAGAATAAATGAATGTATCAGTTCTCAGTTCCTGAGAATATAAATAAGCAGCTAGAAGAAGTGATGGATATGGGGAAATGTATTAGAAGGATGATAGAATCACGAATTATGTATTTATAAATAAAGAACGAATAGTAGTTCATGACATCATCCCTGAGAAAGATTGCATTAAGCTTAATTTGACATACAGAAAGCAAATAAAAATAGTGGGTTTTTTCCACTCCAATTGTAATTAAATTATTTAACACCTTGCAAAAAGATGCAAATAACAAACACAAATTCCTTTAAAATGCACGAGATGGTGTGGAGTTTTAATTATTATAAATAGAGAAATGATTATCAAATTTTATGATCTAGATGTTCGTATAGGAATCACCATCTTCAGAAGCTGAGATGGTGCATCAGATACAGACTGCTCATTACAATAGTTATCTGGATATTTGTTATTAGGTACTGTTAGGAATAGGGCATGGTATGAGATGTAGTAGACAGATCTTTCACCTGTGCCGTCATATTAAATCTCATAAATTTAGGTGCCTCATAAATCTGCATACAGTATTTTTAGGCAATAGGAAGAGTATTTGCATATCGTAAATGTAGTCAATAGGAAGAGTCAACCATCTCTGGACAGTTGCTTTTCTAAATTTATCTGTTAGAGAAATTTAAGGAAAATGTCTACTCTTGTACTCTTGATACTTTTCAATGATTTGCAACAGAAACACTTTGTGAGAAAGTGTCCGTGAAGCATTCCAAAACATTCCATATATTGGGAAGACTGGAATATACAATGCTGAAGGCAGACATGATTCTTCATCATTATTTTAGAATCCCTTTTCCTCACACAATTGTGCCATGCACAGATAAACACATCCTCCATGCTTGTACAAAATAAAAAAATGTTTATAGAATTCTGACAGATCTGTAGCATATAACTCAAATTCTGTCTTCAAAAATGTAACAGAAATTTGTCTTACAAATTTCCAAACAAACTTGATTCCTTTTTAACAATCACACAGGCTCAGATAGAAAACAACCAACCACGCAAACCCAAAACTCCCCAAAACCCCTCCCATATCATTTTCTTCCAAAACTCAGGTTTCACTAATAGGTCATATCAAGGTGCTGTATTTGTCCTGCTAGTATCTCACTACATGCTGTATTGGGGCTGCTGCTGTTTCAGTTATCAGAAAGCCTTGGTTTAACACTCTCTGCCAAGAAATGCCATGAATGTCAGAGTGCTTGAAATCAAAACTGAAAACTGACTTGTTTTTCTTGTTGCTTCCCATCATTAGTTTGGCATTGCAAGCTGTGTTATTAATTAGTGTACGTCTCTTTTCAAGCACCTTGAGATGCCTTGCTGAGATAAGTTACTATGTACTATAAATGGAAGTTGTTCACATCCAGTCAAAAATTAGTCAATAGTACAGTGGAACAAAGTCTTTCAAAAGTATCATCACCTATAAAAAATTCAATATAAATTAATACTATAAGGCTGATTTTGGAATCTGTATTTATAGTTTACAGCTCAGAGAAGTATTTATACCTGTGCATTATGTCTTCAAAATAATTGCTATATTCATAAGGACTCATGTGAATCTTGCACATCTTTACTCAGGTACAAGCAAAAAGAAGGGCAGAGGAGATGCAGATATAAAATTTCTGTTAACATTCCTATGATGGATTTCCAAGATACAGGTTCAGCACCATACGTTACTGCTAATGAAGAGGAACTAATGAGGAAGGCAGATAGCTCATCCTAAGAGGATAGATTAAAAAAGCTGGATAGTTTCTTGAAGTAAGAAACTTCTTCGACACTGTTGAGCTGTTTTAACTTTGGTTGAACGTTATAAGGCTTCAAAGATCATGGGAGATATTAACATCTCATTTGAAAATGGGATTAATTGTAGTTTTGCAATCCCAGGATTACAAGCTTTAGAGCTAACCTCATCTCTAAAGACACTGTTTCAAAAATGTGCCTGGTCTAATTTCACTTCAGATTACTTTTTAATAAGAACAGTTTTCAACAGCAGGAGAAGTTTAAAGGTTATAAAGGAGGTATCAAAATTACGAATTCTCAGGGAAAAATATAAAGAATGGAGGATCCTTGGAACTAGAGTTAACTTCACTGCTGAGTCCAAGGCTTGTTCAGCTATATAGAAGACTGATATTTCCTCTCACTTATTTCTCCTTCTGGCTATGAAGTAGTAATCTAACTTGTGCATGATTATTTTTTCCTTTAGACGCCAGATATTTAATATGTGAAAACAATTCTCAAAAAAGAAAAATTATCTTTAAAAAGCTCAGAAGAAACAACTGACACAGCTGGATGTTCAAATTGTATCTCCAGTGAGTGAATTCAGTTTTATAAAAAACACTTTCTGAGATCCTCTAATAAAGGCAGCACAGATAATTATCTTTCAAAGTGCTTTAAGGTGAAAATGTAAGCAACTCTGAAACTTCCTAGCCATTGCCAGAAGCTTAGTAAATTAGCCATTAGTAAAAAATATATTTACCACAAATAAAGAAATTAAGAAAAAGTGGTTAAAATAGAATAATTTTCTTATTCTTATGTTTCAGATTTTTTTTTCCTATTTTTGGCAAGAATGAAAAGCTATTCCAGGTACCCTGTGGCTCTCTCTCTGCTCAGTTCTGCTTGAAGCATGGCATGTTAAATGTCATTTCACTATGGAACTGAAAGAAACAGACTGCTTGGTATCCACAGGAAAGTCAGGGACCACTGAGACATTCACGGGACAACCATTGCAACAAAATGGACAAATTTCACAGTTTAAGTCTAGATATTGCTAGGCAGCAATGGACAAGCATAGGAGCAAGTGATTACAAAATCCTAGCTTCTACTGAAAGATTTAGCTTTTGGTATCAGACCTAGCCTCAGATCAAGCTTCGTGGTTTTGCCATTATGTAAGGGATGAACATATATGAAAAAAAGAACTCATTATGGTGAAGGTGTCAGCCATGACAACATGAATCATTTTAAGCCAATTCACGGTCAAAATAGTAACAATTATGAGGTTCCTGGAAAATGGAAAGGAACATTTTACCTATTTCTTGCCATCTTTTTTTCATTCCTCAGCAGTACACTTTCTGAAGTGAAGAATATCACTTCTAGCACCAAGGACACAGATTTGGACTTAATGCCCAATTATAAAATATGACTGACTGGGTATTGATGGAGGCAGCAGTGTTTCCCTCTCTCTTGGTATCTCCAGGTTCAAGACTAACCTGCACTTCATTTTGTCACTGCATCCTGTATAATGCTTGCAAAAATTATATGTTAAAAACAGGCTAAAGACTTCAACAATGAAAGAGATAGAAAGTGTGACTGCGTAATTCAGTGCAATTTCAGTATGCATTGCATTTTCTCTTTCATAATAGAGAGAACGCTCTGAAGGTCTGATTAACTTTCCCTCCACCCTTTTCTCATCCCTGCCTATTATGCCATTAGAGTTAAGGAATCTCATTTACCCATGAGTCTGATGTCATATCTTGTAAAATCTTACAGTTCCTAAGACGACATTTGTAAAAATTATACTCATGTTGAAGATACTTAGAAGATACTTAGCACTGTGATGACATTTCTCGAAATGAGGCTTTTATGAAAGAACTAATTAATATTTTTATTTTCTTAAAACTACTTGCTTTCTTCTGTGAAGAAATTGTAAGTGGTAGTTCAAAAAATCTTGATATCAAATGTGATGTTTGAACTCTTTGGTGAGCTGTGTGCATTCAACAAGTTCTTGTGATATACTTTGCAGTTATCTCATAGGATTTTTGATTTCAAAAGAAAATTATGAGCCTCAATTTCTTTCACAGAACTTCTGGTAAGAAGACATTTTTTTATTTCTATTTTAAATTTAACCAGAAGAATTTAAATAGTTATTTGACTACTAGCATAACTGTGTTTCTAACACTACAGTTCAAAATAAATTATGCTATTCACTAGAGTGAAAATACATATCTTAAAATTTAAATTTCTGGCCCTATTCTGCTCTCATTTACATATAAAATCTATTCTATCACAAGTGTTTCATTACAGTGCAGATAGATCTCGTAATGAATAAATATTTTTTCTTGCAATTAAATTTTCATTCTCTAACTTTTAATGTGAACTGGGACCTTATACTGATGGTGAATATCTTTTAAAGAGGATCTTATTTTCCTTTTGTGTCTGCAAATCCTAAGTGTCTTAAAATTGCTGTCAAAATTGTACACCTTTTTAAAAGGAAACTTTCAGTCTTTCCCTATAATTTCCTGTACATCAATGCTGCAGCACAGGCCTGAGCAGCTTTGCATGCACCAATTTGAACTAGTTAAAAGTAATTTTTTTCTATAAGAAGAAAATGTCTGATAATTTAATTTTTGCCTCCTTAGAGATGCCATGAAGGCACAGTTACACGTTCCACAGTGTCCAGCCAAAACACTTCTGCACTACTATAGTCAATGTGTGACACAGACTGACATGTGTTGTGCAACTAATCATGTTTCAATTATCATTCCCTGCTCTTCCAAAATTTAGGTGTCACTACATGTCCATGTGTGAAAAATTGAACAATTCAGGCTACAATTCATAGTGAATTGTAACTTAGCACAGGTCAGTAATGAGCTATAGCTGCAAAACTGATGGACTTGGGTTTTAAATCCTGTGTCCATTACTTCTTATAAGCAGTAAACCTGTGATGAAGGAAAACAAAAAACATTTCTGATAGAAATTCAAAATCTTTAAAAATGTGTCAGTTTTACAAGAATTTTTCAAAGGTATCAGAATGTACCGTTTTAACATTTTCTCTTAAATTACTTGTCTGAATTCTTGCTCTTGTTAAACTAATCTGAAATTTGTACAACAAAAACAAACTGCTAAGATATAAAATATGTTTCTTGAACTCTTTTCCTTGATAAATGTGCTTGGAAATATTCAATTAAATTTAAAAAACCTCCTTTAAATATTCTGTAAACTCAAAATCCTCCTTTTTTTTAATTTATTCTCCCTCCATGTTGAGTTTTTACATTTTTCCCTTTCCAAATATGATTTTATCTTATTTACTCTCATTGATTTCAATAGCATTTCTAAAGAATTTTGAAAATACTAAGATCCATAGTCTGTTATATTCACAGTAATTTAAATAATGGTTTGCATACATTATTTTAGATAATATGTGATTATTGCAATACTTTTTCTGACCTTATCTATGTCAAACAACTACACTCACACCATTACCCTTTACCGAACCCCAATAACTAATTATGACAAAATCACTTCTGCCAACATCTCTGACAAAGAGTTGTCCATTTTTTTCTTTGTTCAGATTCAGAAGCAGAAATCAATTCCTGTCATGCTTTAGAATAATAAAGAGGCTTCAAGAATGTAGAATTTTCTGCAGAGACTCATTAATAAAGACGGCAAAGTTTAGCTTCTCACTGATAAACTGAACACATTCAGTACCTGCTCAGAAGACTACTTTCTTCACAGTAGCAGCATCACATTATGGGATGCTTTGTGTATTTTCTTGGACCTTATAGATGAAACTTGTAGTAGGATGAATTATATAGTATTGTACCACATCACTGTAGTAGTATCTCATTCAATTATCTGTATACCATGACCCCAGCATTATTTTGCTATGCATTAGCGAGTCAGAATACTCTTCCTTGTATGGGTAAGCATGACCTGTGTTCCTGTCTTCTAGACAGACTTGTGTTTGTCAGATGGAAATCATGGTTTGTTTTAGTGAGCTCAGCTTAAGCAGTGACCCAGTTCATTCTGTGTGACTGCCCTGTACAGTTCATTGTTCTACACTCCGTCAATCTTCGTGCTATCTGCATATTTCGTCAGCAATGATTTTCTATTTGCTTCTATGCCACTGATAGAAATATTCCCAGATCCATTACTGTTCACTTCAGAAATTCAACAAAAATTTCCTCATTCAGTGCTTAATTGTCACAAATTACTTCAGGGGGTATATCAGGCAGGCATTATTATGCTTTAAATGGGTCTTTTATTATCGTGGTCCTTTTCTGTACTAAGTTAATGGCTAAAAATGAACCTACTCTTTTTAACAAAAGATAAAATCAAGTAAGGAAAACCTACCAATGGTGTTCTTTGCAAAGAATAATCTATCAAATCAAGTACCTAATGAAAATGTTGAAGGATATGTAAGACAAGACATATATACATATATATATGTGTATATATATACACACACATATATATGTATATATACACACATGCATATATCTATACATTTATATGTATATATACACACATATAAATATATATCTATATACATTTATATGTATATATACACATATAAATGTATGTATATATTTTGCAAATACAAATGTTTATTTTATTGTAATTTTAATAAATCTCTGAATTATGACAGCTATAACTAGGTCTAGGTCAATAGCCTAGTTGTCTAGGTCAATAACCTAGGAGAAAAATCATCTGGGATAAGATGAAACAAATAATTCACGTTTCACAGCCATTAAAGCAAATTTTCATAAGCATTTCCTATTCTAAATGCTATTTTAAAAAATAGCAGAGCAATACTACATGGTTACAATAGTTTTGCAAACAATGTTTGCATTTTTAAGTAGTTCACTCATATCTAGTGAAAAAAATCACTTAATTGAAAAATTCACTTTATCTGAAAGAGAAAATTTCACTTTCAGATAAATGTTCATGGAAACATACTTGGAATCTGAAAGGCAATTTTATACTATTTTAAAAAATAATAAAATCTTGAGAAACCTCACTGTCTCATAATTTATTCTCATAATTAATTGCTTTTCCTTAGAAAGGACCAAAGTTTCCTTTTACCTGTGCTCTTCTCTACGCTCATATCCATTTGTGTTTTAGCTTCTACCTGAAGAATCTTATTATGTTCAAAATTATGGTAGAGAACTAAAATTACTGTAGAGGACAAAGTGATTTCTGCATTCAATTGAAAATGAAATTTATTAGAAATGTGGATAGTATCTGAATGAGAAATATCTTACTGCTAGTTTTGATTCTGCAGAGTAACCAAGAAAAATGAGATTGATTTTTGTGAGTGTGAGGCCATTCGTAGATTCTGGCTTGTTACTCCATTATTAACATATTGTTCTTTGCTGGTCTTCACTGTGCTCCTTCAGAAGAAAATGCCTGAAACAGACATTTCTCCTTCGATAAGGATTAGGTAAGAATGAATTTTAACCCTGAAAAACTATTCAAGAACGGACTGGGTTAAAAACTGAGCAGATCAGAAAACTGGTGGATATGGCTGAATATATTTGAAAGAATAATTATGAAGGGTCTGCAATTCGATTCTTTTTAAAAAGCAAATTACATTTGAAAGGAGACTCCATAGCTTCTAATAATCTTTTTTTAAACTAAAGTAATTTAAGACCACAGTAAAAGATATGGCATATTAAGACTACAAATTCAAAAACAGGGTTGCAGGCAGTGACCCTGAAAGTCTGCATAAAAAGGGTAAAAACATTTTCAAGAAATTAAAACTGTTATGGCCTGAAAATTTGGCCAGTGTAATTGTATGATGTTTGTTTAGTCTCAAAGTATCAGATGACCACCATCTCTATTTCAACAACAATCTTTACTTTTTCCTTTCAAAAATTTTGAAGATCCTATTTTTCATTCTGCTCACCTTTTATGCAACAAAAGATTTGATTGTTAATACATTTCATTTCAGTTTTCTTTCATTAGTTATACACATGAGAGCTTTATGTGACTTCCTGATGTACTCTGAGTCCATATTTAACACTTCATTTTGAATGAATATGCTTTCACATAATAATTCAAATTTAGTTCTTGTAATATATGACCAGAGTCCTTGCTTTGCACCCACTGCTCATGAAAAGGCAGTGTTGGTTTTCATTACATTATTTAAATAATATATACATGTAAACAGAAGCATATGTGTTATAAAACCTATTAGTACTATATTTATGTATTGTATCATATGTACTTCCTATATGCATTTTTCAGTCACTGTTTGTGTAAAAGAATGATCAGCACCACTCATCTAGTTGAAATTTGAGAAGAAAACCCAAAAATTTCTTTAATTTAATTCAGCTCCAATAGGATAACCTAAGCAGGACAAAGTGTTAATGACAAATTATTTCCCTAGCTATTAAAATCGCAGAATTTCTTGAAGTGGTTAGCCTTTGCTGTGAACTGTGTGTAGCAACTACATTTCCTGGTAAAGATAATTGGGGAAAAGTAAAATGAGGATCTTTTACCATGGGTTGTGGACTAAAGCTGAGTTTGATGTGTGCTAGACTAGTGGGCAGAAAGTGGGCCATGTATTTTTCAATATGAATCACAGTAAAAAGGACTGTGACCATTCTACGTTCCCCTAGGTGTTCATCTAAAAATGTTTCTTTCTATAACACTGTATTATGACAAACTTTTCTTGGTTTATTTTCTTGAATGTCCTTCTAATCTATTAACGATACTCACCTTAAATTCTAGTGTGCCAGCAGATTAGGAACGTATTTCTTTTTATGATAGGATAAACGTACAAGAATTTGAACCATTTTGTTATTTCTGAATATATTGTAGCATTGTGGTCCATCAGATATGGTAGTGTTGCTGCTTGCAGAAATCACTGGTCACTAGACTTCACCTAAGCCTAGGAATTTGTCTTAATTTCTGCTTGTTTTACCACAAAAACAGATTGTTACTAACTGTCAGGTGGTATGGGGGCTACTGAATAAAATCAGCCTTATCCTCCATGTTTAATCATGGGATTTACTGGAACTTGTTTGTATTTGTTCTACTGAAATTTGTGATTGAATGATTATTCATGACACACAAGCCATACAATTTAGGGCCAATGTCTAGCAAACAGTCTAGAGTAAGAAAATAATTATTATAGTATAGAATTGCTGACTAACAGAAATGGAATGAAGACAGCAGAAAAGAAAATTGACACAACGAATGACATTGACCTTTTCTCAGCAGGAGCTCAACAGGGAGGACATTCACAGATCAACCACCTACCAGTCCCCTCAAAACTTCGAAATAAATGGGAACTTTGAGTAATGATTGGTGATTAATTTATTTTACTCCCCTTACTGTTATGGTTCTCACCTAGTGAGACTTTAGTCACAGAAGCAGAGTCAAAGGAGAAAATGTAAAAAAAAGAAAAAAAAAACCCCACACAATGCATTAATATCTATAAGTTTTTAAATACCTCATATTTCTACAATGGAAATGGAATGAAAAAGTATTCATTAGAATTGTAGTCAGTGCTTTTCAGCATCTCACATAACCTTGAAAAATGAATGTAATCCTATGAAAAGTGAAAATAATTCTAATGAAAATGTCAGTGTGATCTCCTACAGCAGGTATTACTCTTATAATAGCTGTACTCATTCTTTATGAGCCAAGTGCTCTAGTCTAATCACTTTCTACTACACTTCAATATCAAGCTGTATGGGGTATGATTTCAAAGGGTATTCTAATGAAGTCAATGAAGCATTTTTGTGTACTGAAATTTATTAAAAACAAAAATTAAGTTTGAGCTGTTACAGAAAACATTTTCATAGGAATTCTTTTTAAGAATGTTAACTTTTAGGCATCTAAATAATAGAAACTAACAAAATTAGTCAGCATTTTTATCATTGGCTTTTGATGTATCATTTAAATTCCTCAAAAATTGCAGGTTTTTTTTTCCTACAAACTTTTTAGACATAATTTTTATTTTTTTTTTTTTGGCATGGCATATGGTACTACTCAAATGTCTGCAATATAGCATTAGTGTTACCTTACCTACCTTCTTTCATAATGTCAAGGGCATACGTAAGGGCAACCTTCCATGTGTTTGGGGAGTATTTTTCCTGAGGTGAGGAAACCTGAGTGGAACACTGAGACCCACTAGGAGCATGAAAACAGCTGACAAGGCGTGGGGAGAGTGAGGAGCAATGACAGCTCCCTGTCACTCCCACAAAGGGCAGTCCCGGGGAGCACTGTGACCAGGAGCACAGCAGGTGGAGGAGCACAGTGCGGCCACAGTGTGTTAGACAGAGTATGGCATGGCACTAGACCTTTCTTGTGTATCAGGGACAGGCACCAGACCTGCCTGCAGAAGTGTGCCCAGGGTGGGGACCTCCTGCAGCAGGTGGCTGCGCTGCAGGAGGTGGTGGGAAGGCTGTGCAGCATCAGACGGGCTGAAAGGACTTAGATAGCTGGTTCCAAGTGCAGGCTGCAGTGAACTCACAGCCCACAACCTAAACCTACCCCATTGGCACACATAGGAGGGAGGAGGGGCAAAAATGCAGAAAATGGAAGTACCTGGAAGAGGAAGATAATTCCCCCAAAGCCTGAAGTGCCCCTGTAGAACTGTTTCTCTGCTGCACAGACTGATGAGAAAAGACCTGTTTCATCAGGAGAGACACTGGAGCTGAGGAAGGTGGCTACATCTGCTCCTCATATAACAACAGGGAAAATTAAGAAAAGGCAAAGAGCAGTAGATGTAGTAGTAGTAGTAGTAGTAGTAGTAGTAGTAGTAGTAGTAGTAGTAGATGATTTGCTTCTGAGAGATATGGAGGAAATTGCTGAGCTGATCTGCTTTGTGAGGAAGTGTTCTGCTTACCAGAGGTTTGTATCGGGGATGTCAACTAAATACTGTCAAGCCTTATACCATTCACTGACTGTGATCTGCTGCTGTGTTTCTCACAGGCACTGGTGATACAGCCAGGAGCTGGCTGAGGAGTACCAAGAAGGGTCACAAAGTTCTGGGAGGGGTGGGAAGAGGTCCCAGAGCATAGGTAGTTTTTTGTTAGCCCTTCAAGTCAGAGAAAAAGGGTTTCAAAGGGCCAATGAAATCTGAAATAATCAAATGGTTACAGGGATTTAGCTACTTAGATGATGAGACTGACTTTGATAGAACTGCTCTGCTGGGGACTGAGGGAGTACATCTGTCAGAAAAGTGCAAGAGCATATTCAGTCATAAGCTTGATAAGAAGAAGGATTTAAAATAAAGTTGGCGGGGGGTTGTGGACCTCAATCACTCCTACCAATCTGATGGCAGGGCCAGCAAGATGCCCAGAGCCTGGAGAGGCATCTCAGGGATTCATCATGATCCCTCACATGGAGTGATGCAGTGAGCTCTGGAGCCCCAAACATAAGGAGAACATGGACTTCTCCAAGCCAGTCCAGAGGTGAGTCATGAAGATGATCACAGGGCTGGAAGGCCTATTCTATGAAGGCAGACAGAGGGAAGAGGGGCTATTTAGCCAGGAAAAGACAAGGCTCTGCTTTTAGCAGCTCTCCAATACCTAAAGAAAAGCTGGAGATGGACTTCCTCCAAGGGCATGTAGCTATAGCACATGGAGGAATGTCTTTAAACTTTAGTCTTCTTAAACTGAAGGAGGGCAGGTGTAGGCTAGATATTAGAAAGAATTATTTTACTGTGAAGGTGGTTCCATTTACTGGAATGGGTTTTCCAGAGAAGTGGTGGAGGCCTCAGGCCTTTAAATGTTCAAGGTCAGGTTGGATGGGGATTTGAGAAACTTGGTCTAATGATTTAGCTGCCAGTGGAAGGGGGTTGGAACAACGTGATCTTCCCAAATTATTCTGTGATTGTATGATTAAATGAAATGGTAATCTCGCACAATGTGTGAACAGCACACAAATATGCCTAAATATAGGCAAAACATATTTACAAACCCTAGTCTTTCTTTTTTGTCCAAAATAACTTGTCTTGATAATCAAAGTAAATATTCTTCTCTTAATTAATCTATCTCTCAGACATATAAGGTCAGATCTTCATCTATTTATAGATTTGGCTTCATGTCTTTTGAAGTTCTGCTTTCTGAAGCTCTGTGCACTGCCTACTGAGTTTTATTTGTAGTCTCTGCTACACACATACAGTATTAGGAATTCGATACACAGATAGCTGTGCAGCCTTGGTCAGGACATATATGTGGAATATAACAAAACACATACAAAAAAACCACAAAGTAACTTTTTATATGTTATTTCTGCTTTTTCTTTTTAACTAAAGGAATATCCTCCTCTGTAAAACAAACTTCGAAAAAGTGCTAATACTCCTATGTCTTAAAATGTCAGACACTGTATTCCTTAAATATTATCCCATCTCTCTCATTAAGAGATCTAGATGCAATTGAGAGCATCAAAGATGAGAATCCATCTGCAAGGCTCTCCTAGATTAACTGCTGGAATAAATATTTTGAATATTTTACCCAACTTTCAAAATGTAAAAGTCAGAGAGTAACATTAATATGATCTAGGGGTAGTCAGAGGGAAATAAATTTAAAAGTAATTGAGCATGCATTCTTTAGGCTTCAATAGTCCTTGCTGTAGTCTCTTAGGATGTCAGATTGAAGTTTAAAATTGATCTTCCATGTTAATATCTGCTATTTTACTATGGTAACCAACTATGAAGATTCTTTCTTCAAGACAAGTAGGTCAGAGCGGATCAGTATGAAAAGATATAACATCCCACTGAAAAAAAATCAATACATTATGGAATACATACTAAGTGTTTGTCTACCTTAATAAAGAAATTATTCCATGTCATAATGTGATGACATTTCAACAGATTTAGGCATACATTTCATTGCTATTATATTGAGTGAATCTATAAAGGAAAGGAGCACATTTTCTAACAGTCTCCCTCACAGAGCAGAATTAAAACCATTCCTTTAAAACAGATGATATCAGAAGCCCTAATTTAGATCTTCTGTTACAGATTATGAATGACACAATATTAATTTTTCTGTAAGCACAGACTTTGATTTTATCTGTGTCATTTCCACAGAAAACCAAAAGCAGAATTGAAATATCTAGAGAAAAAAACATTTAAAAGCCACCCATCCAAGTATTTTACAGGGACCATCTAGAACCAGCTAGGAACTAGGGTAATATCATAGAAATACTAACTAAAAATGTTGTATTATTTAAAGAATAAATGCTGTTTTGACTATGGTCTGTCTAGTTCTGATTTAAGTGCTTCAAAATAATCCTTTTGATTTTTTAAGGGAAGCATTTGAAGAATATCAAGGTATAAAAGCAAACAAATAAAAAAACCCTGACAAGACAATAAAACTATTACAGGATCAGAAAGCATGCCTTACTGTGAGGAATTAAAGCTCTGCATAGATCTGGTTCATTCTGAACAAGATTAAATGCCTGAATAAATCACAGACTATGAGTATGTAGATAAGGAAAAATAGTTTGAAATTTGACATCTATGCAGTGTGGTAGAAAAACAAGAAATGTTAATGGAAGTTTTAAAGACTGGAAAACTAAGCAGACATTCTGAGAATGAGAGTAACTATCCATCAAGAAAATTTGCAGTGATTTTAAATTATCTTCTTTAATGGAAATTTTTAAATAAATTTGATTATTTTTTTTTTCATCTCTGTGCTTCCTTATAACAAGGTAATACATATGCAGCAGGAAACTGCTATCTTTTCAGAAAACCAGATTTAATACTTAGAATTTATTATTACTAATACAGTTGACAAGATCTCTTTTTACCTTCAACTACAGATAAAGGTACCAGAAAATTATATCCTTTAAGAAACACTATGGCTATACATATACTACATTTTTTCAGTTGACCAAATATCTAAGACTCATGAATCTCTTGACTGCTAGAAAAATAAATTGCCTCCACAAAGATGTTTGCTCTAATTTTATAAGCTTAAGTGTTCTTCTGTCCTCCATCTGCCACCTTAGAATGTAACTCTCCCACAGGTCCTTTGTAATGTCTGCCAGTCTCCTGTTAATGCTGCAGAAACCCCAGACTAGCAAAAATAACCATCAATATTAAGACAAATTAATTGAATTCACTGACTAAAAAAAGATCCTGTACAATGATCTCATAAGTAAACCAGAATATAGAAACCTACATTGCAATTCTTGCTTAATATATCCGTTTTTACTATTATTATTATTATTATTATTATTATTATTATTATTATTACTATCATCATCATCATCATCATCATCATCATCATCATCATCATCATCATCATCTGTGCTCTATTTAATCCAGCTTTAAAGACAACCAGAAATTATGTATGGACACAATATTTTCCAATCTACATCCTGTGTAGGACATAGTATTGTAAGTATTCAAGAAGTAAGTGAAGTTTATGAGAATCACATAGTAACGCTTTGTCTAAACTAGGAAATATTAATCTTCTCTCCCATTAATAGTATACTTGCACTAAAGATCTTTGGAATACTAAAATATTTAACTATATTTTTTACAAAATGAATTATAGACATTTGTGATTTTTTTCCTGCAGAACTGAGGGTGAAAGTAACCCATTTATTTTCAGCTTAAAGTGTGGACCCTTCTGGCTCAGACTCCATCTGAAAACCAACATCCAGTGTATGCTGATCTGCACATTCAAGCTCTACCAATAATTTTTATTCTGCAGGTGTAATTGACTAATCATCAGATTTATTGTGAGTCCAGTCATCTATGCAGCATAGAATTCATTGACCTTATTTACACATTGTACTCAGGATCTCCTAGCTGGTAAAGCTGTCATTGGATAGTTTAGATTATTATTGGATTCTACATCCCTCGTTCTTGATTGGAGGAAACTAGAAGAAGTGTTTTGATCTTGAAAGAGATTTTTCTTCACTTCAGTGGCAATAAATACCTTAGTCTTATTTTTCTCATGTTTATTTAGCATCTTTAAAACTGTCAATTTAAATCTCTCATCAAATACCTCTAACAAAATACACATCCATATAAAGTAAAAACCTATATTTTTGTAAAAACATAACCTTACATTAAACCATTGAACTTAGATATTGTATGCTCTTTGGGTTGTATGTAAACATGGGTCTTTCATGGTCATATGTTTCTGAGGCACTTTCCCCACAGATTAAGTACCTCAAATCATAAAAGAAATCAACAGATTATAAGCCCTTGATATTACATTTTTCAGAAACCATGGAGATAAATCATAAGTATGGGAAACAAAAGTGTACAGACAACGGAAACAAAAAGTGTACAAAGAGTGAATGTTCTCAGACCAGGAAAACCCTAAAAAATTATTGTCCTATGTCCAAAGGAGAATACCTATTCTGCATATTTGCCATTACTTGTTAAAGTGTCTCACCACTCTCCTCAAGGCAAATAGTATTTTGCCTTCAAGCTTCCAATTTAAACACAAAGACATTTGTATCAATAGACTTTTCAAAAAGACATAATAATACTTTTTTTAAAAAAGGGCAGAAATGATATCCAGGATATTTGTTCATGCTTAAAAGAACAAACAAAACCAAGGAAAAATATTTAATAAAAAATAAATTTTATTACTCTGAAAAGGCCTTTCTTGGGAAGTAAATTGGTTGTGTGCAGTTGGAGGTGGAAAGGGTATGGGGGGAAAAAAAAGAAAAACGCTGTGCTATACCTCAAACTCTCCACTTAAGTTCTGAAGTCAAGGAAAAATTACAAGACCCAAGGAAAGGCCATTCTGATTTCTACATTTCTATCCTGGATTCAAGATGTTCTGTCTGGCAGGGGATGTATACTGAAATGTTCTCTATTGAGTATCTATCTTAATGACACTTGGTCACATTTAAGGAGCAAAGAATGTGATATATTATATATATAATGAAATACTTAAAGTTCTACAAAAAATCTGTATTTGATTTAAAATCTGTCACAGCCCAGTTTTAATCATCATTCTTTGATACAGCTACAGAATTTGAACAGTCTTCAGCCACCGCATCAGTCATCTCAGTTTATATTTCTTCATGCCCTTGGTGGTATTAAATAGTAGGATAAGCTTCAAAACACTAATATTTTAGAGTATTGTCAAATAGCAAGCATCAAAACAATGATCCTGCAGGCTTGTCTATTCTTGTCCAGGCATCTGGTACATATATCAGGAGAGAGATTGCCTGAAACACTTTTCTGTCACTTGTTCAAATACAGTGAATGGCTAAGAGGTCAGCCAATGAAATGTTGCAGGAACAACCTCAAGGCAAATCTTCACTTATGTGGTGTTCTTTCCACAGAACAGAATATTAGAATTAAATACCATCTGCTAATTCAGAGTGTATATACAGTTGTATCAAAGCCTATGAACAAAAGGAGTTTAACATTGTACAGAATCTTCCGAATATCTTAAAGGTTGACTGGTGCTGGAGGACGTGGGAGTCTCCACTTTAAAGTCTATTATTTGGGGTTTTTTTGTTCTTTGAGGCCTTTAAAGTCTTACCAAACAATGCTCATTTCCTGATTTGTTTTCCTTCTGAAGCCAGCTTATCAAATTGCATTCAAACTTCCCAGATCTATACTTTAAGATATAAGGTGCCTTGTGTTCATACTTGAGAATTAAATTCTTAATGCCATGTTAAATGTAAAGAAAATAGTTTTCATCTAAATACAAAATATTTTCATTCTTGCACTATCTTCTTGCTTCATTTATTTTTTTTTCTTTTCAAATAGATTTTTGGTTTTCTCAAAAGTTTCCAGCTTCCAACTGTGGTGTTCTTAGAGTCATAAATGTCAATGAACATTTACATTTTGATACCAAGGCTTTTACTGACTGCTCTTGAGACCACATTCTGAAATGATTGTTTCATTCACAAACAGGCCAGTATTTTTGTTTTTTCTTAGTTTCTCTGGAAGTAGTTGTTTTGTTTTGGATTTTTTGGTTTTTGTTTTTTGGGTTTTTTTAGGTTAGTTGGTTAGGTTTTTTGGGTATGTTTGGGGTTTTTTCACTCTTTTTTTAAAAAAAAAATATTTATTTTGTTAAAATCTATTTTACTTACTGAGATAGGTTGATGTGATCTGACTCAATTCTTCTAAATAGAAATTACAGTCTGGAATACTATCTCCTGCCTGATGAAATGCTTAACTTCCCTGCTACAGTGATATGTTTTTCTTCTTTCTCTTCTATGGTCACTTTGTTAGCTTGACAGAATTAATGAAGGAAAATATATCTCGATGAACTTCATATATTTAAAATTAAACACTTTAATCCAATCAAGTAATTCTAAATTCCATTTATCACCACTGGAGAGACCAGGTTACTAAATCTGTTCTAATTAATATATTTTCCCAAAATGAGACAAATTTCTGTCTGAAAATGACTGTTTCTATCCACCAGGTTTAAAAACCAGTTGGGTACTATGTAGTAGATAATATAAGGTTTAGCAAAACAAAACAAAACCAACCAAAACAAAAAAACAAAGAAAACAAAATTAAAAAAAAAAGTAGGTCAATTTAAAGAGAAGCAAAATAATAAAAAAAACCCAAACCCCAAAAATCTCAAAAACATTCTATATTTAAGAAAAGTTGAGAACTGGAACACTTTTTTCTAAAAAGATTGGGAAATTTTGATTCTCCAAATGAGTGATATGAACACTAGTGAAATTAGTGATTTCTTATCATTTTTCTTCCTATCAATCTTGGTTCAAAACTGTCTTTGTATTTTGAATTTGCTTTGAAAAGACTATGAATTTTGTGAGTAAAGCAAAGAAAACCCAAACCCTTAAACCCATCAATCTCCCTATTCCTCTGTATAGCTATTAAAGCATTTATGATTCACTGCAAACATCACGGCATGAACAATTTTCACAAAAACAAAACCCAAAAAATCCAATCCTTTAGTGATGAAGCATATTTGTATGTCTTCCTCCCTCCTAGAGAAAAGCGCACAAAGAGATTAAACATTTTGTAAGAAATCGTTTTTGGGGGAAAATGAGGAAAGAGGAGGATGGAACTGGCATGTGTGTGTGCCAAGTTACATCAGCTAACACTTGAATGAGTTTGATGTCAGAAGATGAAGCATGAAATGTTACTCACTAAAGGTTTTGAGCTTTTATGGGACAGGTAAGGCAAGGTGTAAGGCAAGGAAGGAAAATATATAACTGGCATAAGACAGGGCGAACTTGGAAACATGGAAAACCATGGAAAACCATGGAAAATTCTTGCATGGTGAGTCAGAATTCAGTTACTGCTGCAGCAAATGAACAACAAATACAGTTCATTATTATATACATAGTTATATACTATATATAAATATAGTTCAAATTTAATTTTTATAAATTAAACAAAACAAAAACTTTTAATATAGACCATATCAAAACTACTTAGAAATTATGTATTTATTTAAAGAAAAATCCCATCAAATCTTTTTCATTATTTTTTTAATGGGCTGAATGATCACAACACCTTAATAATATGAACAAACTCTGAATAACTTTTTAACTAGAAGTGGAAAAATATAAAATGAACAGCTTCCGTTGTCATTAAACTCCAAAATAGGCTAAATTCTGTCACATTTCTCAAGTCCCTGAACTTCAAGACAAAGATTAGAAGAACAAAATCCCTCCTGCCACTGGGAAAGATAAAGTTTGAGTTCACTTGAGGAACTTGAACTTACACAAGTCTGTGTGACCCAATAAGAGACATCCCAGAGTCATGAGGTAATTGACTGATGCAGTCACTCAGCTGCTTTCCATATTTGAAAAATCATGGCAGTCAGTCAAAGTCCTTGGTGACTGCAAAAAAGGGAATATTGCACCCCTTTTTAAAAAGGGTAATAGGAATACACTGGAAAATGCCAGCTTGTTGGCCTCACTTCTGTTCCCAGCAAGATCATGGAATAAATCATCTGGAAAGACAGGTCAAGGTGTATGGAAGATAGGGATGTGAAGACATAGTTTTACCAAGGGAAATTATACCTGGATAATCCATCCTTGCCTTCTACAGTAGACAGACTGCATCAGTTGAGAAGGTAAGAGTTACAGATGTCATCTACCTGAATTTCTGTATGGCATTTGCTATACAATATTTGCTATTATATTTTATTTCCTATACAGTATATTTGGATTTTGACAATAGCTTATAGTGAGTGATGGGGTAATGGCTTCAAGCTGAGGGATAAATGAATCAGACTGGGCATGAGGAAGATATTTTTTATGGTAAGGGTGATGAGATACTGGAACAGGTATACCAGAGAAGCTGTGGATGCCCCATCATTCGTAGTTTTCAAGATTAAGCTGGATGGGGCTTTCAGCAATGTGACCTAATGAAAGATACCTGTGCTCACAGCAGGGTATGGCACTGGATGATCTTTGAAGGTCCCTTCCAACACAATATTCTAGGATGCTGTGATTCTACAACTCTATGTTAGGCTTCTGCTGATTTCCATGTGAAGAAATCTGTAAATTTAAGCATACTACTAATGGTGTGAGAATAGACATGATAAAGTTTTTTAAATTTTCAAGAACCATCAAGGATGCATTGAAGGAACATGTTGGCTTTTTGCATTTACTAATTTCTATTTCATTAGTGGCCTTTTTCAGTCATTTCATATTTAGTCTTTTCCTGATGTAAGTCTGAATCTTGTCCTGGTGGATAAGTAAATGTTGCTGCTTTTTTTGTCTCAACATTTCTTGAGCTTTGCCACTGCTGATTCTGATTTCTTTTCTCATCATTACTTTCATTTCAGCCAGAAGGATGAAAACATAATCTCTATATAGGCTGCCAAAAGTGCCTTTTCATCAATTGAGATGGTGCCAACTAACAAAGCAATGAGGAATTATTTCCCCTCTAGGGGAGAAAGCTTGTTTTTCCTCTTTTAAGATGCGTTCATCGCTGAAAATCCTAATGTCACTTTTCTATCTCTGTCCAGCCTGATAAAACACGGTTGCAGCCCATGGTTCAGAAAAGGGGGTTTTGTCAGGTTTCTGTCCCACCTCCCTTCATCATTTTCCAGATCTTATGCAAGTCAGTTTAGGCTTCTTTTACATTAAGACTAATTTCAGTAGACTCCTTATCCTAACTCATGTGTCTGTTTATAAAAAAATCATGGAATGTCTTTGGTTGGAAGGGCATTTAAAGATCTTGTAATTCCAACTACCTTTGCTCCTATCATGACTGGCAATGAAAATATTAGCCAGAACATGCATGTAAGCAGAAAGCATAGTGCAATTGCTATCACCCTTGGTAAAGAATCTGTAAGATTCTATACCCCAATGGACCCCCCAGGGCTCTCCTCAAAGCTCAGCCTTCTCTTACATATTGTCCCCCATATCTTGCGTATTGTTATCTGTTCATCTCCCACAGCATTATCTTCCAATTTCTTGTTCTGGTACTTGCAGTATCCAGATGTGTCTAATGTTATGTCCAGAAGTTTTTCATGGTCTGTTGTCTCGGCTGAAATTTACATCCAGGTTCTAGTCATCTGTTTGCATAACATAAAGAGCATAGCTTCTTATTATGTGATTGACTTTAATAAAATATACAAATAATAAAATACAACAACAAAAAGCCTAGGAAAAGCAATTACTTAAATTACTTAAATTAGCCTTAAAAATACAGCATATGTTACATTAGAGAAGGGGTGAAAATCACTGTTTAGAGTCATGGGTAATTTATTTCTGTCTCCTATATTCAGTCCCATAGTAACTCATTTATCGAATAAGAGTGCTTTATGAACTCATGTACAGTGTTTCTTTTCAAAAAAATCTTCCACTTATACTCCAGACTTAGTAGCTAGTAGAAAGAGGATTTTTTTTTATCACAAAGAAAGAGAAGGGATGGTTTTGATTTCATTCACCAAATTTTCTTGTTTAGAAGCTAAGCCCAAAATAGCAAAGTCTTTAATGCTTTGTTAAAAAAATGAGCTCAGTAGAAGAATGGAAATAAAAGATCTAAGGTAAAACAGAAATATTATAAGATACAAGAAATGTAAGAAAACAAAGAAAATAAAATTGGGGAAAATCAAGGGAGATAGCACAGGAAAGTATGGAGTAAATAGAAGAGAAGTATGCATAAAAGAATCATAAGGGAAGAACAACATTCAGACACAGGGAATAAGAAAACATTGAAGAGCAGGTAATATCTATTTCCTAATGTCAGTACATGAATTGCTTCAGTAATGAACTGAATTTTCTGAAAAGTGCCCTGGTTAAAAAGCTTGATTTAGGCATGTAGAATATTTTCACAAACTAGAAAGATATATAAGAAAGGAAACTGGGAAAATTTACAAGGGAATATAATGAGAAATTGAATATCTGACACAAACTTAGGATGCAAAGGTTAGATAATTTACATACATACATATATATATATATATTCATGTATAGTTTTATCAATATAAAAAACTAAAAACAAACACAAGTAATAGATTTAGATAAATTGAAGAAAATGAATGAAAAAATAAAAATAGAGGGGAAAAAAGGAGAAAATAGACTTCAATTATTTCAAAGTTTTAAATTATTTTATGTATTTAGATTCATTTTAGATACTAAATATATTTAGATACATATGTATAAAAATGTATGTATAAAATAACATAATATTAGGTATTAGATATATTTAGATACAAATTTAGATATTTGTATTTAGATACATTAAAATTGGCTGCTGTGCACCTTTTTCTTCAGAAATCCCCACATTATTTCAAACATCCACTCCACTGTATAGTTTTTCTAGTAATAATAATAATAAAAAAAATAGTTAAGTTCAAAGTAATCTTTAGAGCTAGGAAGGAAAAATTTTAATAGGAAAGAAATTTTATATTGGAAAAGCAACACCATCAAAATAATGGATTTAGAACAAGTTTTCTTTGGTTTCATTTTTGTAATCATTTTTGCAGTTAGTTTGTGGGGTTTTGTTTTTTATTTTATTGGGTTTTTCTCAAAACTGACAGAAATGTTTTTGCTTTAACTAATATTGAATAACCTACATGTTTAAATTCTGTCCTTAAAATCTTGTATTTTCTTTTTCAGATTTTTTTTTTTTTTTGCATTGCTTTGAATCATTATTAACTTAATTCAGATAAATATGCTCCAAATGACAAATTTGTTGTATTACTTTCTGTTCCAAAAGTAGTTTAATCAGAACCTTGGCTTAATTTAATACTGTGTAAAAGGTGTTTACCAACACCCTTGGGTATCATTCTTTTTTCTCAAAGTAACTTTTTTCCCTAAGATTTCATAAAGGAAGTGAATCTAGAGAGTGTCGTAATGTATTGATTAGAACAAACTTGCTGGCTTTTTTATGGATGGCTCCTTTAGAAATGCTGACATCCAATAAAATTATAGAGAGCAGCCTGTTGAGCACAATTCCCTCATCTTGAACAGCTCTGAAAAGATGAGTATAGCATTAAAAGTACTTAGAAAAAAACCCCAGGGTGTAATTAATAATATGCAACGTTAAGGATTTAAAAGTCATATCTCTACTTTAAGATAAGAATGTTGATTTTCTTACTTCTTAAGGGAAATTCTTCCTAAACACAGTTAATCCCATCCTCAGACAATTTTTAGAAATAGCATAAATCGGATGACATTTCTAAAGATTATGTGAATTTCTGGTAAAAAATTTCACCCTGTTTTTTCCTAATCCTTATTCAATGAGGAATTCAGATATGTTTCCTTTTTTTTTTCAAAATACAAAGTAGTATTTGAAAATACTTTTGTTTTGAAAAGGCTTCTGCCTCTTTCCCCTGAAGAAGAAGAGTGATGAAACAGAAAATATTAGACTAATGCCAAAAAGCTTAAAAAAGGAAATTAGGATGAGGCCAAAATTTGCATCTTCATCGGAATTATAAGAGCCCCTCTCCCTGCAGACTTCAGCTATTCTAAAAAATGTAGGTGGCTCAAGATCTACAGAAACATTTACTTTTCCTCTTTCTAAATCGTGGCTTACTTTACTAATCACATTTTTTACTCCTATTTAATTTAACACATGTAAGTGTAAATCAAGTCTGTTGGAAATGCAATATATTTCTTATTCTAAAAGCATGGAGGATGTCAAATCCACTTGGTGCAAAGTTGATTAAATTCTCAAAAGACAGCAGTATTCACAGAGCTAAGGATGATTACCTAAGTTCTTCACCATTTCTTCCAGATATGTGCCAAGAGTTCACAGCTGTTCACCAAAAGAGCAGGTGCTAATGAAATTGTGTGTGATTTCACTGTGACTTTCACTAAAAGGCTCTTGCCAAGTGCACCTGTACATCTGTTGGAGTAGTGACACAAGCTGAATAATTTTTTGTCATATCTCATGCTTCCTGTGGCTATGTCTAGACAGAGAAAAACTACATTTGTTATTTTTAAGCCTGCCCTTTCATAAATAGAAACCTAAATGTATTTGGCTGGTCAGCCAAATACTTAGGTGAAGGCAGTTTTACAGCTTGACAGCTAAAGGCAAGTCAGCATCAAATATTTTCAGGGAAATCTATTGAAAATTCTACTCCTCTCTTTTGCCAGACCATTGAGGAGAACTCCACGGGAGCTGTGAAAAAGCTGGTTTTCTGCTATCAACTAAAATTCTTGAACCACAGGGGCTAGAGCAGTATCAAAACAATTGGATTCTGCTGTAGCTGGAGCTGTCCATACAAACTCTGCCCAGAATACTCTGCAGGGGACAGTATAGGTTATATGGTAATATATAACCTATGACTAACTGATGCTATTGGAATGCTTAAACTGTGAATAGTGTGACCTGACTCATCTCAAGTGACAACAGGCAAATTAATGACAAGCTGATAGGGCATTTAAACTGCCTATAGTGGCTAAAAAATACCTTTGTTGGGAAAAGACTTATTAATTGCTAGGGGAACTGATCTTCCTAGAGAAAGGAAACAAATGGTCATGATTTTTACTGGAAAGTAGGTGTTCTATGCAGTCTTAATTCATTTGTCTGAGTATCATGGGCTACAAATTAAGCTATCAAGAAACAGGATCTATACTTTTATGAGAATTTTTTTCTGTTTGTTTTTTTTTCACAATCCAATCTCTAAAATAATGTGATAATAGCTGTGAAATACTTTGCTCTTAGATTTTATGGTTCACTGTCATATTTGGAGAAGGGAGCAGATTTGCTTCAGGTTAGTAGCCAAAGTAGAGGCCTGTTGCATTCAGGAAACCGAACACATCACAAACTAAGCAAAGCATAAACAGTGTTTACTTGCCCTGGACCCTGAAATAAGCGCACCAAATTAGAATCAGCAAATTAGCAGCAATGCATTGACATTTTGCAACGTAGTTAAGCTTAAGTATTTAAGTAACATATAAAGACAAAGAAGCAAAACAAAACCCATGGTAGAATTGCTCAAAAGGAAAACTAGAAAATGTGCACAGGAAAAGCTGCAAGATGGAAACAAGAGATGCAGAAAAACTAGGAAAGATGTCTGAAAAATTCTGAACCATTATTAGTCCCAAATATAAGCTGAATGTTAGGAAGAAGTAAGATTCCTCTCTTTCTTTTAACGAAGAAGTATTAAAAAAATAAGAGATGAGAATGATGGGAACAGTTTGATCACTTTTTTAAAATATATTATTATTTTTTACTTCTTTTTAAACTTTTAAATGTTTATTTTTTTTTTCCTCATGAAAGAACTCTCATCTCTGGCCAATTTGCACTTGATGACTCATGGTTTAACCCCAGACATCAACTCAGCTGGCCCACACAGCCACTCACTCTCTTCTGGGATAGAAGAGAGAATGGGAAGGGTAGAAGTGAGAACACTTGTGGATTAAGATAAAGGAAGTTGAATAGGTAAAGCAAAAACCACACACATGTAAGCAAAGCAAAACAAGGAATTCATTCACTCCTTCCAATTTTTCAGTCATCTCCAGGAAATCAGGGCTCTATTGTATGTAATGGGAGAACAAATGCCATCACTCCAAATGTCCCTATCTTCCTTCCTCTTTCCTCATCTTTTTAGGCTGAGCATGACATCATTTGATACCAAAGGAATATACCTTTGAATGGTTGGGATCAGCTGTCCCAGCTGTGTCTATTCCTAATTTCCTGTGCACCCCTAGCATATTCGCTGGTGGGGTGCTTTGAGAATCAGAAAAGGACTTGGCTTTGTCAAACTACTTGTTCAGCAATCGCTAAAACCTAGGTGTGTTGTCAATGCTGTGTTCAGCACAAATCCAAGACTTCCCCACACTGACTGCTGGGAAGAAAATTGACTCTACCTTGACAAAACCAGCACAGTGACTAAAATCATGGAAAGGTGCATAGCCATCAGTAGGAACTACACAGCATCCCCTCCTGGGTGTTGTGTGCTCTTAGATGATGATGATCAAAGGATGTCTGCTTCAAACAGATAGAGATAAAAACTGGTAATTGGTGATGCCTGTTGACAGCAATAGTGCTGTTTTGAAATTGTGAGCTGGACTGAATTATCAGTCATCTAAACATTTCTATCACAGTAAACTCTAATTCCTCAACAGAAGTATATCTTTATTTAGTTTCAATGTGTGTCTTGATTCTAAGAGATGAAGATATTTTAAGCGCCTGCCTTTGTCTTCTTTTATATTCAATTGAGAAAAATAGGCATCCTTAAGAGAAATTCAGTCTGATCTATTCTAGTTACCTACCTAGCTCTACTGATAAATTGTCCTATGGAGTGCATATCTCACTCCACAGAATATAAAAGGCAGAACTGAATAATTATTTTTTCAATTGCTTTAAATCTTCAACTCTACCTTCCAACACATGTGAAAAAATTCAGTCTGTACAAGAACAGAATCTTTTGAATTTTAGCTCTCTTCTGACTGTTCTGGGGACCGAGGTGATAGGTGACATTCAGTTGTTTTTTTCTCAAAGTCTCTCACGTTAAAAGTCCAAATGGTGTTCAGCAACTATTAGAAAAAGTAGGACAGAATTTTTGCCTGGAGGGAATCCAACTTTCTTTGGCTCTTGGCTCTGGGAAGCTCACTACACCTGGCATGTGCTCTGCAAATGAACAGCCTCCCACTGCCAGTCCTTTCGACCTGACAATTTGGCTTGAAACCAAATAATCTAGAATGCATCACTAGGAGTCATATGATAAGAGTGGTGAACTGATGACTAAATATACTTTTATGGGAGCAGGACAGCATCAAAGTGAAAAAAAGCTGGGTACATAGAAGGACTTTCAGGAAGTTGAGGAACTTCAGAAAGTAACTTCTGAGAGGATAAACTGATGGGAAAAAAGTTACAGAATTACACAGGACATGATCAGAAAGTGGGAACATGAAGAAAAAGTGCTGAAAGTGCTAACATGGAAAATCTTTGTGAAATATATTTTTCTGTAATATATTGTATGTATGTATTGCTTCACTTCGTCTTCCTTTTGAAATGCAAATGTTTTTTCCAAATTTGCAGAGTCATGCTTTTATTATCTCTGCCTTAAATGAAGTATTTCAACTTCAGTTTATGCTTCGTTACAACTTTTCAAAATATTTTCAGCTGTATATAGCTGAAAAATGTTTTTAGTAGTAGTAGGAGAGGAGAGGAGAGGGGGAAAGGGAAGGGAAAGGGAAAGGGAAAGGGAAAGGGAAAGGGAAAGGGAAAGGGAAAGGGAAAGGGAAAGGGAAAGGGAAAGGAAAAGGGAAAGGGAAAGGAAAAGGAAAAGGAAAAGGAAAAGGAAAAGGAAAAGGAAAAGGAAAAGGAAAAGGAAAAGGAAAAGGAAAAGGAAAAGGAAAAGGAAAAGGAAAAGGAAAAGGAAAAGGAAAAGGAAAAGGAAAAGGAAAAGGAAAAGGAAAAGGAAAAGGAGGAATGACCACACCACCAAAAATATAATATTCCTTTTTTTTTTATTATTATAATTTTTTATTCATTTGTCACTGTCTATGGCTTAAGTCAAGTGTCCTGTATGTGGGCAAGCATCATGTTTCATATTCTTTCTAGTACAAATAAGTGTCAAAGTTGTCAAATAGCTTCAAAATGAAACATGACATGTTAATAAAAACTAAAAGCTGTCACTTGGAATACAAAATGTGTTGATGGAAAATAGCCTATAACCATACAGTGTCTGTTTAGCACTATAGAGTGAATGAAATTTGCTGAGTGAAGTATTTTACTCTTGTAGCTATTCATTTGACAGAGAATATCCGACAAAGCCTTTTGTTGAAAAATTTTATAAAATTCTAAGTGTTCTTTTAGCAAAGCACTTTATCTGAAATGCTTTTGCCTTCACACGGGTAATATGCATTTTTCTTTTGTATGTGCTGAACTACTTAATTTAGCTAAATTGTAGCTAAATTAATAAGACTTTAAATAATATTTTCCAACACAAATATTTTAAATCTTGATAGCTGGAAAAATCAATTTATCAAATGTGCATAATTTGATCTAACACAGCTTAAAGTAATCTGTTTTTATTTGGCTTTGATTACTAAACATCTTCCTGGTGGGATTGCTGTAATGCAGTCTGGATTGCAGAGGCAGAGACAGGAAGGACGACTGTCTGAAACACTGGGGCACAAATGGCTTCAGAATATTTATTCAATTTTTTTCCTCTTCAGTGATGATAGATATAAGCAGTGACCCTTCAGAACTGTCATTAAAAGAGTCTCACCAGGTCTATCTATGCTGCCAAGTAATTATTGCACTGTCAAATAATAAAAGACCAGGAACAACACAGAAGATGAGATTCCTGTTCATCCACCCTCTTTAATTGTTTGCTTTTCCCCTGGCTATGGTTTGGACATACAGAAGTAGAAACACCTCAAGGAAAGAGGTGCACAACTGACAGCAAGAGGTGATCAGAGACTGAGAAAAAATATGGCATGGCTTGTCTTCACTAGAGTCTCAGCAGGTTCAAGAGAAACCAGACTGTGAAATCTAGTCTGCAAGTCAGCTAATAAATTCCGATCTTCTTTTATTTGGCAATGTAAACATAGAATGTCAAAATAAACAGATTTTCTCAGAAATATTTGTAGGAGTATTGATGACAGGATTGCAACTTTATAATGCACTGTTCAATGCTATTCCAATTAAAAAAAAAAAAATAAAATTAGTGGGTATTTGTTGACAACATGACAAATCAATTAGTTATGCAGGATGCAACTGTCCTTACCAAATTAAATAAAAAGTAATTTTCCTAAAATTAAGGGTATAGAAATAAATATCTGAGGAAGGATAAAAAGGAGAAGGAGAAAGAAAAGGAAATGGAAAAGGAAATGAATATGAGAATGATGAAAATCCAAACTTGTAAGCATTACTTCCCATAATTTTAGCAAAGAGAAATGAAGAGAAAAAAGGGTTGTAAACTTAGAAACAAGTTTCATATTTAAGTTATTTATTTCCTGGTAAATTTAAAAAGCTCTGTAACTGTATAGATTGTCTTTAAATAAAGTTGATGACCAAATGAAACTGTTGGTTATATGCATGAGTAGGATCACAAAAATAACATCTTCATTATCTCTCTGTGATAGCATGTTTTAAAAGAGGAAAAATCTGCTGTTCAGCAACAGCCAGAAGAAAGAAGTAAGAAAGTCTGTAGACACAAGGTCAGTGAAGAAGGATGTAAAAAAAGTACTACAGGCATTGGAGAAGAGATTCCGCTGCAGTTAATGTTGAGCACCTTGGAGAGGCAGCTGTGCCCCTACATCCCATGCAAGTTTGTGGTGAAGCAGGTGGATGCACAAAGGGTGATGGTGACCCCACAGAAAGCCTGTGCTGCAGGTCCTGGTAGGGCCTGTGGCTCCTTGGAGAGAGAGAGGACCCCATGCTGTTATTGATTTACTGGCAGGATTTGTGACCCCATTGGGGACCAATGCCAGAGACATCTATTCCTGCAGGACTGCACCCCATGGGAGGAAACCATGCTGGAGCAGTTAATGAGGAACTACAGCTTGTGTGAAGGACTTACACTGAAGAAATTCATGGAGGACTCTCTTCAGGGGAGGAAGCTTAGAGTGGAGCAGAGGATGACTGTGAGGAGTCATCCCCTTGAAGAGGAAGGAGTAGTAGACACAATGAGTCAAACACAAATCCCTTTCCCCATTGCCCTGTTCACTGTGCAGGGAGGATCTAGAGAAGTAAAACTAAGCCCAGGAAGAAGGGAGGGATGGAGAGAAGGTATTTTAAGATTTGATTTTATTTCTCACTACCCTGTGCACAAACCTTCTATTATGTCTTTTTTCTTATCACCCAGTTGAAGGGGACTGAAAGACAGGATTGTTGGGCACCTGGCATCCAACCAAGGTCAACATACCATAAATACATAAAATGTTTATCAAATTTACTGCATGCTATAATGTTACTAGTGCCATTGAGAACAGCTACTTGTGAATGGGTAAAAATTAATTCAGTATTTAAGTAATAATTATTCTTATTTAAATAATTATTATAATTAACAATAATATAAAATATTTAAATAATTTATTCAAGCACCAGCTGTACAGGTAACTTTCTTCTGCACTTAATATCTGACTAAAATATCACTGAGGTTATGCTGATTAGTTGTAACCATAATTTGGAATCCTGTTATTTTAAGAGAAATTATGAGAATCAAATGTTAAATTGAAACTGAATTTAATAATGAATTTCTCAACTTTAACACTGTAGTTAAGAACCTTTCTTCTTTTTATATTGCATGTTCCAGCAAAATTTAGCATAAAGTCCTGATTTGAGACACTGGGCAGTACCCAAATACAACAATCATTCTTTATTTAAAATAATACTTTAAAGAGCACACATCTAATAATTGCTCTCACTTATTTTTCTATTTTTTTTTATTGAATAATAAAAAGTCAAACAAATAATATCCTAATTCTAAATTCACACATATCCTAATTCTAAATCTAAACTTCAAAGTAAGTCCTCTATTTCCAGATCAGCAGATTCTTTAGAAAAATAATTAAGATTAAAGTCTGATGCTGCTAGTTTCAGTTGTACTACTTTGATCTAGTGAGGCACTTTTGTTACTTGGAACCACTTTTAGGATAAATAGATATGTAGATGTGTAGATAGGTAACATATATATAGATGCATGGATACATGAATATCTTCATAATCTTTAAATAGAATTCTATGTTTGGACCACTAAAAAACAGTTTAAATGCTGGGCATTTTTAGTATGCAAATTAATGCAAAAATCTGTATTTTCTCTTTCCATCTTAGGTGATAGCATGAAACAGCAGCACACTGTACTAAGAGTCCTGTGAGAGCTCCAGACAGGATGATTTGTCCACAGAATAGTGCATAATTAAAAAATGACAGCCTGAGTCCTTCAAATAGAGTAAGTGAATTACCGTAATGATAGAGCATTTAGTCCCTGCTCTTGGCATGGTGGTGCAGTATCACACTGACATAGATTCTACAGGTATAATACTCAATATTCTGAAAGTACTTCAGCCAGCAGTGCTTGATACAGACACAATTTACATCACTAATCTTATTCTGTTTCTCTCTTTTTTTTTTTTTGTGTCCTTGTTGTACTATTTCACAGTATTTGTAACGCTGCTAGTGTTGACTCTAGAAATAGAAAAGAATAAATGTGTGATGACTTTCAAACACTATACAAATTAGTCATAGAGCAATAACATAACTCTTTGTGATAATGGAATTATTTTTCATAGTGGTAAGTTGTGCAATTTGAGTAGTTATTTGTGAATTGACTGAATGAATTGGAAATGAAGATTAGGCTAAGTATGCCAAACACATCCTCTTCTTCTCTACAGTGACAAAGAAATTCAGGATAACTCCAATGAGAAAGAAATGCAGAATAACTTGCAGTTAATATAATGATGAATAAATGTTGAAAATGTTTTGCCTTTCCTTGTAGGCCTTTTCTAGATAAAAATGTAATTAAAAATTAAGAAAGCTTTATCCATATGAGGGCTCTAGCATGAGTCATAATGTTATAATGGCCCATTAAAATAATGAAACTTTGAACGTAGGACTTTTAGTTCAGTAATAATCAGTTGTTTTTTTCTATTCCCCACTATTCTACAACACAAAATCATGCACCAGTACTGTCCTTATGTGACTTCGAGTAGAAGTTTTGCATCCTGTCCAATAGGAGAAAGAAATTCGTTGCCCTTTAAGTCAGTCTCACCACTTCCAGTTAATTTTTTATATTAGACAGTGCACTATAAAAAGTTTATTTATTTTTTTTTATTCGTAGTAGTTTGTTTCTATACATTTTCATATCCCTGTTCTATAGTGGACCTGGTAAAACTGCTGCAAATAGCAGATGACACTTCTTATCACCAGTTTCTGTTACCTTCTTTTTCCTTATATAAGCTTGTCTAAAATTTTAAATCTTCAATAAGAGTATTAATCTTTCCTCCACAATGAAATTTAGTGCAGCTATGTAAATACCTGGTACTCTTCTACCCACAGTTTATCATTATTAGATCCAAAACTAGTCTTACTGCATCTTTCTGATTTCCTGTTGCTGTAAGCCCTGAATCTGTTCATAAATAGCATCAGCCTAGAATGTTTCAGAATTTATATTTATATAGATATCAAGACACCATTCCATTTAATATATTATTCTTATATCCAGCAGACTAAGTATTGAGGGGAAAAGCAGTTATTAAAACAAGAGTTTGTTCTGAAGATTTCTATTTCACCTTAAACAAAAAGAATAATAGTCTTCAATGACAGTATTTAACAAAAGGGTTATTGAGCTATGGTGACCTGTGCTGGCCAAAAATTTAGCTACAATAACTTCCAGGTGAAAAGCAAGATTCCAGTCTCCAATGAAACGGGTGGACAAACAATTTTTTGTTAGAGGCAGGAACTAAATAATTACATCTGTCCTTGAAATGTTCTGTGTCATGCTTCCAAAGATGCACCTTTATCCCAGCTGTTCAAGACCAAGGAATAGAATTAATGGTAAAAATACATGTAGATTCTTTAAAAGTTTTTTTGCTAACATGGTGTTATAAAATCTCAGTTAAATCAACAACCTGGTTCAAAAATATGTCAAGAGTTACAATCATTAAATACATGCAACAACAACAACAACCAAAAGAGCGAAACAATTAATCTCCCACTTTTAAGCTCTGCAAGTTTGCATGTTCTAAAAGGAAAGTATCTATCTAGAACTTTCCCTTACATACCGGAAAATGGAAGGGTAGTTGTATGTCCACCTTCAATTATATTTAGACTTTATTTCAAACTAACACTGACAATTGTTAACACCAATATAAAGGTAAAAATAATAGTTTAGCTTTATATTGTTTATTCTTACTTTACCTAGACCTCTTCTTCATAAAAATATTCCTTTAAATAAATGTGTTTTGTTTAAGAAGCTTGATAAACAAACTATAAGGATCCCAGAATTTAGACTTTCTGATATAACACAGTTAAGGTGACAAAAAAAATCCTATATAACACATTTGTCATTGTTTTATGACCCTGCGTCTTAAGTAATTCAATATTAGATTTCCACAGAAACAAGCAGAAATATTTTACTAGCTGAATTTAATTTTATATAAAACATAAGTGTTATTTATTTAAAGTGATTTGTGTGTATTCCAGCATGTTTCTACATTTTGAGTTTCCATCTAAATTTCATACTTCAAGGGTTACATCTGCAGCTGTTATGTGCAGACTGATTTTTTTTTTTCATTAAAGTAGATTTCCACTGGATTAACCTTGCACTTTCAAAACGTACCATTTAATCAGTGCCGCTATTTTCTTCTAATGGAAAAGAGTAAAACTTATGACTGTTGGCTTTGTATAAGAACGCAGTACAAACAATCAACTTTTCTGCTTACACTGCAAAGTCATGTAGCCATGAAGAAACATACTGTAGTATGGAAGATTATATAATTATGAAATAGTGGTATTAATTTAATTTTATTAAATTTAATTTTATTAATTTTAATTTAATATTAATTATGAAATAGTGGTATTAATAAAAACTGAGCAAAGAAAAAATATTTCTTTTGTATTCCACATACAATTTTTACAGAATATAAAGATTATTTTGGCAAATTATTTCATGGAAAGGATTTCAGTTCTGTGAGATAGACCCTGAGAAGAAGCTGAAATAAATAAGCAATCTGATTTATATATGTCAAGTATGTGATGCAGAATCTTTAACAGAAACACATTCGTTACCATAAGGCCAAATACCAAAACATAAAATCTTATAGGACATTGAAAGAAATTGTGTTTTTTTGATGTTCTCATTCTAAATATCCTGCAAGAAAGTTTCTGGTGAATAAAATATCTTAAATGAATTCTTATTATTTTTAATAATTTGTGAAAAAACGTATTTTGATATATTAACTGCTGATAAGTTAAAAAATGGAAAGTGTAGTTTTTGTGTTGTTTTAATGATGCTTTATTTTGAAATCAGAAAAATGCAGCAAGTGCAATGAGTCAGAGGCTGAGAAACTAATAGAAACATTTAGAATTTCAAAGACATTTTTCTGGTTGAGCTGATGGAGTGAAGAAATTCATATATTTATAGAAGACCCCTACATTCCTTCTTCACTCAAACCTGGATTGTTTTTTGCTTTGGAGTGCTGTCTATATTGTGTGAGAGACATTTTGCCTAAAAATTTCAATCTGTTTTCATTCAGAAGTTGAAGAAATATCAATTCACGCAAAATAGATTTATTCCTATAGTAAATCTGGAGAAAATAAAGAAAACCAATCCTTTCCCCATTTTCTTTGAGAGGTGATATCTTAATTTAGATTAAATAACAGTCTGTTGCATAATAAATTTTAAAAGCAATTGTGCTAAACTGTGAAACTTACACGATTTGAGATCAAGCCGTCCTATTTGCTTGTTTTAAACTTACATTTCCTGTCAAAAAAAACCCTCCTCTCAAATCTGCAGATTCATCAGATAAATACAAAGTTCATTACTTGCTACAGATAAATTGTTAAAGATTTCCCAGCTGATTTCACTGCATCATATCTCCCTGATGTGCTAATAGTAATAAAATATTTATATGTTACGATAATTTTTTTGTTCAGTGCCTCTTATTTTTAACCCTAACTGAAATAAAGTTCTATGACAACATAATTCCACTTCTCAATCTATTTTAAGTAAATTTTTTGTAACTATATATACACGTTTTCATTAGTTGTTCTTCTGTCTTTGTTTTGAACCACATGCTAGCATCTATATAATCCTATTAGTTCAGAACTTTGATGGTCATGGTTCTACTCTGGGAAACTCCTCCAGAAAGTTGCTGTCTCACAGTCTGAAGTATGTATTTTGATTTTAATTTGACATGCTCAACTACTTGCTCATTCTGATGTACAGAGCAGATTTAAACATATTTACCTTGGCCTCAAGATACTTTTGGTTACAACACACAGCAACTACAGATTCACAGACTATAACTGGGTGATATGAGGATGATAACTGGTATCACTGTCCCCCTCCTGAAAAGCATCCTGGCCCATACTGAAATTAAGAGCACATATCTACCTAACTACGAAAAAGTGATTCAAGTCTCTGTTCAGGAGATTTTCTTTATATATCCATTGTGAAAATGAAGGGAAATTGGTAATTTAGTTTTAATAAAAACATCTCTTAAAAAGTTCTGTTTCTTCAAGATTTTTCTCATAATAACTAGGAGAAATCCACAAAAGAGAAGATTATAAAGAAAGGTGATAGAAAAGAGGAGACCAACTAAGTATGCAAGGAAAAGTAGAAGAAAGTAAAATGATTATAAGGAATTGCATATTTTTCTTGTTAGAAGAATAGGATTGCATAACAGAGAGGAAATCAGCCTTTTTGGCTTGTCCTGGCTGTTGCATACTCAATAGTAAAAATTAAGCTGGAGGAAAGGAAACAATGAACTAGCAGGAGATGAACTTTCAATCTGTTCTACTTTGATTTGGCTCACACACTGGAAGTTGCAGCCCACAGATAAAGCTGTTATAAAAATTCTCAACTGGAGTAGTTGTATTTATTTTCTTTTGTCCTACTTTTGGCCCAGATTCAAAATACAGGAGCCATTTCAGTCTGAAGTATAATAATAATAATTAAATATTTTTAATTAATTTCTATTATGCTTATTTTAGGGGAAAAGAACTGAAAAACTTGATGAATAAAGTGGAAATAACTGTTAGTTAATAAACTGTGAAAGATAAAACTCAGTTCAAAATATGTGGCTCTTTACCTGAATATTTTCTCTGCATTGATAAGGTGTCAGGAGAACAGTTGTCACAGTCTTCCTTAAGTTTTTGTATTTCTGAGGGCATACTTAATATTAGATGATGTATTTGTTTAAAAACAAAATCTCTGCCTGAATTTATACATCCAGTCCATAGCAAATGAACCAAGTATCAATGATATATTTATTTTAAGTGCTGCAAAAGTTAAGTAAAACCTCAGTGATGGAAGTAAGCCAAACCTGTCCTAGTAACACTTCATTATTTAAAAACAAAGGGACAGCTAATAAAAATAATTTTCCTTAAAATTCATAAGCCTGAGGAAAGAAATGTTTCTCTTGACTTTTAACAAACTCTTCACACATGCAAGTTTTTGAGAAGTTATATCTAATTTTGAATTATCAACTGGGATACAAAGTAAGAACATAAGTAGATTGCTATGGGAAGAACAACAACAAGATTTAGGGAGAAAAAAAATTGCATCGCATTGCTTATCTCAGAAACATTCTAATACCTTTGGCAATTTTTGAAAATATATATATTTAAAATTAATTAATTATTTTTAATATTAAATAGGGTATTAAGATTCATAACTAGGCTCAAATTCATTAGAATGTGTTTAAGTGTAGTTTTTAAGCATAAATGGTCTTGAGTAAATAAAAATTAGTAAAAATATATGTATAAGTTATAAATGACCTGATTATTCCAATAATGATAGCAAAATATCTTTAATAACCTCTTATATCATGTAATTTTGACACTCCTATATCTGTAATTTTCCTTAGAAAAAATCCTGTCAAACAGGAAATTATTATTAAATTAAATTAAAGCTTGGGAACAGATATCCAGAAAACTTTAAGGTATGCCTAGATAGATATAGATATAGTTGGTAAAACTTAGATACTGAATGCTAATATATTAAATAGGGATGCCTATAATATATATGCCCAATAGGCCTTTCTACCATGTCACAGTGATAATGCTTTGAGATATGAGGTTATTACAGGTGGCCCTAAATATCTATTTTTATGTAACTGTACCATTACTATAAGCAGAAGACACAAGTTTATTTTAATAAATGTTAAATGTCATTAATTCAGGAGTAATATTTTGTGTCATGTTTACTTAGAAACTTGGGTATAGTTTCTACTGCTTGGTATTTTGTCCCAGTACAAAGCTTAACACAGGTCTCTCTGTAACCAAACAGGTGGAAAAAATCACTGTGCTGCAACAATTACTTAGTTTGGGGTCTCTTATATTCTAGAAAAAAAGGAACACATTTGTCATGTTCTTGTGGACTTTGATTAATTTATTTCCTGGTGTTCACCTCTGCAGTGGCTTAAATAATTAAAACATTAGTTGCCTATCCTGCTCTACAAGAAATCATAATTAGTAACTAATTTGACATGAGACCAAAATAAGGGGACTTTTCTATCATGCCTCTTTCAAGGTGATATCAGTATTGTTCCATGTTTTGTGTGGTTTCTTTTTTTGTTTGGTTGTTTGTTTGGTTGCTTTCTTTCTTGATTTATTGTAGTATTTATTTATTTTTGACATATTGATATATATATTGACATCAAATCATTTGTTCTCTGTGAGCAACATAATTTATTTAGACAGGTTCTGAAGTGACATCATTTCATTTTCTACACTAGTCTCTCACTGTTATCAGATAATGCTAAACATCATAGCACTTTCACAGCTGGCAACAAAATCTCTGATCAATTTCAGACACTGAATATATTAGAAATATATTTAGGACATTAGTTTCTTGCACATTTAGAAATAATTTCTGTGGGAATTCAGGTGTTAAATCTATACATAAATGAAGGATATTTTTCACAAAGAAAATGTAAATTATGTTCCTTTCTTACATATTTTAACTGAACTTGTTGCACATCAAGGGAAGAAAAGGCAATTAATTACTTTAACCTTGTTATTTCAGTGGAATGATTTGAAAGCTCTTCTCTGCTTAATTCAGAATAGAAACTCAGTTTGTATTAAAAGAGATTAGCAAAGATCATACCTTACTGAGCACCAAGAGGTTGATTTCTACCATCTGTCCTAGAAGAAGATCAATTATTTCCATTTTGTATAAATAACATTATGTATTGAACTAGAAAGAGAAAGACATTCTAGAAACAATTCAGCCTACTTACTTTTTATCTTGCCAGTTTAGGAAAAATGGTTTTTTTTCAAGTTTTGCTATTATCTATGGCTTTCTATTCTTTGATGCATACAATATTTTTCAGTCTTATTAAACTAAGTTCTCTAGGTACCTAATCACATTTTAGTAGATGTGTTCATAAACATTCTTTTTCATGTCAGTGGATGAAGAGCAACTTTGATTCAAAGATAAACCAGAAGAGGCAGAATCCTAGTTTAATTCCTGGAAAAATGAGTCCTTTAGTTAAGCATAAACCATGTCATAAATAAATTATAGTATTCATTTTGGTGTATGAAACTGTCAGAAACTCACTCATATGTAATTGCTGAAGTGTTTGAGTACTCCCATATGAAACAGAATGATTACAGCTCCTCTTCCATACATATATATGAATTCATGATTTCTCATATTAAAGATTCCTATCCAAATTATAGAATATATTTGGAGATATTTACTTTTCCATGCTTCCTATTGAAGTGAGGAATGCAAGTCAGTACTGTGAGAAAGATTCGTAGCCTTGTGGGCCACACAAAAACAAAATTACTGGTTCATAGAGATACTTGTGGTTTGTATGTTTTACTTCAGACTGTGCTTATGGACCTAATGCTGGGTGAGGAGGTCACTAATACATGTAAAAAAGGCTCACATACTCACTGTTTTCTTCACCTAATCTTCACTATATGAAAATCTGTTGATCACAGAAAACCTAGGTGAAGCCATGGAGCACATTGCCTAGAATATCCAGATACAGAGATCTTCACAATGTGTCTGGACACAGTCCTTAACAATCAGCTCTCGGTGCCCTGGATTTGGGACTAGATCTTCAGAGGGCAGCTACCAGTTTCCTAAATAAATAGTCTCAACAGTAGGCCAAGAGACAGCTTCCCAAGACATTCCATTGAACTACTATGATGGAAGAGTCTTATAATTTAACTTAATTCTGCTTTTTGAGGAAGTTGGTCATGAGAAAAATAATGTTGTGTTCTGAATGCCAGGTCAAGAGTGGTTAAGATTAATCATTTCTGAGATAAAAGATCTTTAACACACATGGCTTATATTTCCATGGTTTATTCAATGCAGCACCCAAGCTATTGTTAAAGAACATCAAATTGCCTACAGAGACATGTATTTTTCTTATAGTCAATAACTCAGTGTGTAAACAAATAGGGGTTTCCTTTCAGTGCTCTAAATTACTCTCCAAAGGCATCTTTCAACGGACTGAACTGGGAGTTCCCAATACTGTGAACCACTCTGTTCCACCCTGTGGAACATAGATTTAAAGGCCAGCTAAACTAAGCACCCATCTTGAGATTTTAGGCTCAAGATTAAAAATGCAGTTAAACCTCAAAAACCTGAATATTATGCATTTTTCACACACCATTTTTGCCTGTGTTGTCTTAGCGATGTTCTGATAATATCGCTTCTGCTTGAAATTATGCTCAACTAAACCATTGAAGAAGATTACTTAACTGTGTATGCTTACAGAGTATCAGAACTGGAAGTACTTTCGATAATGAAGTAATTAATCAACTATTTTAAAGATCAGCAATGATATATAAACTTGCAGTAGATGTCTCTAACTCTTGATTTCTCTTACAAAATAAGGCTTTTACCAATCTCCCTGTATTCTTTGAATTCACCCTTGTAAGTGAAGATTAGTGAACAGGAGTTCTATAAAGATTAAACTGCAAGTATAAGCCAAAACAACTTTTTTCAGATATTTGGACAGTATATTCATTGAGAAAACCAGATAGGGAAAAAAAAAAAAAATCTACGCATCAATCACCAAGAAATAAATGAAGTAGCATTTACAATGTTCCTGAACTGATTTTTGAATTTATTTTCAGTTCAGATGCATTAACATTAATTTTTTTCTTGCTTTAATCTTCAATAATCTGAAAAGACTGAAAAGAATCTTAGAAATGCTGTTTCTATATCCATCCCCCCCAAGAACTGACTAAAAATATTGAATATTTTTTTAAAAAGCAACTACTAGGTATTATCTAAACTACCTAATCCCCTTTCATAATTTCAAGAACGTGCAGGGAGTTTCAGAAAACAATAAAAGGCTAAAAATGGGAATGGGTTTCCAAACTGAGTTTTTGTACAATCAGAATTATTTTAAAACAACACGTATCTCTAAAGAGAATAAAATTAATTTTAATATGTTTTCAAAGCACAATGGTATTACTGAATCATTTAATTACTAAAACTTGCTAGCTGAAGAATTGTGGCTTTTTTCATCTTAAAAACGTATGTAATGTATCTTGGACAAAGTTCCACAAGTTTCATGTGCTGAACATGAAGTTACCAATCTTCTTTATTAAAACTTTGGAATGTCACTTTTCCTACCTACCTTTCTGTCCTTTCAGTCTTGATATCATCTGCAGTTTCTTTCTTATCTCTATAAATGTAATCCATCACTTGGTTCCATAACTCTTCTTTTAAGAACCAAAAACTTTGAAACTTTTTTTTCTTTTTTTTAAATATTCAAGGTCATACTTTAAAGAAAATGGCATACTTTAAAAAGAATGTCTCTTTGGGCTATTCTTCAGTAATTCTTTCACTCCAGTCCAGTTTCTTGACAATGTATTTTTTTCTCATCAATCTATATTTAAAGTACAAATGAAAATTCACTGTATGCCAACGGATTATTTGGGAGCCCAAAATTTTGCATGCCAGCTTCCCTGAACAAACCTTCTCTCCTGGAGTCCAAAATC